>NW_004955498.1:6195850-6212300 GCF_000276665.1 Chinchilla lanigera | reverse complement strand
GGGTACTCCATGTGAGGTGGACAAGGAGAGATGCTGAACATATCGGCACAATGCAGGAGAGCAAGCAGACTGGTGCTACCTCACTGAGCCGATCAGTGCCCAGGATACAGAACATAGTGCCGTAGTTGGCCTCCTCCCATTCCATCAGCCAATGGTGTGCTGCGTACAATCTCATACTGGCAAACTTGTGCAAGCTGTAGTGGCATACTGCATTTTCATTGTGTGTAGTACGGTATTCATCCACTGATGAAATACATACAGTACTTTATTTTGATTTAATATTCTTTTAATATGTTGGAATTAACATTTTTTATATTTTTATGTTGCTTTAAATTTTTTAGTAAAAAATAATTAAAATCATAAATATTATATAAACACCTATATGCCACAAAATCCCATGATACAGCAAAAACTCTGCAATACAGAATTAGATATATTATTTTTTAAAAAACCTGCAGTACAGTGAAGCTGCAATAAGTGAACTGTGATGTGGCAAGAGATGTGATGTAGCAAGAGGAGACTATATATATATATAGAGAGAGAGAGAGAGAGAGAGACAGACAGACAGACAGCCAGAGAGAGAGAGAGACAGACAGAGAGAAAGACAGACAGACCTAAAGCAACCATTCAAAAACTATACATGAAGCAAATGGAATTCTAAAAATTGTTCAAATAACTCAGGAAATCAGGAAAAAGAAATAGAAAAAACATGGAGAACAAACAGAAAACAAAATCTGACAGGAATATGAACATCAGTAAGTATATTAAGTGGAAATGACCTAAATGCACACAATGAAAGGCAGACACTGGTAAAGAAGACAAAAACATGACCTAATGGTATGTTGCCTAAAATGTAATGATTTAGAAAGGTTGAAAGTAAAAGGTTGGAAAAAGATATATCGTATATATATCAACTTAAATAATAGCAAGGGTACTCCAGCAATATCAGATAAGGTAGACTTTAGAGCAAAGAAAATTCCCAGGGACAGAGAAGGACATTATATTATGATAAAAGGATCAGTCCACCAAGAAGGCAGAGTAATACTAAATATACGGTACCCCAGACACCAGAGGTACAAAATATAGGAAGCAAATGTTATTAGATCTGAAAGAAGCAAACAAATTCACATTTCTAGCAGAAGATTTCAATATTCTCTCAACAACTGATACAACACTTAGATATCAAATCAGCAAGATACAGGAGAATTCAACAACAGAATTCAAAAGAATCTAACTAGCATTTATAAAACACTTCACTCGCAAACAATAACATTTATATTCTTTTTAAGAATCCAAGGTGTACCAACTTATAAATATTTTGGACCATAAAACAATCCACAAATATTTCACAGAATCAAAGCTGGGTGGTGCAGGCCTTTAATCTCTGCTATTTGGGAGGCTGAGGCAGGAAGGTTACAAATTTGAGGCCAGTCTATGCAGCATAGCAAGGCTTTGTCTCAAAATAATGTAAAAAAGGGGCTGGGGATATAGCTCAATGGTGGAGACTTACTACAGATCCTGTAGATGTGAAAAGGATAAGAGGATAAGAGGGTACTATGAGCAGCTCTGTCCATGTAAATAAAGATATTTAAATGACATGTACGAATTACTCTAAAATCACAAACTACCAAAATTACCTAATATCAAAAATCTGATTATCATTATAATTATGAAAAAATAATTTTTTAAAATCCTGAAATGAAAGCTCCAGGCCCATACCGACTCACTAGAGAGTGACCACCATTGTGTAAAGATGAACTAATGCTACATAACCTCTTTCAGAAAGAAAAGAAGGGAACATTTCCCAGCACATTGTATTATCCTAAAAGTAAAGACAAAGATAGTCCCAAAAAGAAAATTACAGACCAACATTTCTTACAAAAATAAATAGAAGAATCCTGAACAAAGTTCTAGTCATTTGTAAAAAGTATTATGGGGCCGGGGATACAGCTCAGCGATACAGCCAGCACCTGCCCAGCAAGTGTGAGGTCATGAGTTCAATTCTTGGTACAAAAAAAAGAAAAGGAAAAAAAAAGAATTGATCAAGGATAGACCTATGGGCCAATGGAATAAACTTGAGAATCCAGAAATAAACCCATACATTTAAGGCCAATTGATTTTTGACAAGGATGTTAGGGTCACTCGTTTGAGGAAAGAATAGTCTGTGATAACTAGCTATCCATATGTAAGAGAATAAGGTTGGACCTCTGACTCAGACCATATACAAAAATCAGCTCAAACTGGGTCAACAATCTAAACATGAAAACTAAAACTAAAAAACTCAACAAAGTACAAATAAATCATAACTGCATTTAATAAATCAGTAAGGATCTGATATCCAGATTACACAAAGAACTCTTAGAACTTATTGTGGTTTGCATCTAGATGTCCCCCCCAAACCCTCATGTGCTTATAGGTGGGCCTCTCAGAGCTTAAAGGATCTAGGGTGTGTTATAGTGAGACTAAGGGTGTGTGGTACTAAATTAGTCCATTGATTGGAATTAGCATAGTTCTGGGTGTGGCTGAATGGATTTACTGAAGATAGAAGCCCCACCCTGGATGTGGGTGGCACCACCCACAAGGCTTGTAGCCTCAATGGGATAAAGGGCAAAGACAGGCCCATTGCTGCTTTTGCTGCTTGCGGCCTTCTACTTGCCATATCATGAACTATTTCTCCTCTGCCATGCTTGTTTGCCATGCCACCCTACCTTGGAGCCAGCTGACTATTGACTGAAACCTCTACACATTGCGAGCTAAATAAACCTTCCCTCTTGTAATCTTGGGTGTTGGGTATTTTGGCTTAGCAACAAGAAAGTAAGCAAAAACTCCACAATAAAAAAATGAACAAAGGGTTTGAATAGATACTGTATGTCTGCAAGGAAGATATAAGTGCCAAGTAAGCATATGCAAGAATGCTCAGCATCAGCAGTCATTAGGGAAATGCAAATCAAAACCACAAGGAAATATCACCTCACATCCACTAGAATTAATAAAAGCTCACAGAAAATAAGTGTTGTGGAGGATGTAGAGAAATTGGAAATCCTGTAGCTTGTGGTGGCAATGCAAAATATTGCAGCTGTAGTGGAAACAATTTGGTGATTTTTCAAAAAGTTAAACATACAATTAATATTTGATTCAACAATTGTACTTCCAGTTATATACCCAAAAGAACTGCAAATGGCTATTCAACCAGTACTTCTACACAAATGCTCACAGCAACATGATTTACAATAAACCAAACTATAAACCTACAGTCAAAATGTCTATCAATGGACAGATGCGCAAATAAAATTTTGGTATACCCATACAGTGGAATATTATTTACCCATAAAAAGGAATGAAGTACTAATAAATGTGACAACATGGATGAAACTTCAAACGTTATGCTAAGTGAGAGAAGCTAGTCACAAAAGGTCACATATAATCTGATTGCATTCATGTGAAATGTCCAGAACAGGTAAATTCAAAGAGACAGAAAGCAGATTAGTTGTTGCCTGGGGCTGAGGACAGGGGGAGAATGGGGACTATTTAATGAGGGTGGGGTTTTATTTTGGGGTGCCGCAAAATGTTTAAGAACAATAGAGGTAATACTTACATAATATTAGGAATGTTCTAAATGCCACTGGATTGTTATATGAATTTTGTCATTGTCTTTATAAAAATAGGGATAACACCAAATGCTGGTAAAGATGCATAGAAACTGGATTACTGATCCACTGCTGGTGGAAATGTTAAGTGGTACAGGGCACTCTGAAAAATAGCTGGCCAGTTTCTTAAACACAAACAAACAAAAAGAAACATGTAACTACGAGCCACTATACTCCTGGATATTTTATCCAGAGACATGAAAATTTATATCCAAAAACTTAAAATATAAAATAGGCAATATAAAATTTTCCGATGAGTATACAAAAACCTGTATCAGTATCAGTGTCCTGGTTTTGAGATGGCAGTGTTGTGTAAATTTGGGGGAAATTGGGTGCAGGGTGCAGGGGGCCTCTCTGTTCTGACTTTGCACCTTCCTATGAAACTCATTATTTCCAAATAAGAAGTTACTTCTAGCAACAAAGAGTTCATGGTCCAGATCCATGGAGACATTGCCTCTATTTTTTGCCTCTAGGATACTTCTTGTATAACATTATTTCTTCAAGCAATGTGCAGACATTTGTACCCACTTTTTATTTTTTTAAAAAATTGATCCCCACTCAATTCTCTCATTGGCATTTTAGGGGCTAAGCCTGAAGCCTCAGCTCTGATCTCCTTCAAGTACTAGGGTCCAGAGACACCCCAGTGAAAACAGAATGGCATGTAAAGTACAGTGCGCCCAAAGGAAGATGGGAAAATGAGGCCCAAGATACCAAAAAGGCCATCACTAACTCCCGGGCCCAGGGAGGCCCAGAATCTCCAGTCTGTGGGAGATGGAGGCCCAAATCTCCTTTCAGGGTGGCAACGCAAAACCTCTCAACATCAAACAAGCTTCCCATTCAGCCCAGAAGAAGAAAGCCAAAAAACCAAACCAAAACAAAAAAACCCAACAACAACAAAAGAACTGCCTTAGCTTTTAAAGACTCCGCTCTATTGATTTCTTGCTCTGCCCCTTTGTGGCCACCAGAGCCAACGTAAAGGACAGGTTGGAGGTAGTGGCCAGAGATTCCTAAACAAAGGCTTAATTCTCTGGCCTGAAGGAGCAGCCTACTTCCTTAGTACCACAGTCACCATGCTTGGGTACTGGCTAGGTCCAGGGCTGGGGAGCAAGGGAATGGAGATTTGTTGGCTTGATGCCTGGTTGCTGGCTCATTCAGACTCGGGGATGAGGCTATTGCTACCCTCTAGACTTCTAGCCTGGGTAGTAGGAGGTAGGACAGAGCTGCAGGTAGGCAGAGGATGCTGCATGAACAATAGAACCAGGAGCCCATTGTCACAATCATGGCCATTTGGTGCTCTAAGTACAACAGAGTTCATCGTGCTCTACACGGGACTGGCTACTTTCTGACACTAACAATCTTGGTGTTATGCTAAGATCGGGGTCAAACAGGACACCTTGGTCCAGGGAAGCAAGCCTGGAAGAGGCAGGAAGATCCCAGGCTGAAGATAAGGGAGATCAAAGGTTAAGATCAGGTTTCTAGAGGGCAGAATGGCCTGGGCTTTGGAGCCCAATGGGTAGAGCCTGAGCTAGAATGGTTGGCTTCTCAGAAGTCGTGAGTTCTGGGGCTCCGGGAAAGCTGCTTAAACTTTTAGACTCAGTTTCCTCATGTGTAAAATGTAAAGTTCTATACAGAAATATGACAGCTACTTTTGGGTGTCTGCTATAAGCCAGGAACTGGGCTCGACAATTCACATTGAGCATTCCACTGGCTCTCCAACAAGCCCATAAGGTGCGTTAGGACGATCCCGCTGTTCAGCTGTTTCCTCTCTGTCCCCCTCGCCATTGGAAGGAGGTATTTGTCTAGTATCTGGCTCGTCTCCTAGACTAAACTCTGTGAGGAGAAGAAGCATGCCTTTTATGTGACATAGCCCCAGAGTGTTCACAGCATGCTGTATAATAGGGTCTTGGGAACATCTGATGAATGGATCTGCAGGGTGGACTCCAGCTAGAGTGAAGGGCTTTACTAGAACTTTCTGAAGGAGTCACCAGCCTGCAGTCTGGATGATTTGGTGCGCTGCAGCACAAGGGAGCTTAGCAACGCATAACACATTGTTCAATATTTCTGTGCGTTTGAAAGGAATGTTTTGACATCAAGAAAGAGCTGCAAGGCATATGATTATAGTCTGATGCTAATAAATATATCAATATTCAAAAACGTCACTTTTCGTTTTGAAAAGCTGACTTTAAAAAGCTCCAAGAGATGCAGCAAAATTAGAACCCTCACACATTGCTGGTGGGCATGTAAAGCAGCGCAGCTGTTAGGGAAAACAGCTAAACATAGAGTAGCCATAGAATTTAGAAATTCCACTCCTGGCTATATATTCAAGACAAGCAAAGACATACACATTCACACAAAACTTGGCGTGAATGTTTATGCAGCACTTCTCGTAATAGCCCCAAAGGGAAATAGCCCAAATGTCCGTCAGTGGAGGGATGAGTTAAGAAATTGTGGTCTATTCATACAGTGGAATACTTTTCACCTTAAAAAGAAAAGAACTACTGACAAATGCTACCAATTCACTGAATCTTGGAAACACTCTTTTCAGTGAGAGAAGCTCATTTTTGGGGGACCACCTATTATATGATTCCATTTATATAGAATTTTTGGAATAGGCAAAGCCATAAAAAATCAAAGTAGCTTAGCAGTTGGCTAGGGCTGGAGGAGGCAGGGAGAATATGGACCAATGATAGGTAGAATTCCTTTTGAGGGCAATGAAAATGTTCTGGAATTAACTGTAATAAAGGTGGCACATCTTTGTGAGTATATTAAAGCACGTTGAACTGTATACTTTCAGTGGGTGATTTTACAGTATGTGAATTATATCATAATAAAGTTGTTTTTATCAAGGCCATATAGTTATCACTCCTCACTCTAATTTAGGATTTTAGAAGGATGCTTCTTGTAGAGAGGGGATGAAGTAACATCTTTCAAGTTTTTGGAGGAAAAAATGTTTATATTCTCCAAATTAAGCAAGAGCCAAGAATTGTACAAACCAACAAGTCCATTGAGGGCAGACTGTTTCTCAAGCTGGCCTTGCCTTGAAAACTTATTTGACTCTGAAACGGGAAAACACACAGTGACCCTTTATTATGGTGAACAGAGAACAGAGTTTTCTGGAACTTGGAGACACCAAGAGACAAGGGCAGACCTAGACCGCCTGAGAGCGGCAGCGGCAGCACTGATCTTGGCACAGGCCCCACTGTAGCACAACCCATCTTCATGGTCATGTGAGGCCGAGGGTTTGGAAGATCCCATTTCTGGAAAAAGACAACCAATTACCGGACTTGCTTAGCACCAGCTTTTCCTATGCTAGAAACAGTGTACACTTGGAGAATTGAAAAAGGTTTGAATCTGAAGTGGCAATCCAAATCAGAAAGCCAAGCCATCTAAAGCCCTGTGTTAGATTCCCTTGTAATAAATGCCCACAAGCTTAGTCCCTCTACAGTTTTCTATAACTGATCATCAAAGTTTGGACTGTGTTGGAGGGTGCTCTGACGACCTTCCTATTCATAAGTAGACATACATGCATGCACACACAGGCATATATGCACATAGGCATGCAGTCTCTTCTCTCTCTCTCTCTCTTTCTCTCTCTCTCTCTGTCTCTGGAAAGCACTAAACACTACAGGCCCTGGGGAAAAGGGCTTCCTCTTTATGCTTGGGGTTCTTCCCAGCAGTACTAGTGGGCATCTCTGGTCCCTATACCTGTTTGTCAAACTGGACTTACTTCCTAAATGGCCCTTGGATGGTCCTATGGTTGACCAGTAAAAGAAATAAGAACAGTAGCTGGTGTGTTCTTTTCCGCCCCAACCCACGGATCAGCTGTGGCCCCAAAGGCCGCAAACAAAGACTCTCCCCCACGACTGGAAATGATTTTTCAAACAATGTATCCCTAGACTTGTCATGCAGGAATAACTGGAAATGCTGAGCAAGGAAGGAGGAAAGTGTTGGCAATTGTTTGGTTTTGTAGCAATTTCATCAGTAACCACCTTGAGGTATAGAAACAGTTTGTAAACATGTTATACTTGGGCCCAGATGCCAGTGGTAAGAGAGGCAGGCAAGGAAGGCTTTGCAAAGTGCTTTTAGAGGATGGTCAAGGAGCAATAGCTGGCTGAACACGGGGTGAGAGCCAAGCAATGTGAGTTCCACTTCTCTCCACGAGGCACTTGACCTCTTTGAGCCTCTGTTTCCTCATCTGCAAAAGGGCGCCAACCCCTTTGCTCTCTCCCTTCACATGGTGTAGGTGAGGATCAGATGAGACCTTTAATCTGAATGCCCTTTGGACAGAGAGGAGCTGTGTGCATGGGAGGTGCTGGGGGAGGTGTCAGCCCCTTTGGGCAATGCAGGTGTTGGAGCCAGCACCTGAGGGGAGTGGAAGCGGTCCCTTTGTGTTCTCCTCCTTCTTAGAGTAAAGCTCGGCTAGAACCTTGGAATGTTAATATTGGCAGAGGAAACTAAGGGTGATAGGGTGCCACCTCCCGCTGGTACAGTTAGGCAAACCGAGGCACAGACCTGTCCAGGAGCACTCGCTAGTGATGGATAGTTAGGAGCTGGCTCTGGCAGTCAGGCTCACCGGGTCCCAAGCCAGCACATGACCCCAGCAGGCTGGGCTCAGAGATAGACATCCGGTGCAATATTTCCTCAGGTCCATATTCTGAAAGGTACTGGGCAGAAGAAGCCTAATAAATCTACAAGGCAGCCTCCCAGGCCGCCCAGTGACTGCCTGTCCTCAGAGAAGTGCCAGCATCATTGAGATTTCAGTGTCTCCGTGACAAGACTGACAGGCGAGTACTAAGCCTCTCTGAGTTTCACTTTCTCTCAGTATACTAAAGAGCTTGGACTGGAGGAACCTACAAAGCTTGCCAGCTGGCACCATGTCTGCATCGATGACTACTTTTCCTCTGTGGTCATCTACCTATTATGAGTCTCCAGCCAGAGCACATCAACAAACTTCCTCTTGGTGGTTGCTGGAAAGACCTGAGACTGGCTCCAGTCGGATTCATAGTGGGGCGAGGTGGAGTTTGAGGTCCCCTCTTTCTCTGTTAAACCGAACACTAATGGTATCACTACCCAGTTCTAAGCAAAGCAGTCTGGGGGTTCAGAGCCTGTGTCATTAATTAGGACAATGCTCAGGAATTACTCACCAACCCCAGAGCCCAAAGTGTTCTAAAAATAAAATGAGAGAAAAATAAAGGCGCAACTAAGAGAGAGATGTGGACAGTTGGCCAGGCATTCTGAAGAGGTGTCCCCAAAGGCCTTTACCCGCGTTTCTCATTCTAACTGTGGTGGGTGCAGCAAAGAAGAGTACCTAAGAAGGTGGATATGGGAAGAAGAGGGGAGGCTGCCCAATAAGTAGTAGCAATGAATTAAAAGGAAAGAATCAGAATAGCCATGAACAAGAAAAGGCAAGAAAAGATCTGTGAAGAGCTCACGTTTAAACTGTCTTCCTTAATATATTCAACACTTTAGATGGATTTTGAATAAACAACAACAACAAAATACCCCTCGCGCTGCCCTGAGAGGCTCCATGTGAAATCCCAGCTGATGGGAGGAAAACATGCTTTCAGTGCTTATGATGATGAAATAAATTCTCTCCGTTCTTGGAAATGCTTCTTTGCAAATATTTTAGATATTATTTCCCAAATGAAAGAAAACAGTGAAGGCTGCTACCATCAGCTTTGGAGGAAACAATCTAATATTCAAGATATTTATCCACTGAGAGTTGGCAGCAACGCTTCCGGTTTCCAAAGAAAGTGGGAAAATTACTGTGCATTTAGGAAATGGTTCCCAGACAGTTCGCTTGGAGAAGAGTCAACAAGACGCATGCAAGCAGGCCTTAAAGACAAATGCAATTTTACGGGCAGCCATTCAGCTGCATGGCATGATAAACAGGCAAGACCGGTGTTTTGCATACAGCCAGCTCTTGGATTCTAAAAGTGCTGGAAGGAAAACTCACATGCATACTTTCAGTAGGCTACCCTGGGTGAGAGCAAGAGCTCATTTCCCTTGTTAAAACTATATGACTGTACTTCTGTTACCTGCATCTGAGTTCTCCTATTGCTCATGCAAAGAGAATCCCAAGTAGATTGCATATGGGAGTTACTTGACCAATGGCTCCAAGCTACTCCATACTATAAGCCAAATGCTAATACCAGGCAGATAAGACATCTTTTCTTTCTCTACAACTTCAATAATCTTTGCAGTCCAAATCCCTTGAAGGATAAATGTTTCACTCCATTTTTGGGTCAAATACAAACTCATTTCCGGGATTTAAGGATTCAAACAGCCAGAACTTGCAAGGCACGCTATTACGATATATTTCAGCCACAGTGTGGCCGGTTTTTAAATGGGATGTCATCCACTACCATTCCTTGACTGGGTATAGTTGGTTACAGATTCATAAACATTCCAAATAAAAACTTTTCTCCCAAGACTTTGCAGCTCATTCATCCAATCAGCCACTCATTCATTCAGTCAACCAAGTTGTCCGGTCATGCTGGTTTCAGCACTCGTCTTTCCTCTTTTCATTTATACAAAGCAAGTGTGAGAGAGTTGTGGAGAAGACGTAGGAGAAAGAGACCAACTTTCCATTTCATACTGCAGTGAAGCAATAAAAGGTACAATAAAGCCCTTTTAGTTATGTAACCTTGGTGTACCCAAAAGGTATTATTTTAATAGCATTTACCTTTTAGTATGATAAAGATGTCCCTGGTGGTTTATGAAGTTCATTTCATATTCATTTAAGAAACTGCTTTTTATGAGAGAGTATTTCTGCTGAGTGGCTCTTGGGCATTGGAAGTTAGAGGAGGTAGCCCACACATATAGAAAGCCAATAGGGTCTTTGCTTTCCATTCAAATGTTTCCCAACTCTCAAAGCATGGCAGTGTACTCAGAGGAACCCACATGAAACAAATCTAAGGTTGGTGTTCGGTATGCGGCAGACGTGCTGCCTGTAGAGTTTAGCATAAGAATTCACTAAAAAGCTCTGAGTCAGGATGAGGAACCTTGGATTCAAGTCCCAGAGTAGAGGTGCCACCAGCTCCATGGCTTTAATCATGAGCCTCATCTTGTTCTCTCCCCACCCTAGAGACTCATCTGTCATGTGACTGATGGGAAAACGGAGCACCATGTTTTAGGGGCAGCAAACGCACCTTCACCCTCATGCCCAGCAGGCCCTGGCTTGCCGGGCAGCCTGATATGGTGGCTGTGTTCCCGGCAGGTCCTGCTCACTGCTGAATCACACCGAGATGACATCCAACGAACGCCCCCTAATTTGCTCTCAAGCCACCTTTTTTCCATGCTATTCTTGGGCAGAGAGGTCCAGGGCCCACATGTAGGACTAGCTATTTTCCCCTGTTAAGTTTCCTTTGATGGTCTCAAGCTCATCCAGATGTCTGGAGCTCTATTTCATGCGACAGGGAATTCCTCACTTTCTGGCACTATCAGGGGCAACTTTGGTAGGGATGATGTTGATCACTCTGCAAGCCAGAAGGGAGCCTTGGGACTTGCCTCTCGACTTCTCTCTCAGAGGGCGGACATTTGTCTATTATCCATGGCCTTTGGATTCAGCCTTTGGTTTCACAATCACATGAATAAGCTGTGAATGAGGACTTCACAACAGATGTTCTCAAATGCTTTGTCGAGGTCCAAAGCCACTTGCCTGCCTTTTCCTTATCTACCTGCCTGCTGAGCTCTTCTCACCAAAAAGGAGGCTATTCTAACACAGTGAGCTACTCTGAATGACACGGCCGGTTCTGAGGGATCTCTGCTCCTTTCACTTTTGTTTTACACCTGGCTGCTTCCGTTTTCTAAGTCCTCACTCACTATCCCTCTAAAGCAGGCATGTTCAACCTATAGCGCACGGGCTGGGCACGCCTGGCTTGTCCGGGCTGCGCTGAGTGAAGAGCAATTGTCTTGAGTTGCATATAAAACATAATGTAGTGAATGAATATGAATAACAAAACATTTTTTTTTATTATAACACAGGCATGTCCAACCCACTGGCCACAGGTTGGGCATACCTACTCTCAAGACATGCTCTAGAATTTTTCCAAGTGGGTACATTGAGAAGACTATAGCTACATAAAAGATCCACTTCCTTTCTGGAAGGAATTTCCCTTCTGGAAGTTTGGAAGTGCCTGTCCACCTGGGAGCCCACAGTTCTTTTTGTGCAGTTCTGTGGAATTCCGTAAGGCTCTGTGCTGAAGCTTCAGGGCCTTGTTACTAAGTGCTCCCTTTCTTTCTGTGCTCTGGTTTGTCATTCACACTGCCTGCAGTGACCAGGAACACTCGCTGCACCCATCACGCTCTTTTGTTGCTTGTAGGTTAAAGATCCTCACAAAGCAGCAATAGTGTGATGCTTATTTAGAGACTGGAGGACTTCATGCTGTACTGTGGAAGAGGAGCGAAGTGAGCCACCTGAATAGTCAGTGAACAAAAAGACATCCCAGATGATTTCTCAAGGTCCCTGAACAGATATGAGGGGTGATAAGATCACCCAAAGAACTAGCAGTGTAGGTGCCAGCAAGTGAATACCTCCGACATTTCAAAGTCAGGTTTACAGTGCCTCATGTAGCTAAGGGAGTGTTACGGTTGGAATAAAGTGAATAGTATTCACCTTAACTGCAAACAAAGTCATTTAGGGCGTGAGTGTGAGAGAGAATGAAAGGTGGCTGTGAAATCAAATTCGTGGGAGAATTGTTTTGACTTCACAAAGGCTTGAGCTGAGGTCCATCAGTCCTTGTGGAGACCATTGGGTTGGCCTTGAGATGCCAGTAAGACAAGTAGCTGGACCAGCAGAAGAACCACTGAGATGGACAGAAAAGGTTGCGGACGGCAGACAGCTGGTCAAGAAGCTGAGTGAAGAACAAGAAGGGAAGAGCCTGATGCTGGAGCTGAAGAAGTGGGTTTGTGGGCAGCAGTGGCTGGCTCCTCCATCTGGGTGGAGAGGCGGGGGTAAGGGGGCACCGAGAAGGGAAGGCATGCTGGGAGAGGGTACAATGCTAGGAGGCTGGGCAGGAGCTGGACATGTCGTTTCCCGGTTAGTAGTGGGATTGTGGGGAGAACTGCAATCTTGCTGTCTCACACTCATGATTGTGTGGATGCATTCTCGTGTTGGGTCCCGAGTCTCACGGCCTCCATATTATTGTTTGTAGCTCAATACACAATGTAGAATCACAGTGCTGTTAATATGCTAACACCTGGACTTTCCCCTTCTGAGTGAGTGTCTGGTAATTCTTTCTGTGAAAATCTCTACCACGACACCATTTTAGTTTCAAAACATTCTGTGGGACATTTTCAAATTGTTGGCTTTTAATGTGCTTCTAGATTATATGGTTTTAGTTGCTAAATTTTTACTCCCTAAACTTGACTAAAACTAACTTGATTGGCAAAGCCAACAGGCCGATTAAGAGCTTTGCATTCATGGGGCAGCTTGCAGATTTTTCCTGTCAGTAAGTTTAGTTTCTGCTCCCGGGGCTTCCACAGCTCCCAACTGCTGGCTTACTAGGGCCCAGGAAGGAAGGGAATGTGCCAGAGAACATGGCCTTTGCAGCCAAGGGGCTTGTTGGGCAGATTTGCAGGAACATCTTCAGATTGGGGCAGTGTAGGGTGTGGTGACAGCACCCCAGATGCCTGACAGACATCAGCCTCTAAGCAAACTCTGGTCTGAGTTGTACACATTTCTGCTTAGCTAGACAGCTAGAGCCCCCACGAAGAGGCACCATGCACTTCGGACTGAATTGGCTTTGCAGTTTGCAAAGGGTTAGCCGTGTTGCAAAGAACTCACCGAGCAAGGTGACAGTCCATCACTTTCCACAGGCTGCCGCTCCAGCTCAGAACCCATTGGGGAGGTGGGGGCTAGTATGATCGGAGCAGGCTCCTCAGAGCTTCACAGCCACTGCATGGTGTAAATGCGGCTGGGGGTCACAGCACAAAGGAGGGCACTTTCACTGTGGAGGGCAACGGGGTCAGGCCAGGTTGTACGCAGTTACCTCACGGCTGCCTCTGACTTCTTCTTTCCAGGGAGAAGGTGCTCACCTTGGTAGGGAGCACCTTGGCCTAGCTGTTGGGCTGTCCTTAACCTTGGTGCAGGCTGTGCCTGCAGGTGAAGCTTTAGGCTGTACCACTCTGAGCCCCGGGGCGGATGCTCAAGTTTGGACTCTGGCAAGTGGTGCTCTGAATTTGAATCTTAGGTTGGCCATTGATACGTAGTGTTTGTCTGTTTCCCCACTCATGAAAGAGAGATGCTAGGAAGAGCCCCAGTGGGCTGTGGTGAGGACGAAGAACAGTTGCTGGCATGTGCTAGGCCCCACTGGGTGGTAGCTGGTGGCACGCTCTTCCCACAGGTTTCCGTCTGAGTTCTGGCAATGGGGCACATGGCCCTACGGCCAGAAATGCTGGGTGGCATACAAGGCTGTCAGGGTGCTTAAAGCTTTGTGGGTTGTTTTCCTGTCCGCTCTTTCCCGAGTGTGACAGGAGAATCATACTGATTGTTCGGTCCTTAAAAAGGGGTCTGGGCATGTGGCAGGTACACAGCAAAAAGTGAATGAGATTGTGCAGAAATTCCCGCTTGTGGCAGCAGATGGCTCTGGAAAGATGCCAACATTAAAAACTCACTCTCATAGGTGGACGCCACAGAGTAAAAGAGGCCTAACCGGCATCAGACACCCTATGGGCGGGCAGGCAGAGCTGACCCATGAGTCCCGAGGCTGGGTTGGGAGGATCTGCTTGCTGGGGGTCTGGCCCGTTCCCTGCGCTGTTTGGGCTCCAGTGTTGGATGACGGTATAAGGCGGCACTATGCTGTGTGCGCTGGAGGGGTTCCTTCTCTATCAAGGCCCAGAACACACAAGACCGGAGGGACACATCTAGTTGTGAGGCTTGGAATCCCTACCGTGACATTCAAAGTCAGGTTTAATCTCCGAGAACAGGATGCACACAATTATAGGAGCCAATTTCTTTGATTTACTTTAATAAATTGTCACACCCCCTCCCAAGGTGGAAACTTATGTTTACAAAGACATTTTAGAAAATAGGTACAGTTTGACAGGGGCAGTCGGAAATTGCTACAGGCGTAAAAATCCCCAAATGAATGTTTGCCTTGCGTGTGAGAGCCACGGGCAGCTCAGCTGACTACTTTGTCTGAAGCACACTGGCCACACCCTATCAGAGGAGACAATGAGCTTGTACCCACGCTCTCTGAGTGGCTGGAAGCTAAGTTTACCGCCTCTGCTTTCAGAAACCAAATCTCATTTGGAAGTCATGGTCTCATCCAACATTAACGTCCCAGTGCTCCCCAAGCCCATCGTGGTTCTCTTCAAAGCCTTTTGCAGACATGTAGTACTTAGCTGGGGCAAGCTCCCCAGCTGGAGGCCAGAACTGGCTTTAAGCTTTTAGCCCTCTCTTCTCTCAAGTCTGAAAGGCGATCCTGCTTCGCTTATGTCTACCTGCTGCTGGGCAGCCGGCCGCAGGCCTTATCCGGCTGAATGGGATTTTAACAAGAGAAAAAGTCAGACTCATGAGCGAGTACATGGAGCACAATAATGCTGTCTCCCAGGCCAAGGAAGGCTCGGGACATTGGCAGCACTGATTGTATCCGCACGTCATGAGAACCAGCACTATCCAGGAGAAAGTGAGTCTTGGGCAGGGAAAGCACCAGACCAATAACTCGGCAGCTCAGCCTTGACTTCAAGGGCAGAGCAAGCTTAGTCACGTGTCCTTGCTCTGGGTGCACCTCCATGACAGCCTCACATGGAGGCTGCCCAGGGTCTTCTAGGAATGTAGGTGCTCTCCTATCTACGGCCATCCTCTGCCAGGTCTCACTTCCTTACAGGTAGGAGTTTCCTCCCTTGAAGGTACACATGCTGACACAGGAGGGAGAAAGGAAATCCGGTGGGAAATAGAAAGCAGCACATACAGGTGGTTTGTAGACTGGCAAGATAGCAAACATGCATGTGAAAACAGTCTGTGCAACCAAGTTGTGATGATTGAGCAAACTACCATCCCGGGACGGCCACACCCAGGCTGGCCCTGCAAATCTAGCTATTCAGTGCTTCCCTTCACAGACATAAACATCCATTTGTGAGCTCCAGAAACACCATCGAAACCAACATTTGGACTCAAGTAATGCCAACAGGGTTACATAATCAGTAAACTCATCTTTCAGTTCTGTGCCTTTGCAATATTCTCTGGAAAGAATGCACTGGAGGCTTACAGATAAAAGTTGCTATGGAAGTAAGTTACTAGCACATAGAAATATAGGATTTTGAGGAAAATATATTTCACTCTGCTGGTAAAAAGAGCAGATTTTTTTCCCTTATCTGAAAACATACCCTTTTGCAGAATTGCTGACATGGAAATAATCTTCAAAAACTGAGAATATTAATCAAGAAAAACCTGTTCTTTCCTTGTTCCGAAACTTTGTAGATGGAAAGACCTGTAGACAGCAATTGAAATGAACGTAAACCACAGGAACATTTAGTAATTCTCCCCTGAAAACCAGCTGATGTTTCACATCCTTCCCAGATTCAATCTTGTCTGCCCCACTAACATTTTGGTAAGAGCAGCACCTGTTTCTCCCACCCCAGCTATCCCCTCCCAGTGGTTTGCTTGTGAGAGATTAATGAGCCATTCTGGGAGGAGAGGACAGCTCTAATTTAAAGTGTTTTGTAGCACTTGATGATTTCTGTGCTGGAAATACTCTCATTGTGGACAATTTCAAGCTACCAACATGATGTCAGCCAGCTTGCAGAATTCCTGAAAATGTAGCAGCTGGCTTTCAGGAGCCAGTTGGAGCCAGCTCTCT
>NW_004955498.1:6174005-6195750 GCF_000276665.1 Chinchilla lanigera | reverse complement strand
GCTTTCACTCTGGGACCACAGACATGGCCAAGAGAGACACTGCCGAAAAGTAAGGCAGGCTGCTATCATGCTCAACACATCACTGTCCTTTATAAACTCTTTACCTAGTAGAAGTTAGTATAGCTGACCTCTTGTAAGTGCTAACAGAGTGCCAGGGTATTTTATAAGTCCTGTCTCATTTACAGGGAATCTTCATGGTAACACTAGGAGGAAGGTACTATTATTATCCCCGTCTTACAAAGGAGAGAAGTGCCATTTTCAAAGAGGGTCAGCAAGTCACCCAAAGTCACACAGTGGGTAACTTAGAAGAGCTAGGACTGGAATGTGAAATCCCTGGTTGTGTTTTGATGGTCAGAAGAAAGCACAGTATACAACAAAGTTGTAAGGACAAGTTTGACTTAGTTGAGGAACTAGGGAGAGAAAAAAATCCAATGAAATAATTTAGTTGACCAAATGGGTTTCAGTGTTGCCTTCGCAGTTGTTCTTATCATACTGTTCAGAGATAGATTTTGAGAAGTCCACAGGTTTGAATGAGGAGAAATTACGTTTCTATTTTTACTAGTCTCTTGTGTTTGCTTCGGCAGCACGTATATTTTTATTAATCTCTAACTAAAATTTAACAGTTCTTTAATTATGAATGTTGGCAACAGACAACAGAAATATTTACAGAATCTGTGACTTTGTCACTAAGAGAAACCACAGGCCTTTTTTATTTCACATTGCAATCAAAGCAGTAATTTCCAAATATCGCTACCTTGAAATTACAATAATTATGAGGCCTACTGCTAGATCTTATTTAATGTGTCAACAAGTACATAAATTAATATAACACAAACTTGTTTTGTTCATATGTTCAAAACTGTTTTGAATAAATTGGTATTCTTTGTGATTCCATTTTTTATTTTATGCATTTAAAAACACTTGTTTTTCTGAGAAAGCGTTCATAAGTTCCAGAAGAAAGCCTAGGGCATCAATGGCACAAAAGGGGCTAACAATCCTGGTCCTCCAGAGTAATTTCTCTGGAACCCTGATTGATCCACTTCCTTTCCAGAAGGCCTGAGGACTCGCTCAGCACCAGAGAGCTCAGGAACACGCCACTGCAAATGCCACAAGGATCCTAGAATCTACAGCCCCCGCCCCCACTGCTCCCTCTCTAGGGATGGCCAGCTAGAGAGGTACTCCTGAGACTTCAATGTCTGCTTTCTAGAAAACTGGCATGCTTATTTATTTAGGATGGCTGCCGCATTTGGACCCAGGACGTGTCCATGGCCTGTAATTGTTGACAGGCACTCCAACATGTTTCCCCCTAAAGGACAGCTGGGGACCTATGAGTCAGTCCTTCCTGGGAAATGGCTGAGCAGGAGCTTTCAGAAGTAAAGATGCAATAGAGGGGCAGGTGAGGGAGGCACAGGGAAGAAGCTGAGTCAGACCCCTCAAGTACTCTTCCAGGGCATGGTAGAAGTCCCGTTCAGTGGAGTAGGGGCCCTGTCCTGCCCTCCTGCGGCTAAATCATGCCAGGATGGCTCTGCTATTCTGCCTTTGTCTCTTTTGGTGAGGCTCCAGGCCCTTATTTGAAGTCAAAATGAACTTCTCCAACTCCAGACCATGTCTGCTACAGAAAAACTCGAGAACAAGTGTCCTACTATTTCGATGGAAAGATACTAACAACATGGGTCTTCCAAGGGCCCTGGGGTCCAACTCTTCTTGGCTTGAGTATCAAGGAATCCCAAGCCCACAGGCACCTGTAATTAAGGAAGTGAAGCTGCAGTTTGGATTGGTCATTTCTACCTCAGACTGGAGGCTCTTTGAGGTGATGGTCTGAGCATACCAAGACCAGTGTACCTGTCCTTCTTAACTTGCCTGTTTACATTTCATCTTTCTGGGAAATTTTTTTCTTTTGCTTTTTCTCATTCTTTTTCTTTTCTTCTTTCTTTCTTTCTTTCTTTCTTTTGTTCTTTCTTTCTTTCTTTCTTTCTTTCTTTCTTTCTTTCTTTTTTCGTTTTGTTTTTTTTTTTAGCCAATCTTGCCATTCCCTGGCTCTGTGGTAGGGAGCAAGGCATTTACCTTTTCTCTGCCTAAGTGTTCTCCTTTGTGAAATGGAGGCAATACTATAAGTGAGTCTCTCCATTAGGTGCTGCAAGGGTTAATAAGGGACCGTGTAAAATCTGGCACGTCGGGTCTGATTCAGTGTGGACTCACTCACTAAGGACCAACTCATTGTTATTGCTCCTCTCAGCATGATAGGAGAGGCACCCACAGCACGTGTGCTTGGAAAACAGGGCAGGCTCAGTAGATGTTCAAGACCGTTCTCTTCCTCCTCATCTACCCCCCCATCACGTTAAACCCAAAGATAGTCACAGAGAATTATAGCAGTGCGTACTCAGCAGCTGAGAGGCTGCAAACTGCCATGCATGGGTGGGTCGCTGGCCTTCTGGGTCTCATGCCAATGAGCTCCCCCTTAACACCGAATCCAATGCTTAGGGTAGCTTCTTTGCCAGGGCATTGACTACTCTATCAAGTGCTGTTAACAAAAGTGCCGAGATACAAAATGGAAGGTTTCACATCAGTGCCCGCCATGAGCTCCCTATTGCCACTTGAGAACAAGGATGACACCTTGGAGCTGGGCTCAGGTCCTGATCTTTGAAGTCAAGTGTGGAAAGTCCTTAGATACCGCCCAGTCTTAGTCAAATCTTGCATAGGGCGTAAACTGAGGCCCAGGAAGGGCAGCAGTCAGAACTCTGGCAGAGTTGCTCTAGAAAAGAAGCCTCCTGGCTCCTACCTGGCATTCTTCTGGCTCCCTCGCGGTGGCAGCCTCCAGGTACCCTCTGAACACATGCCCTGAGAGTTTGTAGGGAGTGTGCAGCACAAAGGCCTCTGTCTACCAGGAGGTGTCTTTGGGGTGAGGCATTCTCTGACATGGTGTTTTTTACCACCCAAGCTGCCTCTCCATCCTGCTTCTCTCCGATTGGCCATGAAAGACGTGATAAGAAAGAGAAGAAAGACTGTAAAAAGCAGAAAGTGCTCAAAGGGTAGGAAACAGGTAGCATCACAAGTTCCCTTTCTGGTTTGTTCCAAGTCACAGGCCAAGTATATCTAGTCCCATTGTAATGGGTTCCCCGACCCAGGAAGGAGCATGGCGGCATAGCTGCACTGTATGGCCTAGAAGAGGGCACCCAGAAAAGCTTCTCCTTCTTACCCAGGACTTCCAGTTCATCCAGCAGATAGCCAAGGACTCTGAACACTTGGCTGTCTCTACCCTACCCTCAGCCACCCCCAGCTCTCAACCATTCAGTCCTTCAGTGGAGCCAGTTGGACTCATTTTGAGGTCCCCTATTCCCAACCCAGTTTTCCTTTCATAAATTGTTCCTCTTTCCAATGGTGTTTAATAGTATAGGCCCCCAGAAAGTGATCCAAGGTTATTTCTGGATCCAGCCCAATATCTACTTTGCTACAGAATACGTGTGAAAAACTGTGAATATCTGCCAGCCCCCTAGAGAGCCATGGATTGTTTAAAAAAATCATACCAGTGTTGTAATGTAATATTGTACAACTACTTTGAGAAAACAGTTTGGGAATTTCTCAACAAGTTAAACATATGCCTTAAGATCCATGCATTTTACTGCTGAATATTTAACTAAAATATTCAATGAAAGTGCCCACGTGGACACTTGTACACCCAGGTTGATAGTGGTTTACTTACAGTTGCCAAGAAACCGGAAACAATCCAAATGCCCATCAACAGATGAATGGATAAAAGACTGTGGCATGATCCATACAGTAGACTACTGCTGAGCAAGCGAAAGGAGTGAATAAGTGATACACACACAACAACCATGGGTCTCAGTCATCACACTGAACGACAGAGCCCAACACCAGGGTCCTGATTCTATGGTTCCAGTTTTACAAAGACCTAGAAAATGCACACTACAGATCAGTGTACACTCCCCTCAACTCCTGCCTCAGCCTCCTCCCAAGGGGCCTTCCCTGCCTCCCATCTCTGCTTTCCAATTTGTCTCTCATACTGCATGACCTTTAGAACGACCTTTCTAAAACACTGGTCTCACCATCTTCCCTGTTAAAAGAAATGGCGGTTCCTTACTCTCTCCAGGGGAAGTGTCAAAGCATGGCCTTCAGAGTCCTCTACATGGTCCTCTTTGTCCCCCGTCTGTCATGCTCTTCAGTCGTCTGGATTCCTTGGTGCTCCAAACTCACAACCTGAGGGCCTAAGCAAAGGCCTAGTTCTTGAGGGTGATGCCCTAATGCTACACGACCTGTTCCTCACTGCCACGTGGCCTCTGAGCCGTAGGTGTGCCCTCCCTTCCTTGAACCTAAACATCACTTAATTTAGATCCTCCTCGCTTCTGTGCATCCCGCCACCCACTGAAATATGACTTGGGTGGGGCGCTGGTCTTGCAGCTCGGTGGGAGAGGTGGACTACAGCACGTGCCAGAGTGCTAGACACCGAACGAGAAAGGCCTTGAGCATGATGAAGCCTGCACTGACTGTAAGCAACTACAGGGCAGAAAGAACACGTCCCCAACAATTCATACCCGTGCTTAGCATAGTCCCAGGTAGAGAAAGGTACTCAGGAAATGCGGAAGGAATGAATTCTGCATGAGGAGATTAGAGAAAGCATTCCAGGAGAAATAACACTGGAGTGGGACCTTGAAGAGTAAATGAGATTCTGATGAGGAAGGAAGATAGAGTGGGAAATGCAGAGATGGAACAGGAGAGACTGCTCTGAGGGAACTAGTCCTTCAGAAATAATTATACTACAAAGCTGCAAGCCTTAATTTCAGAAAACAGAAATGTCTTAAAGGGGTTTGTAGAGGGGGCAGTATTTGTGAATTTGTTTTGTATTTTTTGTGGTTGTTTCTGTTTTGAGACAGGGTTTCAGTATGTAGTGCAGGCTGGCCTTGAACTTGCTTATGTAGCCCAAGCTGGCCTTGGAACTCACAGCAACCCTCCTGTTTCAGCCTCCCGAAAGTGCTGGGATTTCATGTGTGCACCACCACACCCAGCGTCTGTTTTGTATTTAGTGATTGATGTTCTATTTATTTATTGTTCTGTCTCCTGCACTAGCCTAGAAGCTCCCTGACGGCAGCATGTGTGTATGACTATAAGTCAATTGTGGCAAGGGCTTAGGAACATACATTATTGAGTCTGCACGGAAAATGCTCCTATGGAGTTAGCATCACTGACAGCCTTTTTACTAAATCACCAGCGCTGCCAATTCTTTTGTATCTCCACTAACAGAGTAAGAGAAAATAAATATCTATAATAATATTCACTTGGGCCTTCAGAAAGCTAGTGTATTTGAAATTCTGCCTGCTCCTGCTCCTTTCCTTCATCCTATATTTCTCTTTATCTCTCACTTTTAGAGTAGTAGGAGGTGAGGCCGACATCAGAAAGCATGTGGGATGTTAGGTAAAGAAGCACGGCTTTCAGTCTGCGTGCTGGAACCTGGCAGAGCCATTGCCAGGACTGTGTCAATAGAGAACTGCATCAGGAGTCCACACAGAGATGGAAAAGAACCGTGAAAAGCTTAAGGAACAGTCCAAACTGAAGGCAAGGGTTAGGGGTTATTTTAGAAAGGAGGGAATGTATTTGTGATACACATCACCTATATCACATACAGGTGATAATTACAAATGGATAGAAATAAAGGGAGCTGTCTCATATGAGAGTCAGAAACATAGTGTACATGCAAGCCTATGTCAGGAAACTCCTTAATAGAGACACTGAAGAGAGAATACAGGCATGAGAAGTGAGGTTATACTAGATGACCTGATGATCCTACCTGACAGAGATTTTAAGCCTACAGCTTCTAAAATGCTAGAGAATTATTAGGACAGAATGACAGATTAGCTGGGAAAGGGGCGTAGAAGGATGCCACAACATTTTTCATAGTGTCTGGTGAACGTCATGACCATTGGAATGAGGATTGGGGTGGTCAGGGAAGAAGATAAATTGAACTCTGTACACGTAGAGTTGAGGATGAGGAAGGGCTAGCCAGTTGAGTGAAATGTGCTGTCTCAAATTTGGATGTGGTGCTCAGGTGAGAGGCTAGAGATCTAGATTTGAGCACTTGCTTACTTCATATACCCAAACAAGCATGGGTGGGACAAATACATTAGGAAGTAAGACCCCATTTACAAAAGGAGCATAGAGGATAACAATCCTTGGGAATAAGCATGACAACAGTGTAAAAAAACTCCATGAAGGAAATCTAAAACTCCTAAAAGACTCAAAAATAGATGTGAACAAGTGAACGACTCAACATCGTAAAGATGTCAGTTCCTTTTGACTTACAAGGATCAATAAATCCCAATAAAATATACCAACATGCTCTTTAATAATGCTAGATAAGTTGGCATTAAACATCACACAGAAAAAATAAACATACAAGAATAGCCAATAGAACAAACTAAGGGCACTTCTGGCTCAAATCAAGGTAGAGTTGCCCCATTTCTCGTAGGTCCTCCCTCTTACAACTAAAACACCTTGACACATTGCAAAGCAATATGAATATACTTAACAGTACTGAACTGACACTTACAAATGGTTAAGATGGTAAATTTTATGTTACATCTAGTTTTCTACAATTAAGAAAAATTAAAGCAAAGTACAGAAACAAACAAAACTGTAGACATAAAATAAAAATTCAAGTGTAGACATAAAATAAAAGTTCTCTAGAAAGTAGAGAGAAAAGGTGAGCAACCTAGAATTATAGACTTGAGAAACTACATAGCAATGAGTTTTCTTGGTTTCCTTAATGAGTCACACATTCTGAGAAGGGGACTGCAAAAGGATCCAGCATGAAACAGGCAAAAAAGAGCTGACAGGCAGAAAATTAGTGAGGGCATAGTTGGACTCAATGCCCTTAAGCAACTGGATATAAACAGCATTAATACGCTATTTCATCCAATGACAGCAGATACATATACTTTTTAAATTCACACGAAACATTCACCAAAGAAGAGTAAATCTCATTTACTCACATTCTGGGCCATAAAATACACATTAACAAGTTTAAAACAAGAGGAACTATACAATGTCTATTCTCGAACCATAACCAAATTAAACTAAAAATTGATAGTAGAAAGATAGCTGGAAATCCCAACATTCATGGAGATGAAACAACTAACAATTAAACTAACTGATAGATGGGTCAAAGAAGAAATCTCATGAAAAAATTTTGAAAAATATTTTGAAAAATATTTTGAATTTTTAAAAAATATTTTGCTAGATAAAAATGTAAATACAACTTATCAAAATTTCTGGGATATGGCAAAAGCGGTGATAAGAAGGAGATTTGTAGTATTGAATGTATAGATTAGAAAAGAAGGAAATTACAAAATCAATAATCTAAATTTCTACTTTAGGAAACTAGTAAAAAAAGAGCAAGTTAAATCCAAAGTATGGAGAATACAGTAAATAATAAAAATCAGAGTAGAAATCTATGAAATAAAAAATGGGATAGTAAGAAAAAAAATCAACAAAACCAAAAGCTGAATCATTGAAAAGATCCGTAAAATTGATCAACATCTAGCAAGACTAAGAAAAAAGAGGACAAAGTTACTAATATTAGAAATGAAAGAAGGACATCACTACAGAGCCCATGGGGGTTAAAAAATGTTAAAGGAATATTATTAACTTAATATCCACAAATTTGATAACCTGAATGAAGTCAATCTGTTTATTGAAAGATACAATTTGCCAAAATTCACACCAAAGGGAATATGAATAGGCCTACATGTATTAAAGAAATTGAATCAATAGTTAATAACCCTCCAAAACAGAAAGCAGCAGACCCAGGTGGGTTCACTGGTGAACACTACTGAACATTTGAGGAACAATGGACACTAATTCTCTGCAATTTCTTAAAGAAGATACATGCAAAGGGGATATTTCTCCACTCAGTTCAACCAGGGCACCATCACTCTAATACCAAAACCAAAGACACTCTGAGCAAGGAAAATTACAGATCAATATCTCTCATGAACATAAAAGTGAAATTGATCAACAAAATGTTATCAAATTGAATCCAACAACTTATAAAGGGAATTATACACCATGACCAAGTAGAATTTATGCCAGGTATGCAAGGCTGGCTCAACATTTGAAAATCAATTAATTTAACCCATCACATCAGAAGGCTGAAAAGAAAAACCACATGATAATATTGATAGATACAGAAACAACACTGAACAAAATACAATACTCATCCATGATGAAACTCACAATAAACTAGGACTATAGGGAAATTCCTCAGTTTAATAAAGAATACTTTAAAAAATACTTAATTGTGAGAAACTAGAAGCTTTACCACTAGGATTAGAAACAAGGCAAAGGTCTTTCCTCTCATCACCTCATTTTAACCTCAAAGTCCTAGCTAATGTTTTTTTTTTTTTTTTTTTTTTTTTTTCTGGTACCAGGAATTGAACTCATGACCTCGTGCTTGCCAGGCAGGCGCTGTGCTGCTGAGCTAAATCCCCAGCCCAGTCCTAGCTAATGTAATAAAACAAGAAAAGATAAAATACACAGAATGATGATGGAGAAATGGGACCATTTTTGTTCCAAATGACATAGTCATCTGTGTAGAAAATCTGAAAAGACAAAACAACTACTGTAACTAACAATTATACCAAGGTTGCAGGGCACAAGGTGATGTACAAAATTCAACAAATTTCTTATATATCAGCAGGTAGCAAGTATAATTTGAAATAAAAATCATAAGCATTTACATTAGCATCAGCTAAAACTAAGTGCTCAGGTATACATCTAAGAAAATATGACAAAATCTATATGAAGAAAACTACAAACTCTGATAAATGACAGCAAAGAAAAACCAAATAAATGGATATAATGTCAAGTTGTTAATTATTCCTAACAATTTATAAATTCAATGTAGTACCCATCAAAATCCCAGTAAGGTAGAGCTACCAGCAAACTGATTCTAAAGTTTATATGGAGTGATAAAAGACTCAGAATAGTCAACACAGTACTGAAGGAAAAGGATGAAGTCTGAGGACTGAGGCTACCTGACTCAAGGCTTATCACAGGGCTATAGTAATCAAGACAAAAGACAGACAACTAAATCAATGAGAGAGAATAGAAAGCTCAGAAATAGACCCAGGAGATATAATCAGCTCACCTTTGACAAGGCAGTATAATACAGCAAAATGACTGTCTTTTCAATAATCAGTGCTGGGACAACTAGAGATTCACATCAAAAATAAATCTAGAACTGAAAGCTTTCACTCTAAAATGAGGAACAAGACAAGGATGTCCACTATCACCACTCCTATTCAATATAATTCTGGAAACATTAGCCAGAGTAATTAGACAAGAGAGAAATGAAAGGAATAAGGACAGGAAAGGAAGAAGTGAAATTATCATTATTGGCAGATGACAGGATACTCTACATAGAAGACCCCAAAAACTCCACCAAAAGACTTCTAGATTTTATAAGCAAATTTAATAGCATAGCTGGATACAAAGTTAACACTCAAAAATCAATAGCATTCCAAATAAGAAACTCACTAAGAAAGAAATAAGGGAAACCACACCCTTCACGACAGCATGCAAAAAATGAAATACTTAGGACTCAATCTAGCAAAGGAAGTAAAAGATCTATATATAGAAAATTACAGTACTCTGAAAAAGGAGATCAAAGAGGATATCAGAAAATGGAAAGATATATCTTGCTCATGGATAGGAAGAGCAAACATTGTGAAAATGGCCATACTTCCAAAACTGTTATATAGATTTAATGCAATCCTGATCAAAATACCATTAGCATACTTCACAAATCTAGAGAAAACATCCCTAAAATTCATTTGGAAACAGAAGAGATCTAGGATACAAAAGGCAATCCTGGGCAACAAAGGCAAGGCAGGAGTCTTTACAATCCCTGGCTTGAAATTCTACTACAAAGCTACTGTGAAAAAATCAGCATGGTACCGGCAAAAAATGAGACGTAAGGATCAGTGGAAAAGATTAGAAGAGGCAGACATAACTACAAACACACTCAGCCATCTTTGATAAAGGGGCCAAACATATGCACTGGAAGAAAGATAGCCTCTTTAATAAATGGTGCTGGAAAAACTGGCTTTCCACGTACCAAAGACTAAAACTACACCATGTCTATCACCATGCACTAAAATAAAATCCAAATGGATCAAAGATCTAAATATTGAAACAGAAACACTAAATATAGGAAGACAAAGTAGGTAGAAATCGTGAAGACATAGGTGTGGGCAGAGACTTCAAGAGTAAAACCCAAACTACATGGGAAGTTCTTCAAAAAATCAACAACTAGGATCTCATCCTATTAAAGTTTCTGTACATCAAAAGAAATCACCAGCAGAGTGAAAGAAAACCCACAGAGTGGGAAAAAAATTTAGCCAACTGTCCCTCTGACAAAGGACTTCTATCTAGAACACATAAAGAATTTTAAAAAATCAGTCCCCCTCAATTCAAAGATCCAATCAAAAAATGGGCATCTGAGATGAATACGCACTTCTCAGATGAAGAAATACAAATGGCAAATAAATATATGAAAAAATGTTCAACATCACTGGTCATTCAGGGAATTCAACTTAAAACAACACTGAGATTCCACTTTATGTCAGACAGAACGGTTATCATCAAGAAATCAATGAATAAAAATGCTGGAGTGGCTGTAGGCAGAAAAAGAACCCTTCGCTGCTGGTGGGAGTGCAGACTGGTGAAACCACTGTGGAAATCAGTTTGGAGACACCTAAGCAAACTAGGACTAGACGCAAAGGAGATTGAGGGGCCTTTCCTTTGGCTCCCAGCCTACAGAGAATCCTTTCTCCCCAACACCCCTGCCCCACCACCCCGGCCTTTTCCCTTCCAGACTCAGAGACCCAAGAACAAGCTGCAGAAGCTGCCAGAAACACTGGTACTGTATGCACTCAGAAGGGTGCTTGGCGCCTCTTCGGTCCTCCCCCCACATTCAGCATTTTGTTACAACACTCCAGTCCATTTATTGTGGGGAGTTTGTACATGTCCACAGCACATCTCTATTCCTTTCTTTGTGTTTGCCCTCCCGTCCCTCCCTGCTCCCTCTAATTCTTGTTCCCCTTCCCAGTAAATGGATGCATCTTGAGGCTAAAATGGTAAATCATAAATTAGACATACAAGGTTAAGGCAGGGTATGGTGACACATGCATATAGTCCCAGCACTTGGGAGGCTGAGGCAGGAGGATCACTGTGAGTTCAGAGCCTAGCTGTATTACGTAATATATTCCACGAAGCAAAGGAGATATATTTTGCTATCCAAGACAGCAAATTTGTTCTTTCTAAAATGTACTTCTTTCTTTTAAAGACAAGAAAAAGTAAAAATAAAAGTAAAACAGAATTTTAAATCAGGTCAATGAATAAGTACTGCAAATATAGACTAAGAAGAAAATTTTTAAAAACTTAACAATAACAAAACACACAATTCAATGCAAAAATGGACAAGATTCTTGAATAGACACATCACCAAAGAAGATATAGAGATGAGAGCAAGCATAAGAAAAGATGCTCCACATCATATGTGATCATGCTAATATAAATTAAAACAATGAGACACCACTATACATATATTAGACTACCTGAAATCTCTAATACTGATATCAAAAACCGGTGAAGCTGTGGAGCAACAGGAACTCTCACTGATTGCTGGTAGGAATGCAAAATGGTACAGCCACTTTGCAAGATAGCTTGGCAGTGTCTTTAAAAAAATTAACATACTCTTACCATGCAATACAGCAATCATGCCCCTCGGTATTTACTCAAAGGACTTGAAAACCTGTATCTGCATAAAAACCTGTAAATGGATGTTTACAGCAGCTTGATTCATAATTGCCAAAACTTGGAAGTAACCAAGATGTACTTCAGTAAACATATGGCTAAATAGACTGGCACAGGCAGACAACAGAATGTTATTTCATGATAAAAAGGAATGAGATATCAAATGATGAAAAGGTGCAGAGAAGCATTAAGTGCATATTACTAAGTGAAAGCCAATTTGAAAAGGGCAACTGGAAAGATTTACTCTAGTCCCTATCAAGCATTAAAAACTAAACAAGGTCACACAAATCAGAGATGGTCAGTGCCCCACTTCACACCCAACCACTGGTGTTATCAAAGGTCAGTGGGGAGCTGAACCCCAATAACCCAACTAGCAGCAGCAAATCCCTGAGGCAGAGAGAGGCAGAGCTGGGATTGCACCGTTACACCTTCCTTACCTGATGCTCCCTTTCACTTTGCAGCAAAATGGTAAAGCGGATCAACGCTCTACTTTCCTTCTCCTTAGAAGGTTCTAGTGGTGAACTGAACTTACAGCCTACTGAGAGACAAAAAGACAGGACAAGACGGTGCTCTCTTTTCTCAGGAAGGTGGCAGTAGAGTGAAGGGATGAGTTGAGCTTCTAGCCCACCCATCAGTGAGAAGACTGTATCTATCAGTCAGTGGTCTACTTTAGCCAAGGTGGTGCTAGTAGGCCCAGCAAGAAATTGAACCATACACCCACGTGACCCTCATGTTACAACTTAACTTTAGATTAAACGCTATTCAAAGCCTTGTAATACAATAAGTAAAATGTCAAGAGTATGGTTTTAAAAACCACTCATCAAGGGGTTGGGGATTTAGCTCAGCAGCACAGCGCCTGCCTGGCAAGTGCAAGGTTGTGAGTTCAATTCCTGGTACCAGAAAAAAACAAAAACAAAAACAAAAAACCACTCATGATACTAAGAAGCAGGAAAATCGCAATGTGAGTGAAAATGATCAACGGGTGTCAACATCAAGTTGATTCAGCTATGGGACTTGCAATTTTACAGTGTTCATCATAAAAGTGATCAATAAGCAATCACAAATACACTGGAAACAATTAAAGAGGTAGGAAATTTCAGCAAAGAAACTAAAGTTATAAAAAAAGAACCAAATAAGTATTATAGAACTGAAAAACACAGTATCAAAGCTAATTAACTCACAGTCTGAGCTAATCATAGAATGAAGATGAGAGACAATGAAGTGAGTGGATTTGAGAACATAGTCATAGAACTCACCCAATCTCAATAACAGAAAGTGATCTTCAGAAAAGAAGAAAACCAGAAGGAAGGAGGAAAAGGAAGGGGAAGTGGGAAGGCGGAAGGAGAAGCAAACGAGAGATGAAAGAAGGAAGAAAGAAGCGCGGTTCAGGGACCTGTGAGACAGAAGATTCAATGCTTGTATCACTGCAGGCTCAGAAAGATAGGAGAGATCAAAACTAAAAAATGAGTTAACAAAATAGTGGCTGAAATTTTTCAAAATTTGGGGAAACTATAAACCTACAGATACAAGAATCTGAAAGAATCCCAAATAGGATAAATCTAAAGAGATTCATACCAGGACAAATAATAATTAAAGTTCTTGAAATTAAAAGACATACAAAATACTCTTTAGAGAAATCAAACAATAATGGCACATTCCTTATAGAGGAACACAAATCCAAATGACAGAGGATTTTCTTCAGGAACCACAGCGGCCAAAAGGAAGTGGCACAACATTTTTTTCTGAGTTCTGAAAGAAAGAAAATGTCAACCCCAAATCAGACAAATGTCAACCCCATATCTGACAAAAATATCTTTAAGTAATAAAGGGGAAATCAAGATAGTCTCAGATGGAGGAAAACTAAGAGATACTGTTGCTAATAATCCTGCCTTGAATGCCTAAAGGAAGTTTTCTAAACAGAGAGGAAGTGATAGTGAAAGAAGGCTTGAAATTTCATAAAGGATAGAAGAAATTCAGAGTGGGTAGAAATAATGATAAGTATAACGAACTATTCTTTCTAAGTATAAGAAATTAATCTTTCTCGGGAGTTTCCTAAATCATATCTGACTGATGAACCAAAAGCTATAACATCATCAAATCTGATACTTCCTGTGTATAGAAGAAATCCTTATGATAAGTATATTTTTAAAATAAGGAGAGTAAAATGACCTGAAAAGTAAAATTTCTATACTCCATTAAAACTAATAAAATGTAGACTATAGGCTATGATTCATTATATATGTAGTACCATAATACCTAGAATAATCAGTAAGAAAACTACATAGTGTGATATAATAAAAATGAAATATAAACAGATTTCTAAAACATGTTTACACAAAGCATGGAAATACAAAAGAAAGCTGGGGAGGGAGGGAAGGAGGAAGAGAGAAGTGAGGAGAAAGAGAGAGACGAGACTCAGAGAAAGGAAAGAGTAAACAAATAATAAAGCAGCAGACTTAAGGTGGAACATATCAACAATTTCTTTACATTTATGTGGTCTAAACACACTGATTAAAAGACAGAGATTACCAGAGTTGATTGAGAAAGCCACTACACGGCTATTTTCGATTTAAAGAATGCCAAATACAATAACATAGGTAAGTTTAAAGAAAAAGGATGGAAAAAGATATATCATGAAAATACTAATTTGTAAAAAACAGTAGTGACTATATTAATATCAGAAAAAGCCTTTAGGGCAAAGAAAATTATTGGAGACAGACAGATATCACATGATAAAATAATCAATCCACTAGGAAACTAAAATGATCCTAACTCTACATGCACCAAGTAACAGAGTCTTAAAACACATGCCATAAAAACTGAGAGAACTACAAGGAAAAATAAATTCACAATTATAGTTGGGGACTTCTGCACCCCACATTCATCAATGGATACAATGACTAAGACAGAATCAGCAAAGACAGAGAAATCATAAATAATTCATCAACTAAGAGGGTCTAGATGACGTTTATAGGACACTACACCCAACAACAGCAGATGAGATATTTGTTTCAAGAGCCCATAGGAATACACCAAGATAGACCATGTCTTGAGCCCTAAAATACATCTTTGCAAATTTAAAAACAACAAATCACACACCATGTGTTTTCTGATCACAATGGAATCCAACTAAAAATCAGTAACTGAAGAAAATCTCTACACGTTTGGAGATTAAACAATTCATCTCTATAGCTAAAAGGGGAAGTCTCAAAAGACATTTAACAATTCATTGAACTGAAAGAAGATGAAAAATATGTGGGGCACAGCTAAAGCAGTGTTGAGAGGAAAATGTATAGCTCTAAATACATTTGTTAGAAAAAGGAAAGTCTTGAATTAATATCTGAGCTGAACCAGTAATCTAAGCTTACCTCTCAGTAACTTTAGAAGCACAAAACAAACTCAAGATAGCAGAAGGTAAGAAGTAATAAAGATAAAAATCAATGGAAGTGAAAATAGAAAAATAATAGAAAATTCAACCAAGCACAAAGCTAGTTATTTGAAGAGAGCAAGAAAATTGACCTCTAACAAGAATGGAAAGATACAAATTGTCAATATCAGAAATGAAACATGGGATAACACTCACAGACTTGAGGGACATCAAAAGGAAAATGAAGGAGTATTACCAAAAAGTCTACACGTATAAACTCAACAACTTAGATGAAATGGACCAATTCCTCGCACAGGACAAACTACCAAAATAGATGATTTGAATAGCCTCATCACCACTGAAGAAACTGAATTTATAACTTAAAAACATTCTCCATATCTCCAGATTTAAATGGTTTTATTGGAGAATTCTATGAAACATTAAAGAAGTACTAATAATAATTCTACAAATTCTCCTCCAGAAAAGAGAAGGGGAGGGAACACTTCTCCATCCATTTCATGAAATTAAGTATTGCCTGATAAGAAAACCAAAGATAGTACAAAAAGAAAACTATAGACTGAGACCCCTCCTGAAAACAGATATAAAATTCCTTAAGAAATTATTTGCTAACTATAACTCAGACAGTGTTAAATACATAATTTGAATTGTACTATAATGCTTAAGTAAATGAAGTTATAGTCAAAAACTCTTGAAAAGGAAGTCTCCACACCTACATGATTTCACTGGAAAATTTTACTAGATGTTTGAAGAAAAATTAGTACGACTGTTACACAATCTCTTCCAGAAAGAAGTGGCAAGAAGATTTCCCACCTCATCTTATGACAGTATAGAGTAAAAAAATTGCAAACAAATGTCTTCCATGAATTTAAATTTTTAAAATCAATAAAACATTAAATCACAAATCAAATCCAAGAATAAACAAACAAACAAATAAATAAATACAAATAATATGCCATGACCAAGTGGAGTTTATCCTGGATTGCAAGCTGGTTCACTATTTGTGAATTAATCTATGTTATCTGCAATATTAACAGGTTGAAAAGAAAATCACAGTATCATATCAACAGATAAAGAATTTGACAAATGTAACATCCTTTCATCATAAAAACTCCCAGAACACTAAGAATAAAGGAGAACTTTCTCAACTCAGTAAAGAACATCTCCAAATCCCTACAACTATCATACTTAATGATGAAAAACTGGTTGTTTCCACTCTTAAACTGTAAACAAAGCAAGGAGATCTGCCCTCACCATTGCTATCCACCAAAGTACTTGCAATTATAGCAGGTATAATAAGGCAAGAAAATGAAATAAAAGCATACTGACCAGAAAGGATTAAAAAAAAGTTGTTTCCATGGAAAAATCAAAGGAATTGACAAAGTAACTCCTAGAACTAGTAAGTTTAAAAGTCAACCCACAAAAATTAATCATATTTTATACACTAACAATGAACATTTGGTAATTGAAACTAAAATCATAATATCATACTTCATAGAGATAAATGTATATAGAAAATGGCATAGAATTGAGTCAAGAAATAAACCTTATATTTATAGTCAATTGACTTTTGACAAGGGTGCCAAGACAACACAATGTGGAAATGGCAGTCTTGTTGACAAATCATGCTGGGACAACTGGATATATACATGGAAAAGAATGACATTGAACTCTTTTTTTTTATTATGTATAAAAAGAGGCAAAGAACTCGAAATTCCTTTTTTTTAAAGAAGACAAATGGCCAACAGATAAATGACAAGGTGCTCAACATTGCTAGTCAGCAGGCAAATTATGCTAAAAGCACAATAAGATATTACTTCACACCTGTTAGGATGGCTGTTATAAAAAAGAAACATGACTAGAAGTGTTGGGGAAGTTATAGGGAAAAGGGAATCCCTGTAACCCTCGATGGGAATATAAATTGGTATAGCCATTATGGAAAACAGTATGGAAGTACCTCAGAAAAATAGAAAATAGATCTAACATGATCCAGCAACCCTACTTCTGGCTATATAGCCAAAGGAAATGATATCATTATCTCATAGAAATATCTGTATCCCCATGTTCATTGTAGCATCATTCACAATTGTCAAGATGTGGAAACAACCTAAGTGTTCACTGATGGATGGATAAAGAAGATGTGATGTGTGTGTAAAAAGTGATATGTATGTAGATGTGATATACACACATGTATACATGCACACATATATTCAGCCATAGAAAGGAAATCCTGCCATCTGTGACAGTGTGGATGAATATGGAGGATATTATGCTAAGTGAAGTAAGCCAGGCATAGAAGACAAACACTGTATGATCTCACTTACATGTGGAAACTAAAAAGGCTGATCTAATAGAAGCAAACAGTCAGAAGGTTGTCAGTGGCTGTTGGTGGGGAAGGTGTTGTTCAAAGTGCATAAACATTCAGTTATAAGATGCATAAGTTCTAGGTATTTAATGAACAGTATGATAATTATAGTTAATAACAGTATTTTTTCTTAAAATTTGCTAAGGGACCAGATTTTACATGTCCTCTCCACATATACATATGCACAAAATGGTAACTATGGGTGCTAAATGGTAAATATGGGTGCTATGTGTTCATTAACTTGATGGCAGTAATCAGTACTTCATGTATACTTATATAAAATCATCACATTGTATACCTTGATTATATGCATCATATTTGTTAACTAAATACTTTGAAATACTTCAGAATGAAAGATAAATCTAAATATAAGAATTAAGCTTTGAAACTCTTAGAAGAAACATAAAACCAAATCATTGTGACCTTGGATTAGGCAAAGGTTTCTTAGATTTGATTCCAAAAATGTAAGTGATAATAGAGAAATAAACCGACTTCAAGGAGATGGAAAAATGACCTAGAGAATGGAATAACTATTAAGATTCAGATACCTTATAAGGACCTTCCTATAGTATTGAGACTATAGGAAGAACCCTTACAACTCAACAATAGAAAGACAACTCAATCTAAAAATTAGCAAAAATTACCAGAGGAGATATACACATAACCAGTAAACACATGGAAAGGTGCTCAACATCTTTAGTCAACAGAAAATTGAAAATCAGACAAGATCAGGCGTGCTCATGATGGTATGGCTGTAAGAGAATTGCAAATCAAAGCCACAGTGAAATAACATTTCAAACTCACTAGAGTGAGTATAATCCAAAAGATAGAAAATTACAAGTGTGAACGAGGATATGGAAAAATTGGAAACTTTATACATTGTTGATAAGACGGCACAATGGTACAACTACTTTGGAATACAGTTTGGTAGTTACTCAAAATGTTAAACATATACCACACAACACAGAAATTCCACTTCTAGGAATGTATGCAAGAAAATTAAAACAAATGTCCATGTAAAAACATATATGTGAATGCTCATAACAATGTTATTTATAATTGCAAAAAGCAATAACTGAAATTTCTATCAGTTGAAAGAAAAGACAAATCGTGGTCTATCCATATCATGCAATAGTATTTGGCAATAAAAAGGAAAATAATACATGTTGTAACACAGATGAAGCTTGAAAATATTACTCTAAGCAAAAGAAATCAATTACAAAATCTACCAAACATATGATTTCATTTGTAGGCAATAACCAAGAATAGAAAAGTGCCAAGATACAGAAAGCAGATTAATAGTTGCCAGGAACTGGTGGGCCAGGGGAATGGGGAACGGTTACCAATGTGTGTGTTGTTTCTTTCGGGGGTAACTCAAATGTTTCTTAAATTTGATACTGATAATGGTTGCATGACTCTAAAGATATGTTAAAAACCACTGAACTGAACACTTTGTGTGAATTTTATCAATAAAGCTGTTTTTAAAAACAGTATCATTTAGAGTTGCTTCAAAGAAAATACAATATTTAGATATTAAATCTAACAAAAAACACATAGGATTTGTAACCAGAAAATTTAAAAAGTGGTTTTGAAAGAAATGAAAGTCTAAGAAATATACTTCAATTATTGATTAGAAGACAACATAGACATCAAGTCTCAGATGGACCTGTGGTTTTAATGTAATTTCTGTCATATCAGTGGGCATTTTGTAACCATAGAGAAGCTTATTCTAAAATTTATAAGGAAGGATACAGGTCCTGGAGTAGAACACTTTAATGAATAAGAACCCCTCTGCGTGCTTTAGCATTTATCATGTGGCTACCTTAAGCAGGACTGTGTGGTACTGGCAGAGAAACAGACACACAGATCAGTGGAACCAAACAAACATCCCAGAACTAGACCCACGCAAATATATGCCCCACTACTTTTGGATAGAGGTGCAAAAGTAATCCAGTGAAGGAGCTAAAGCTTTTCAACAAACAGTGCTAGGGACACTGAACATCCACAGGCAAAAAAAAAGTGTTTTGAACCCCAACCTAAACTGCACCTTATACAAAAAGTCACAAACAGACATTGCTTTGAAGAGGGTATACAGGTAGCAAATGAGCTCCACAGAAGATGTTCGCTACAGTCAGGCCTTAGGGAAGTGCACATTCCAATTCCAATGAGACTCACCACTTACCCCTGAGAATGGACCCTCCTATCGCACCACACCACTGTCAGAGAGAGGCTCGGTGAAAACAGCCAGTCTCAAGAGACCACATGCTACACGCTTCACTTGTGTAACATTCTTGAAATGACAAAACTGCAGAAATGGAGAACAGAGGAGTGGCGGCCAGGGGCTTGCGGCTCAGTGTGGGGTAGGAAGAAGTGAGGTTTGGTTATAAAAGAGCAATACGTAGTATGGGGGCCCCTGTGGTAATGGAACTGCCCTTTATCTTTGCTGTAATCGCGCGAACCTACACTTGTGATAAAAGAGCTTTGAACTGAATAGCCACACCCCTGCACACACATCGTTGCATGTAAAACTTGTGGTATCTTTCCAAGGTTGATGGGTTGTACCAATGTCAGTGTCCCGGTTATGATGTCCTATGGTTATGCAAGACCTTACCATGGGGGAAGAGTAGGCGAAGCATATATGGGATCTCGCCTGTATTATTTCCTAAAACCACATATGACTCTGTAATTATCTCAAAATGAAATATTTTAAAAAGTCATCCTGTGAAGGCTCTATAATCACAGCAGTGTGATACTGGAGGAAGAACAGACAAACCAACCAGTGGAATAGCACATATATTCCAAAATGGACTGTGGTACACATGGTATATATATTAAAGGTGACCTTTCAAATCACTGGGACTAAGATGGACACTTAAAAAATGTGTCTGTGATAACCTTGCACAAAGGGTAAGAGCCACATTGTATATCATTCACAAGAATAAACTCCAAATAGAGGAAAGAATATAAATGTAATACATGAACCTATACACATACTGGAAGAAAATTCAGTGAATTCCTCTTTAACTGGGGAATGATAAAAGGTTTTTTAATTGTAACTTAATATCCAAATATGATAAAAAGAGTGATAGTCTGACTCCATAAAACCTATTTTGAATGGTAAGGAAAATATAAACATCACAAAACAACAAATGAATTAAGAGAAAAAATTGGCAACATATCACAGATAAAAAACTAATATCCCTACTACATAAAAACTTTCAAAATTGAGAATAAAAGAGCACAAACCCAATGGAAAAAGGGCAAAAAGGCTTGAACAGATAGTTTACACACATAAAATATCAAAAAGGCTCTTAAGCATATGAAAAGATATTCCAAGTCACCCATAATTAGAAAAATGCTAATTAAACTATGCTGAGATACCAGGTTTCACCTATCAGATTTACAAAAATTAAAAAGTACAGCAAACACTTTGTTGGTGAGGCTTTGAGGGAAAAGACACGCTCCTGCACTGCTGATGGGAATGCAAATTGGTGAAAGTTTTCTGGAGGGGAATTCGGCAATATATAACAAAACTGCATTTGTGTTTACTTTTTGACACACGAACTACACTTCTAGGAATCTACCCTGAAGATACAGCTTCAACAATATGAAAATACACACGTACAAAGTTGTTCACCGAAGCACTGTAATTGCAAGATATTGGAAGCAACCTATAACATAGTACAGCATACATAGAGTTATGAGCTAGCTATTCTGACATTACTTTTAGTGTATTTTATGATTAAGTGGAAAACTGTATTATGAATAATGTCAGAGAGGTTTTATACTGTCTAAGAAGGGAATTATAAATATGGAAAGGGGAAAGCAGATTGCAATGTAAAGGAATCATTGTGAACTCATGGTTTATAGATAGGCATATACAGAAATATATATTGTCAAAATAATAAAAGGATAGACATGAAAATGATTGAGAGGATCTAAGAGCAAGACACATCTGTAGAATTGATCATACACGTAGCAGCAGGTCATGGCGTCTAAACACCATTCAGAAAAGATCCCAGAGTTCCTTGGGGAGGTGGCTGATTTTAGGACCGAGGCAGGGAAGGTACAAGACGGGCTTAGAATAGCTTGTGCCAGAAATTAAGGCCATGCTCGGAGAATGGTCAGACAGAAGGACACAGGAGCCAGTTTGAAGGCGCTCCCACTGG
>NW_004955498.1:6150276-6152217 GCF_000276665.1 Chinchilla lanigera | reverse complement strand
ACCCTGTTTTTTCAGTCTAAAATCATATGCAAGTGTCATCTAAGTTAGGTGTGTTTGAGACTTGGGGTAAATTAATTCATCCTGGGCTGGATTCCTCTCCATCTTCGAGCCTGTGAAACCAGGCAAGACTTTGTCTCCTTACAGAATGCGATGGTGGGACAGGCACATGATAGATGTTCCCATTCCAACAGGGAGGAATGGGAAGATTACAAAGGGTCGTGGCTGCTGGGAAAGGCTAAAACTCTGCCGGGCAAATCCCATTTGGTTGCAAGGCTTAAGAATGAGCCTCTGGCTTGAGGTCCTGTCATTCTAGCTTGTCCCCCAGTCGCCACAAAGATGACCTGTGGGGAGGACACAGCAGGCCACTCGCTGTTCTTCGCACACTGTTCTTTCACACCTCCGAGGTGCGCCTGCGTTGTTCCCTGCAGGCAGCCAGAGGTTCTCCTTTCCCCCATGGCTTGGGGCACCCCCTGCAAATATGGAGCCCCAGCTGAAGCCTCTGCTTGGTGCCCGGGAGGCCTTCTTTGGACCCCTCCTCCCCGACGCCCAGGAGGTGAGAAGCACCTGTGGTACCTTCAGTGTCTCCGGGGCAGCTTTCCCCATTCTGGCTGGGACAGATCCACTTATCTGCTCCCCGGCTAGACACAGCGCTGCTTGAGTTGAGGTGCCAGCCCTCTGTGACTCTGTCTTGGTAGCACAGCATTGGCCATAGACTGGTGGGTGGCATATGAAGCCCGCAGGGCTGGGTGATCTGGTGCACAGAGGAGCCTCTCCTGAATACGCACTGTGTGCAGAGCACAGGGGTCACCACTACTGGAGAGAGGAGCGAGAAGGACAAACTATGTCACAGTCCGTAGAGATAACATAGGCCCCACATTTGAGAGTTGGAGGGGACTTTAGGCACAAGCACGGACACCTGGCAGATGTGAGCTCATTGCTTTGTGTCGTTAACCTACGCAGGACAGCAGGGCATTACGTGGGAGCAAGCACTCAGGAGTCAGCCTGCTTTGCATCTCCATGTTGGTGCTTACAGCTCTGTGACCTTGGGCAGCTTCTTCTTCTCTCTGTGCTTCTGTTTCCCAGGCTGTTGAAGGGACCAATGACAGTTGAGTTGGTGTACGGATTCAATGTGTTATATCTGCCAGATGTTACCTCTCATTCAGACAGAGCAGAGTTATACTGGCCAGATGTTAGCTACCCTTCAGGTAGAACTAGTCCTGCCTAGGTATCCAGTATCTACTGCTGCTGAAATTGCTTGCTGAGGGCAATCATGCTTCTCGGCCCCATGGCAGGGCCAGGAAAGAAATCACCAGGGCCCATCCAGCTCTCCAGTGAAGCACTCCTGTCCTGTCCATGAAGTGACTTTAACACACCAACAAGCAGCGTGTCTGCAGGCACGAGATGGACACGTGCACATGGGAAAGGTGTGAGCCCTGAAACTGCCAGTAGTATCAGATGTGTGTGGATAGCAGCCCCATGCAATGCTCAGCTATCTGGCCTGGCAGGCAAGACCCTGGGTTCTCAGACCACCACCCTCCCTTACTGGACACAGGGTGACTGCCAGGAGGGAATCCTGCCTGCTGCCCTGACGACTAAGTGTAGGTGCCACTTGGTACAATTAGGTAATTAAACCAAAGGGCCAGGAAGGGGCTTGCTGCTGTTGCCTGTGAGCCGGGACATCTGTCTCCCTGGCTCTTTCTCCTGAGTTCAGAGGGAAATGAGACCAGAAGATGCTCTGTTCCCCACGTGCACTCACTCTGGGCCCCTGGCACTCCCTCCTCAGGACCTGGATGCCACGTGACCTTCAGGCCCCTGGGATGTTGCCTGAAGCACTTCCATGGGGACACTATATGGGGAATTACGGTACTGGGCAGTGGCCAGGTGGAAGAGAGTGTGTGCTTTATGCAGGACTGAGATGTCCCTGCTGTTCTAAGAAAGGAG
>NW_004955498.1:6146937-6149166 GCF_000276665.1 Chinchilla lanigera | reverse complement strand
GGAGCAGATAGGACTTCAAGTGGGTGCTGTTATGATGTGTTCATGGCCCTGAGCGGATGCGACCCTGTGTCCTTGCTCCTCAGAGGTCTCCCTCCTTTTCTCCCTCTCAAAGGGTGCCTGCTGTTTCCTAATGACCCATTGCCCTCAGCTTGGGGAATGGTGGCCTCTGAACTCTGGAGGCACGCAGGAGCCTCTGGACCAGCTGTGTGCACTGCCTTGTGGCCTTGGGCCTTTCCAGCACCAGCCTCTTGGGCCTGAAAGGAATCCTAAAGTTAGATGATTCCCCTGAGAAGGGCCAGGCACTCACACTCTCCCCTAAGAGTCTTCTGTGGTCACTGCCCTAGCTCCTAAATATATAGTTGGGATAGATATTTTTAGTAACTAGAAGAACCCTCACATTAGTATCCAGACTTGTGGGCTAAAAACTATTTGATAGAAAGGATCAAGTAGAAAACTTTGGAACAGTTTGCCTCCTCAGCCAAAATAATAAATCACCAAAACACCACATATAAGAGAGAATTGCAGAAGTGATTCCTGCTATTAAAGGCTTATGTTTAACCAGGTGGTTGCCCTAGCTATGGTCACACTCCTGGATGTGCTATCTTTACTCAAAGAGACCAAACATCCCTGGAACTCAGTTTAGAGAATGCATGATCTTCATCCTCATTGATAAGTGGATTCAAACCAGTTTGTATTTGCCTGAGAAGACCGGCAGTACATAGTCACTCTCCTACCCCCAGGCTAGGTAAAATTTCTGTTCTTTGTTATAATGTAGCCTGTGGGGATCTTGATCTTCCTGATATGTCACAGAACATCACATTAGTTCATCATACTGAAGAGAATGGCAATGTCATGCTACAAGGATCTGATGAGTATCGAATGACAAGTACCCTAGATGCCCTTAGACACAGGCAGAGAGTGGGAGATAGACCCCGAGAAGATGCAGGAGTCTCATGTCAGCAACATTTTTGAGTTAATTGATCTAAAACTTTCCGTGGCATCCCCTGCAAGAAAAAAAAGACACATTATTTCATCTTAATCATCTGTCACTAACTGAGACACAGCGCTTGGTGAGTCTTTTCTGGATTTTGGAGACATGGAATTTTGCTGCAATATATTTACTGGGTCACTTAGAACGCTGCCAGTTTTGGGTGGGCCGAGGCTGAAAGATAAGCTACTCTGGTGACTTGAGCCCAGTGACTCATGTGCTCCAAAGGTGCTAGAGAATACGGTGTGGCATCTTTGACAAGCTCCAATAGGAAAGTCAAAGTGTGGGCCCTCAGGATTTTGGAGCTAGTCATGCCTTCTAAGGCAGAGGATAATAATTTACTAAAACAGCTCCCAGAGTGCTACTGGACCCTGGCAGAGAATTAGTGCTTGACTATGGGACCCCAAGTAATTGCAAGACTGCATTCAATCATGACAACCTAGATATTATTAGGCCCATTAATCTATGATATCAGGCAAGCACACCAGCAATACTTTGTATGATGGAAGTGGCAACTTAACTTCAGATCCAAGGAGGCCCAGAGGCTCAAGTAAATTACACAAGCAGATAGCTCAGTCCCTTTTCACTTACATCTGTTGCATTAAAAAATCTTTTTCTCAGCTCACACCCATCACCACATGGGGTATTATGGGTTGAGTCTGAAATGTCCGCCAAAAGCTCATATGTTGAAAGTTTGGTCCCTAATGTAGAAAAGTTCATGGGTGGGGCTTCTCATGCTCTGACCTCAGTGATGGATTCATCCATCTAAAGGTGTGCAATTGAGTGGATTATTGGGAGGTGGTAGAAACAGCAGGGAGTAGGGCCTAGCTGGAAGAAGTAGGTCATTGAGGGCATGTCCTAGAAGGGTATATTTGGTCCCCAGCTTATTTCTAGTCTTTACAGATTTCTAGCTCCTCTGCTCTCCTCTCTTTCCTCCCTTCCCTTCCCTTCCCTTGGCTTCCGTTCCCTTTCCTCCCCTCCCCTTCCCTCTTCTCTCCTCTCCTTCCCTCCCCTCCCCTCCTCCTTCCCTCCTCCTTCTCTCTCTTTCTAATCTCTCTCTCAAGCTTCCAGGTGCCATGAGATGAGCAGTTCTGCTCCAGTCCTTCTGGCATGATGTTTTGAGCTGCCACAGGCCCAAAAACATTGGAACTAAGGGACTATGTACTGAAATGTTTGAAGATGTGAGCCAAAATAAATCTTTCCTCCTTAAAGTTATTTTATCACAGTGATGGAAAGCTGAC
>NW_004955498.1:6139415-6140329 GCF_000276665.1 Chinchilla lanigera | reverse complement strand
TGCTTGTAGAATTCAGCTGTGAATCCATCAGGTCCAGGGCTTTTATTCAATGGCAAATTTTTAATTACATTCTCAATTTCACTGGCTGATATTGAGTTATTCAGGATTTTTATATCTTCTTCCTTCAGTTTTGGTAATTCATATGTATCTAGAAATCTGTCCATTTCCTCTGTGTTTTCCATCCTACGAGAGTAAAGATTTTCAAAGTAAGTATTGCTGACCTGAATTTCTTCAGGATCTGGAATGATTTCAACCCTTTCATTCCTTATTGCGTGTATTTCAGTTTTTTCTTTCCTTTTTTTGATAGGGTTGACTAGGAGTTTATCTATTTCATTTATTCTTTCAAAGAACTGTGAGCCTATACATGTGGCATTTCATTACAGAAGCTAGAAAAAAACATTGGAAGATGATGACAAATCAGACATGAAAAGGTCTGGAGGTAGAGGGTGTGGAATAGAAAGCCTGCAATCCCAGCTACCTAAGTGCTGAGTTGGGAGGAATGCAGGTTCAAAGCCAGCCTGGGAAACATAGGAAGACCCTATCTCAAAACAAAAAAAGAAATGAAAAAGGGCTGGGGATATAGTTCAGTGGTTCAGTGTTCTTGGGCTCAATCCCCAGTACCAAAGAGAAGGAGGTCTGAAGAAAAGCATGCGGTAGTGCTTTGTGTATGTCTCATATTGATGTCTACTAGACATCTTCCCCACAGAGGGCACACTCACTGGCAGTCAGGAAAAGCCATTCAGTGAATTCTGTTAGCCCCTCTCCTTGAGGAGCTGCTTTCAGCCAGACAGTCTATTGGAGAAGGAGAGTCTTCCAGTGTCTGGCAATAGAACCATAAATGGAGTGGTTACATGGCTAGGCTGGAGCCAGTAGCATTGTGCTCCTTCTTGTCAGGGCTGAGCTAATGATGCCAA
>NW_004955498.1:6131332-6138000 GCF_000276665.1 Chinchilla lanigera | reverse complement strand
CTGCCGGGCCATGCAGTGCCTGTGATGCCTGCCTCCCCGCTCTTCTCTCAAGCTTCTCTGTTGCAAAGGTCTGCCACTGTGGGACCTCATTCAGCAAGGCCCTGGTGTCTGGGGACACTAGCACCGTGAATAACTGCTGCCGTGGGACGACCCTGAGATGTATCAGACATGGCTTCTCGGATGGTCATGGAAGTCAAGCTGCCTTTCCTGGCAGCCAGTGTGACAAGACCCTTCCTTTTTTTCTTTTTTCTGGTACTAGCATTGAATTCAGGACCTTGCGCTTGCCAGGCAGGCGCCTGTGCCGCTGAGCTATATCCCTGGCCCATCAAGACCCCTTCCCGCACTGACTTCCCTCTGCTGCTGGCCGCCCCCTCACTTGCCTCACCAGGCTTGCTGTCCTCACAATAGGGCTCACAAGCAAGAGGTCGCCTCACACTCTGCTCTCTGGGGCGCATGCAGGTGCAGAGACGGGGTAGCCAGCTGGATGGCCCAGCTGATACTGGAAGCATGGGCAGAAAGTTGGGAGACACAGGTGTGAGCCAGTGTTTCTCAGGACGTGTTTTGTAGGGCTGAAGGGAGAATGGACACAGTGAAGATTGCTGGTTGTCTCAGCTTTGGAAGCAGAGGTTGTGGTGATCTGGGGTGTGGGGAAAATGGGGCAGCCTGAGCAAAGCACTACTTCTAGAAGTGGGGATCCAGAGGAAATGGGACAGGATGGGGTCTAGAGCCTAGGGAAATGCCTGAGCAGACCACAGGGAATGAGCAACGCTTCTTCTCCCCAGAGTGAAGCAGGAGAAGGAAGAGCGGGAAGGGAAGTGTGTGGGAACTCAGAGGGCAGGATCATGGAGGCCTCCAGCTGGACAGCTTGCATGTCCTCTGCAAAGCTCAAGCTGCGCCTGCTGCTGGCAGTCGGGGTGGGGTGAGGGAGGAGGCTCTTGGAAAGCCCCCTGGCCTCCTGTGGAGTTCTGGAAGGATGCAGTTGGAGCTCTGCCTGCCTACCTGCCGGTGGGGCCAGGCGCATGCAGGCCTTGCATTGAAGAGAGCCTGGGGTGCTTGCTTGCTGCATGCAGAGTTGTTTGCCCTTGGTCGCCTGATTGTGCCTTGGTCGCCTGATTGTGCCTTGGTCTGTGCCACTCGCCCTCTGCTTGACCCTCACTTGGCTTCTTTCTTACCGATAGTCTTACTTTCACAAATGTGCCCCTTTCCCACCCCAAACCTCTGCCCAAATTGTCCCTATTGCAAACAACAGCTGATTTTAGATCCCCCCAGCCACAATCCACATTCTTCAAATCGCAGTCCAAAGCCCCACCTCTAAGAAGCTATCTTGGTGATTAATACTGACCATTCTTGAATTCTTCAGTAGGAGCCCCAGACTGGATCTCTTGTCAATGGACTTCTATAATTTCTGTGGTTTTCTGAATTTAGACAAGGCCAGGAGACAGCAAGTACCTGTCCCAGGGTGCTATTAGAATGACTGAGCTTACCTTCCACTTCTGCCCTTCCCCACCTCACACTAGACAAGTATGCTGTCTCCAGTCTTCCTTGGGGATCAAAAGTGTCAGAGGTGTACCCCATCCAGCAGCCTCAAAGTCATTTTAGGGCTCCTTAAGTCATGTTAAGCCATGCCTAAGGAGTCCTGAGAGGACTTCAGTTTATCTGTAAGACTCTTGTATTAGGATTCTGAGTGTTGTATGTGCATGTGTGTGTGTTTCTGTGTGCTTTTCTGGGTGGAGCTTCCATAACCTTTCTGGCTCTTCAAAGAGATCTATAATCCCCCAGCAGCCAAGCTCCACTGCCGCAGAGCTTTCTTGGTAGGTGCCGGTCTGCAGTCATGCTAACCCTCTGCTTCACGTGCAGAACAGTGAGGAGTCTCTGCGCAGCTCATCTGCAGGCAGTGTCAAACCCAGACATTTGAATGTGCTACTCCCGAGCCTCTGGGCCACTGCCAAGGGTGTCGTGGCTCAGCTATTTGCACTCAGCCAGATCCCAGTCTGTGAGCCATAGGGTCCCCAAGATCCCAGTGAACGGACGAAATTAATAAGGAGCCGTCCAGGTTTGAGTCGTGTGCAAATTAATAAAACCCTAATCTGCTGGATCTAGGAGGTCTTTCAGAATCTACTGACTTCAATATTTCCAGAAATGTGTTCTACGGAGTACAAGTTTTGCCAGATGTGAGTAGCTATTCCAAGAAACAAGGATTCTGAGATCAAAAATAACTTGGGAGACGGAGCTGAGGGTGTAGAATCCTGGTAGAGCATTTGCTTAACATGCTTAAGGCACCACAAAAAATAATTCAGAAGCTATGGGATTAAATGATGTTAAGTAGTTTTCTTTTCTGCAGGACTTCTCAGAGGCTTCGTTATATAATGTATGCTTTGAACTTTAAGGAGAGACATAACGTGAACATCATTTCCCAACTACATTTAAAGTACGGTGAAATTCATTCACAGTGTATCAGGCAGAACTAGGGTTTTGAAGAGTGCTGTAATTCACAGGTCAATCTCCTCATTTTATAAAAGAAGAAATGGAGGCCCAGGGAAATGAAAGATCTTGTTGAAGGTCATCTGAAAAACCTATTTATTCATTAAAGGGAGCCCTAAAAGTGAGAGAGGTAGCACAGACCAAGTCACAAACGGGCTGCCTTAGCTGGTAATGAGCTCCTAATTCGGCTTGGGAGGATCCAGCAAAGGGCAGACATCTCCCAGCAGAGATGCTGTCTAGGACGCAGCTGCTCAAGGAAGAGTGTGGGGATCATCCGCTGACATCCCTGGGAGCTGGTGTGCACTCTGAATCTCAGGCTCCTGCCCTGCACTACGAGCTCAACACCTGCATTTGGACGATGTTGCCAGTGGATTCGATGGTTTGGTCAAGTGAGAGACAAGGGGGGTGGTCATCCCCTGGGCACTTACTTCCAGTCTTTTGTTAGCCAGATTTAGGTGAGAAGCCATTGCCTGAGATTTGGGAGGCTTTGCTCGGCCTCCACCCAAATGGAGAACGTGGATGGATGCATACGTCTCCTCAGGGATGAGTGGAAGGTGGAGTACTGTCATTCTCTCCCAGGCCTTAGCCCCACCTAAGCTGCCAGGCATTGGTTCGATGGTCACTTGAGTCACACTTACATGCCAGGTGCCATCCTGAGTGCTTTACACTTGCTCATTGTATCAGGCAGGATTCTCCAGAGAAACTGAGCCTGCAGGACATATATACAAATATAGCAGAGGAATTGCCTTGCACAATCCTGGGGCTGGTGAGTCTGAAATTTGCAGGGCAGGTGGCATGCCGGAAACTCAGGCAGGAGCCGATGCTTTGATCTTGAGTAGAATGAAACTTTAGTCTTCGTTAGTAAAGGTTTTCAGATGATTGATTGGTCGAGGCCCACCACATTATCAAGGATTAGTAATCTTCACTTAAGGTCCATTGAGGATGCTAAACACAGCAGCTAAATACCTTCATGGCAATACCCAGACTAGCATGGGGGCTTCCTTGGCTAAGCAGACACGAACCTGCCCATCACACTCACTTTGGCCTTACAACAGTCCTCCAAGTAACTCCATTTTACTGTTGGGGAAGCTGACATACCCAGAAGCTAAGTAGCACACCTGAAGGCAGGTGGCCAGCCAGTGACAAAAGTAGGATCTGCGTATGGGTAGCCTAGCTTTAGGTGGGGCTCTTACCACTTGGTCGTCCTGCCCGGTGACACCATGAAGTCTTGAGATCTCTGTACTCCCAGCACTGCTCATGAACACCCCAACATCTGCAGCCCAAACTCATGCCCCTGTGCATGCCCAACGGAGACCCTAAGCCATGAGCACGGGCTCCAGATTTCCCAAAACACTTACCTGTTGATTGTCAGGCTGTAGTGCAGGCCCCAACCTCTGAGCGGGCTCTGAGCTGCACAAGGCTAGCATGGGGGTAATGAGGTGCCTGCTCCTTTGTTCCCGACATGGCCATTTAAAGAAAGGCCTGCCCCTGGCTCCAGCCTCAGTGGTCCCACCTGCATAATGAGAGGGGAAGACTTGGATTATCTCTAGGGTGCTTGATAGCTAACAGCTGAGTTTGAAGCCACCTCCCTCCCTCTCTCAAGGCATTCATAGAGGCACCCCGCAGGGCTCCGCTGGTCCTCTCTCTGGAGCTGGGTGTTAGGAGCCAGCTAGAGACAGCTAGTAGGGAGAAATTGCATCTTTTCACACTGTGTAAAGCAAAAACCAACCAACCAAACAAAAAAACCCTCTTGCACCCCAAAAATTAAATACCAAAAAATCCTCTAGCAGAGCAAACCATTCTAAGGGCAAGAGTGGTGGTCTCAAGACAAAACTTGGGAGGAACTGGGAAATTTAGGAACTGCATCCTCTAAGATTCCCTTCTTCCCCCCATCCCTCTTGCTTCTCTCCCTCCCTCCTCCTGCTCTTTCTTCTGCTTTTCTTTGTGCGTCTGTCCCTCCTCACCTCCCTTTCCGATTTGCCACAGGTCCTCTGAGCCCAGGCACAGGTCAGATGGAACAGCTGCACAAGGACAGCAGCATGCGCTCTTCGCCCATCTGGGGAGGGGGCTGAGCCGCGGTGTTCCTCCCCTACATCCTCCTCACGTGTAACACAGACTTCCCCATTACTCGGACAGAAACGTGCCAGGATTCCAGGAAGTGGGACACATGTGTGCCTACCTTGCTGCCCTAGGTGCCTAGTGGCAACTTGTCCTCAAAGCAGAGGACCACGTATGGGGATCAGCATGTTTGAGTCTCTCCTTTCTGAGCCCCAGTGGTGACACTCAGGAAGACAGTCTTGACCACCATCAGTGTAGAAGGGAAAGCTGGCCAAGGCCCCTGGGGGAGACTGCCTCTGCTTGGCTGTCTCAGGAGGAAGAGCCTAGAAACCTGGGTTTTTGAGCCTGCCTTTGCCCGCTGGGTTTCTTCTATTAGAGGGTTCCCTTGGGTATGTGCATTTCTCTGCAGGTTACCAAACATGCTCCTGTACATTCCACTCATCTATTCCCTGGAGATCCCTGCATCCACCACGTATTTAACAAGTGTAGGCACTGGAGTTGGCGTGGTGACTGGGACCAAGCTCATGGGTGCCCTTCTGATGTTTGCCATCCTGCAGGGAAGATGGACGAGGAAAAAAATTCCAAGAGGGCGCATATTTCAAAGGCTACAAGACTCTGCAACAGCTCCAAAGGGAATGACAAGTACCATGCCCCAAGGTTTCAGACCTCCAAGATGCCAGGTGTCAGACCTCCAAGTTCAAGGCTTTCTCCACCTTTTCACACTGCCCCCCGCCACGTCTTCCACCTGCCTCCAGCTGCCGCCATTTAGACTGTCACTCATCCAGAGGGCTCAACCCACGACAAGATCCCGCACTGGCTTCCATTAGGCAGACTCGGCCACAAAAGGTGGCCCTTGGCCACCCGGAGAGAAGGCTATGCCACAGTCCACCAGGCCAGCGTGCCGGCCTTCCTTGGCTTCCTGCTCTCACGAGGGCGATGCTGAAGCCAGGGCTGTGTCTAGAAGGCACAGTAGAGGGAATCAACCAACCTCGTGCCTCTCCTATTGCAGTATGCCTGCACTCTGGAGGTAAGGGAACTGTGGCTCAGAAGGGTTTTGAAGGGAAGAGGACGCACATGGCATTGACTACCCGGGATTGAAGGGTGCGGACAGCATCAAAGAGTGTCAGGAAGGGGCAGGCAGGGCAAGACTGCCTGGTTGGCTGCTTGCTTCCTCTGCCAGCCCCGGGTTGGGGAGCTCTGTCATCGACACAGCCCTTGGAGGGAAAGGCAGGTGAGGCTGCCAATGGTGCTCGTGAGAGTGGGGGGCGAAGTGGACATGACACACCTGTGTCCTCTTCTCTTGCTCTGCCCTTGTTGCACATTCACTTTAGGCATTTTGGTCTGGCAGTCAAGTTTCTTCAGTAGCTAGCCTCGTCCCCGTCCAGCTGTACGCCAAACACTCGGTAGATGAGCTCAGTGGGTTCCCACAACTATCCTGTGTGGGATGTGGGGGTGGCAGTCCCCTATGCTGGGGTGGAAGACATGTGGTTAAGGCCTACTGGCTCCTACTGGCTCCCTAGCCGCTTCTTGTGCCTCTGCTCCCTGTACGGGGTTGTCTAGGCCTTTGTCTTTCTGGGAAGTGGAGCATGGATTCCCTGCCCCCAGCAGCTTGCCCTGCCCTCTGTCCCCTTTCCACCTGCGGCCCTGTGACTGGACTACACTCTCTGTGACACACCTGATGACCTCAGGCCTGGAGGCCAGCCCTGCTAGGAAGCAACAGCCTATTGTCATTACCCAGAGAAGCTCAGCGGCTCCACCATGAGTTGCCTGCCCATTCCAGTGCTAAATTTGGCAGGGGAGGAATCCTAGGAATTCTTTAGGCTCTCAGATTTCACCTTGTTATTTTGGGGTCCAGAGAACAAGGGGTGGAATCTATGAAACTGGATCCTCACTCTCAACTCTGGGGCAGAGGGAGAGACAGTTCTGGTAGCTCCAGGGAGGGATGGCCCCCTCCCTACTCCCCTCCCCCCTCCTCTCCCTTCAGCACTGCAGCCACCTGGACCACACAGGGGTTTCTGGTTTAACCAGAGTGAGAGACCCTTCTTTGCCCTGGCATCTGGGCCTCTCTGCTATCCCAAGGGGTGCCCCAGGGCCCCCAGCTGCCCAGCCCTCGTGGGACCCAGGCGCTC
>NW_004955498.1:6101770-6130942 GCF_000276665.1 Chinchilla lanigera | reverse complement strand
CCCCCTGCTACCCAGCGCAGGAGCGCACTCCTGGCCTCTGGAGGGCTCCGGCAAGGAGGTGGCCGGGAGCTAGGCAGGCGGGACAGCCAAGAGGCCCTGGTGCCCGGGATCTATCCCATGTCCCCTGCTAGCCTGGGAGGGCGGGAGGCCAGTGCCCCTGACTCCTTGGGGACCCAGTGACAAAGCCCTGACAGCTGCCACCAGGGCCAACTCGGTGCCAGGGAAGCCGCTCAGAGATGCATCCTGTGTCCTCGGGACCATGCGCTCCACGGATGCCACCCTCGGTGGTGACATCAGAGAATGACTCTGAGTTACCCAGGCCAGGCCACCAGCGCCCTGAGCGAGAGATCTCCCTCTTGGCCTCAACATGACACGAATGACTTCTGAGGATGCAGGGACCTTGGCTGGCCCTGGTTTTCATGTGATCTTAGCAGTCTTGTCCCCAGCTGTGGCCAAGGTCTCCTCAACTGTCAGCATCATGGGCCTGGGTCTTTCTTGACCTGAGGGGCCCTGCGTGGCTCTTCCAGGCTGCCAGGGATGGAATAGCTTAAAGCTCAAGTTGTGCCAGGGTCCCAGGGACAATCTGGGCTAGCTCTCACTGTTTGCTGCATGGGGACTGGAGGCCACAGCCATGGAGGGGATGATAGGGGCAGGCCCAGCCTTGGGATCATGGGCCCACCATCTGGTGTGAGCTCCAGAGATAGTTTACTCTGCCATGCTGCGGCTCAGACAGCCCTGCTAGCCATTGTGGGCCTGGGAGATCTTTATGGGGTAACTAGAGCTGGGGTGGAGATGAGACCACTGACCTCAGAGCCCTTAAACGGAGCACATTGCCTCCTGGCCGTGCTCTACGGGCTGGGAGCTGATGACTCTCTGCCCACCTTCCCCTCAATTCCTAGCATGGTGGCAGTCACAGAAGCGACACTCAGCTGGCATCTCTCGAGGGATATTGCTGCTGAAGGGAGTTCTAGCCATCTAGAGAGGGAGCAGCACTGTGTCCGGACCCCTGGGTCTAGAGTGACGGAGACCCATTTCTGCAAAGTTGTCCCTCGCCATCTCAGCACACCCCCAGACCTGTTGGCTTAGGTCACAGGGATGGGTTTGGGAATTATTTGGGGTCCCCAGGAAAACACTGACTCGCCAGCCTCCAGCTAACAGGCCTACAGGGGCTCTTATCACCAGCCCGAGCACAGACCGGGTCCTGAGGGCTGAGGCCCCTCCCCAGAGGAACCCTGGTGCCAAAGAAGCACTGGTGACACCTGGACATTGTTGACTCAATTATGGCAGAAGGAGCAGGAAGGGTGGGGGTCTGGAAGGGGGAGCCTTGGGGAGGCAAAGGAGCAGTACCTCCGGTGTCTCCCAAGGAATTATAATTCTAAAAATAAGTGTAAGTTGCAATCAATTTCCAGATAATACATGCCTTGAAAGACCGATTGGTGGCTCACTGTTCATTGTACCCAAACTTTAATTAAATCCTTTGAAACACAAACTTGCCCTGCATTATTCTGCTAATTGACCTGACCTGGTGAAAGAAGGCCCTGTCTGCGACTGTGGTGATTGTGTGTTAATACAATTTATTTCTGCGGTCTCGCACAACTCCCTATTATGTATGCAAGAAATGTGTGGGCTCAGAGCCAGTCATCACAAAGCCAAAAGTAATAAAATCTCCAAGGACTACCCCCCGCCCCCTGCCATTCTGCCAGCTTTGCCTCCGCTGTTCTCTGTACCGTAAGTTCAGCCGGGACCCCTTGGGGGCTCACTTCTTTTCAGCAGCAGAGATTTGGAAGTCGCTGTGTTTGTTGCACTGGGCACTTTGCAGGTTCCCCAAGCTCACTGGGGACATGGGTCGTACTGGCAAGGCTGCATGCAGCTTGCTAAGAGGTGGGAGCAACAGCCATGGGCTCATTCTTTACGACTGCTTTCGGAGAGATGAGGAGTGGTGGCCCGCTCAGCTCCTTAGCCACACAGACCCGCCCCAGAGTCTCCTCCGCCGCGAGATCTTGGTCAGGTCTACCTGGGTCTGGCTGCCCCCATCCGCCGCGAGATCTTGGTCAGGTCTACCTGGGTCTGGCTGCCCCCATCCGCTGCGAGATCTTGGTCAGGTCTACCTGGGTCTGGCTGCCCCCATCAGCTCGGGCAGGGCCAGCCAGTCTTTGGGCCTGCCATCACCCAATCCGTGGAGCAGCTTCCTGGCGTGGAGAGCAGCAGCCTCCTGACCACAGCATAGGGCAGTCTGTTAGGGCGGATGTGGAGCCTTGTGCCTCCTGTGCCCAAACCCTACTCGGGTCAGCTCCATGACCTGTGTTGCCAGCTGGGAGTAGAGAGGACATAGGGGAAGTAGGCCCTGGCCTCCATGGAGAGAGAAACCAACCAGGGGCTGGGGATTTAGCTCAGCGGCACAGCACCTGCCTGGCAAGTGCGAGGTCGTGAGTTCGATTCCCGGTACCAGAAAAAAACAGAGAGAAACCAACCAAAGCACAGTTTCCTGAACACCTTTGCCTTGATCTCATCAGGGATTTGATGAAAAGAAATGGGCAGAGAACTGTGTCCCCTTGGGTGGGGCCCCTGAGCCTTCATGGGGCAATAGTAGGCACTCTTTCAGTCACTCAACAAGTGGGCATTGGGTACACAAATGAAACAGCACCATGTCTTACTCAGTAGCTATGGAGACAGAAGTACCTGAAGTACCCCTCCGTAGATGCCTTAAGAGTACTGCACACAAAGCCCTGTGTGGGGAGCCAAGGCAAGGGCGCGATGACGTGATACTTTCTGGGATGGGAAGTGCTAGAAAGCAAGGCTTAATAGGGACCACGCGTTGGGGCTTTGCAGGAGTAATAGGGATTCTTGGAAGAAGCAGAGGGGATGCTGGAAGGAAGAGGAAGCTTCCCGGGGGCTCTGGAGTCAGGGTGCTGTCCTGCTCATAGAAGCAGCAGGGGCTTCTGGCTTTGTCCGTGATTACCTATCTGACACCACACGGAGAAGGATGACCGTAGGGCAGAGGCCTGTCTGGAGAGAGACGATGCAGCCTCACTCAGGAGATCCAGAGGGTGAAGGTGGCAGCACTCTGGCTGCCACACACACTCACACATCTGCACACATATGGGCACACATACATGAGCACACATGCGCACGTGGGTATTGTGGACTTAATGCTTGTCTTCACCTCAAAATTCATAAGGCCCTAGCCCCCAAAGCAATGGGGACTTCAGAAGGTAATTTGGTTTAGAGGGAGTCATGAGGGTAGGGAGATTAGAGTTCGCAGGAGAAAAAGAGACGTCAAGCTCTCTCTGTCATGTGAGGTCCTGGTGAGAAGGCGGCAGTTTGCAAGAGAAGAAGAGTCCTCTCCAGGACTTGGTGCCTTGATCTTAGCTTGTCCAGCTTCCAAAAGTGTGAGACAGCTGTTGGTCACACAGTCTATGGTATTTTGTTACAGCAGCCTGAACCGAGACCAGCAATGTGCAGACTCACACGGGCACATACACATATGTGGGCACATGTACAACACGTGCACACATGCCTGTCCATACGCTGGTTTCCACACTGGCATGCGTGCAGGCCCATGCACATGTGTGCATGCACCAGTAGATGGACACACCCACAGGCATGTGCCTGCGCCCAGAGGCCCACCCAGGGGCACACCCATGTGCAAATGCACACACTCACAGATGCGGCCGCGTTGCCCCGGCCCCATCCCCCAGCCCCACAGGCCTCTCTGCTCCTGGGCAAGCAGTCAAAGGCTCCACTCCATGAACGGAAGCAAAGTCTAGAACAGACTCTCAGTGTGCTATTCATTTCACAGCCTGAGACTGAGTGGCCCTTTCAGAATGGCATGGAAAATCCTCTGGGACTCCTGCATGGGACAGCGGTCCCTCACGGGGACGGATCAAAATCTGTTCTTTCATCTTTGTCTGCATTCCCACCCCCAACTGCCACCAGTGTTGGAGTGCCAGAAAAGGGACAAAGGGAGAGGACAGGGAAAGCGACAACTGCAACCCTAGAATAAAGGGAGGGCAGGCAACCTTGCATTTGGCTGCTGTGTGTGCCCGTGTGTGTGTGTGTGTGTGTGTGTGTGTGTGTGTGCGCATGCACATATGTGAGTGTATACACACGTGTTTGTGTGTATGTGTATGGACTGCAGGTGACAACCCTTGCCAGGCCCCTTCGGAGATGCCACTGCTACCTGACACCTGGGGCCGTGCTATTGTGGGGATGATGGTGTGTGCTGAGCAGCTCTGGGGGAGCAGCGAAGATGCTGGGACCCCAGAGCCTATTAGCGGGGGTGGGCACTGGTACTCAGGTTGTGGGCAAATGTACTCTCCTCCTCCTCAGCCACCTTTTCTTCCAGGAACAGAGGCTTAGGTGGGGCTGGGTCCTCCCTGGGGCTCTCTCCCCAAAGGCAGGGCTTTCTTGAGGGCAGTCCCCAGGCCTGCTCCTAAACAGAGGTGGCTGGGGCACTCACTCTTCTCCTCTGGGCCCCCGTGGGCAATCAAGAGCTGTCTTCACCTGTCCTGCAGATCCCCGTGGGTATGGCTGATCATCCCTTCTCTCATGTGTGCCCAGCTTGCCGCTCATGAGCCTTGCCTTCAGCATTGGAAACCACTTCCTTTGTCTCTGCCGTTTTGCCTGGCCTTCTGGGCGTCTCCATGGACCTGTCCCTGCCTGCGGTCCTGGGAGCTTCCTGTTCTGACCTCCCCATCACTCCCAGCCCACCTGCTTGCAAAGTGTCTGCCCACTCGTACTAGCTTGCCTTACCAGCGGACAAATCTGGGAAACGGGGCCTCAGAGCCGGCCATGACCGTGCCAAGGTCGCTCATGAGGCAGAGGTAGGACTGAGACCTGGCTCCTGTCCTTCAGGAGCCCGGGACTCTCGAAATCTCAGGAGACTCTCACAAACACCCGGAGGGGGACTTGGATGGTGGAGGCAGGGCTTGCAGAGGGGACGTGAGGTCACAGACGAGGCGGGGCTCGGCAGGAGCTCACCTGCCCTTGGCTGTCACATCTCCATCACCCAGCAGCTAGATCACATCCTGACTCTGGAGCACCAGGCTTCACTGTCCTGGCGCTGTATCTCATCTGCACCCAACCCTGGCTTGGTGAGCTGTGTTCCGTGACCCCAGCAGGCCAGAGGCTGCAACCTGTGGGAACCTAAGAACGAGGACAGACCCAGGCCCAGCAGGAGGGGGGTGGGTGGCGACCTTCTATGCGGTGACAGCAGCTGGAACTTGGTGTGGGAGGTGTGAGGCTCTGTGGAGCACAGCTCTGTTGCCTGCGGGCCGCACCCCCTCCCGAGCTGCATGCCAGCTCCATGCCTGTATGGCTTTGGCAAGTCCATTCGCTTCTCTGGGCCAGCCTCTCCAGTCTAGGAGCTTTAAAAAGATAAATAGATAAAACCATATTATTCCTCCTAAAGGGGGGTTGGATTTTGAGTATCAGGAGGCATCTTTTTTTTTCTTTCTGGGATTAGAGTTTGAACCCAGGACCTTTGCACAGAGCCACATCCCTAGCCCTTTTAAAACATTAATATTATTATTATTATTATTATTATTATTATTTTAAATTTTGAGACAGGGTCTTGTTAAGTGGCTAAGTTACCCAGGCTGGTCTTGAACTTGCTATCCTCTTGCTTCAAGCTCCAAGTAGCTAGGATTACAGGCGTGTGCCGCCACACTGGGCTAGGTATCTCTTTAGTGCCTTCGAGTCCATTCTGCAACATGAACTGGCACAGATATACTAAGTGCCAACTGTCCAGGCTCCATGCTGGGCACAGGGCGTGGGCCTTCGGATAGTAAGTAGGACCAGCTGGTGTCCCTGTCTTCAGCCGCCTATATTTATCCAGGAAGCTGGAGTGGACAGAGCTGAACTCAGTAAATTGTCTCTAAGGGCCTTTCTGGCTCTGAGGCCCACAAGTTGCTCCTAACTGGCCTGTGGACAGGGACCTACTGTAGGACCTGATCAAGAAAAGGAAGCTGCTGTAACCCTGGGGGGCCCAGGGAGAAGAGGGAAGGTGTGGTCAGCAAAGCAGTGCCCTCTCTCAAAGCTGTCCTACCTTAATCCCCAGAGCCTGGGAATGTGTTACCTAAAGGTCCCTAGGGTCCACCCAGAGAGTCCAAGCTGTTCCCCCTTGAGAACTGTGATTTAGTCCCATCTGCAAAGTCCATTTGCCATGGAGGCCTTCTGTTCTCACCTCCACTGCCTCTGACCTTGAAGAAAGAGGGATGCAGGAGGGTCAGAGTGAGTAGCAGGAGATGTGAGGATGGAGGCAAGAGGCTGGGGTGACTCGAGGAATGCAGCAGGCCTCCGAACACTGGCGAGGATGAGGAGGAGGAGATGGATCCCCCAGAGCCTCCACAAGAAATGCAGCCTGCTGGAGCCCTGATTTTAGCCCAGGGATGTTCACTGCAAACTTTGGACATGTGGAACAGCAAGAGCGTAAAGGTAGGTTGTTCTAAGCCACCAAGTTGGTGACCATTGTAGTGGCCTTAGCCGCTGGCTCTTAAGCCTTTGCCATGTGTCAGGCTCCACTCAGGAGTTTCCACTGACTGTCTCATTTGAGTCAGAGCATGGCTTCTGCGGGTTTAGGAGGCTCTTAGTATAATGCTCACTTTACAGATGAGGCTCACGGGGGTGCAGTCTGAATGTGTTCACCCTGCAGAGGTGTGGTGGCACAAGGACCCGCCTGCTGGGCTCTCCATTCCCTAACACCTCCGAGGGGAGGTCAGAGCCATGATCGTGCTGGGCAAGCAAGGGGCTGGCCAGGATCAGGTGAAGTCCTTTCCTCCACTGACTCCCCCAGAAACCTGGGCTGGCCTGGGCATCAGAGTCTTCCAGTGGGCTCTGACTCCGGAAGTGATGCCCTTTTTAGCATCCTTGCCTGAGCATAGACACCAGCTTTGGATTGAATGCCTCTAGGGGTGGTGCCCTCATGGAACTCACAGCACTGCCCTGACCCAGAGACCTTTCTGTCCCATCATATTCCTTGAAATCAAGGAAGTCTTGAACACCTGTGCATGAGGCCCCAGCAAACCTGTAGATGGAGACTCCTTGTTATAGAGGGACAGGGCTTTTGCAAAGGTCACCCAACTGGGTCACTATCAGATCACAGTAGAGCCTGGGGCTCCTGCCTGCTAGCCAAGAACACTGGCCAAGTCTGTTGGCCAAGAACACTGGCTTTGATTTGACAGTCAGAGAGCCAGAGACCCAACTCAACAGCAGGTATAAGCAACACCCAATTAGCCTGCGGGCAGGGTAGCCAGTGTGGAGAAGTGAATTCCTTCACTAGCTGTCTTAGTTACTTTCTTGTTGTTGAGAAACAATACCTGACACCCAGCACTGTAAGGAGCAGAGGTTCATTTTGGCTCACAGTTTGTAGAGGTTTCAGTGCCTAGTTGGCTGGCTCCAAGGCAGGGCAGCATGGTAGAGGGACCTCACAGAGGAGAAACAGCTCATGGCTTGATGGAGGGAAGCAGAGAGATCAAGGAGGAGGAGGGAGAGGGACCCGTTCAGGCCACGCCCCCAGTGACCACCTCCCCCCGCCGGGCTCCACCCCCAACATGACATTTAGCCATGGACTCCTCAGTGGACTCCCCCACTCATGGGTATCACGACCCCATGATCCAGTCACCTCCCCAAAGCCCCACCTCCCAAGCGCATGAGGCTTGGGAGGACATCTACATGTAAACTGTAACACTAGCCCTATGCTAACGTTGATTCAAAAAGCCTCACTTTCAATGCTACTTGGATTAGCATTGATGACTTTCCAGCCTGTGAGAAGGGCAGTGGCTGAGAGGCTCCCCAGCATGCCTGAGTGCCCGTGTTGTCTTCACCTTGGTATGATGTGTCTGTGGGGAAAACAGCCATAGCCAAGGAGAGATGCGTATACATCCCTCTCTGTAGACTTGCATGTGAACAAGAGCAAGGGAAGGGATGGGGCCGGGGATGAGCCCTCCCACATCTGTACCTTTCGCTTTTTGCTGGTTGCCAGGACCTTCCTTGTGGGCAGTGACAAACTTAGGTTCCTTGAGAACTCACATGCACTCTCAGGGTGGCTGGAGCTTTCCTGGGAGCTTCTAGTTGCAGGAGAGCCACCTCTGGTCCTAGCTCTGCTCTAAGGAGCCTCAGAGCCACCTTGAACCTTAGTGCACTCAGAGGGTTAGAGCTGGGGGGAGTCCTGTTCTCAGCAAGAACTCCCAGTCTAGCAGAGAAGACATGGGAAGCTAAGGCCCTCCAGGAGCCACATGTCCCTAAAATTTATGAGTTAGGGTCTCCAAGCCTCCAACTGTTACCTAAAGCTCTGTGAGGCTGGCCTTATTCCAACTCACAAGTGATAAAATTAGGCTGAGGGCATCTTGCCTGGCGTTGCTCACTTGGAAAGGAGCTGACCAGGATGGGAATCCCAAGGGGCTATAGTGAGACCAATGCTAAGCCATGTGCTGGACAAGTCACCGCTGTCTAAGGGACTGACTGTCCCTAAACCACATGCTGGGATTTCTCATTGGCTTGCATCTCATTTGAGAGACACTGTATCATTTCTGATTGATCTTTAATATATTTTCTCTGTTCCAGAGTAGTTAATGGCCTGTAAACACATTCTTAAATACATCTGGGAGCTATTTAATCATCAGTGAAATCTTTTTTTAAAAATCATTTTAACACTGTGATTTTCCAAGTATGGTTCACCTAGAGCAGTGGTGGTGAACCTAAGGCACAGGTGCTGCAGCAGGCTGTTCATATCATTGAAAACTCCAAAAAGTTCACCCTCACGGACCTAGAGTATATCAGAAATCTAAATTCTTAGGCCCTGAACCAGACAGATTGAAGCTGAGAGTCTGGGACCCAGCCAAGACTGGCTACATAATTTGTATGGTCCATTGTAAAATGAAAATGTGGGGTCCCCCGCTGAAAAATTGTTACAAATTTCAAGATGGTGACAGTAAAGCCTGAAACCAAGCACAGGCCCTAGCCTCCTTTCCTCTTTAATGTTTTCCTAGTCCCCTTCCTCTTACAGTCCCCCACCAGATAGAAAAATTTGTCTGAGACTCTCCTTTTGAGAATGCAAGCTAAGATGATGTTCTTTCAATCAAGTGGCTGGGGTGTTTTGTTTTAAGCATTCCCACTCACCGGACACAATGTTGGATGCTGGTTTTTCTTTATTTCACACTAAAGTGGGCCTTTCTTGGTGTCAAAATTTTCTGTATGTTGGTGTGTTTCCCAGCACGGAATCCTAAGGACACAATTCACAGGTCACAATGTAGAGCATTTTTAAAGATCTCAGTCCTGCACTGATGGAAAGAGAAGCAGTAAGCCTCTGGCCGGCCAGGCCAGCTGCACCTCACTGATGGAAATGCACTTGGCCGGGTTCACACCATCTGCTGGGCCTAAGCAGCAGAGTGAAGTCAGGAGCAGGGCATGGGCACATGGCTACCATAACAAAATACCACACATCGAGTGCCCGAAATAATGGAAATGGGTTGTTTCTCTCTTGGAGGTCAGAAGCCAGAGATGAAGGTACTGTCAGGGTTGCTTCCTTCTGAGGGCCACGAGGGAGAGCTTGCACCATTCAGCTTCCCAAGCTTCCGATAGTTTGCTGGAAATCATTTCTTCTTCTTTTTCCTCCCCTCCCCACCCCTCCCCCCTCCCCTTTCTTCTCCTCCCCTTTCTTCCCCTCCCCTTCCCTTTCCTCTCTTCTCTGTCTCTCTGTACATCTCTGTCTCTGTGTCTCTCTATCTCTGTCTCTGTCCCTCTTTCTCTCTCTGCACTGAGGATCAAACCCAGGGCTTTCACACTGAGCTACAACCTCAGCTCAGTTTTTATTTTGATATAAGGTCTTGCTAAGTTGCTAAGTTGTCCAGGCTGGGCTTGAACTTGTAATCCTCCTGCCTCAGCCTCCCAGTATATTTTCTTATCTTACACAAGCATCACTCCCACCTATGCCTTCATTGTCACATAGCATTCTCCCTGAGTGTATGTATCTGTGTCCAAATTTCCCCTTTATATGAGTACACAAGTGATATTGCATTAAGGGTCCAACCTATTCCAGTATGACCTCCTCTTAATCAGCTATATCTGCCATGACCTTATTTCTAAATGAAGTCCCATTCTAAGGTACTGGAGTTTAGCAGTTCAACATATGACTCTGGAATGGACACAGTTCAGTCCTTAACAATGGGGTCCTGGGTCACACAGTAGAGCCTGCCTTGGGCTCTGTCCCTCCATGGGATCAACAGAAATGAGGAAAGGGCTCTCCTTCAAAGCACAGTCCCAGAAGAACTCAGCGAGTTGCAGGTAGAGGAGAAGGATGTAGAGTGGAGCTTGTCAGAAACCAGGGTCCTAAGGCTGCCAGCCCAGCGCAGGTCCCCTCCAATGCATGGCCTGCAGTAGAACCAGAGCAATCACAGATTAGCACCCACCCAGCTCAAATCCCCCCTTTTCAGCATGGAAACTGAGTCTCACAGAGGACAAAGGGCCTGCCCAGCACAGCAGAAAGAAGTGACCTGGGTGAAGTGACAGAGACCCTCAAGGCTGCCTGGCAAGTCAGGGATGGGCAGGGCAGGAGCGGAGACCTGGACTCCTAGTTCTGCTCCTTCCTCAGCCTTGGTCACCACATCACATCCATGGACCCTTTGGTGATGGTGGTGTCACACCGAAATGTTCTGGTTCAAAGATACTTGAGAAATCTTCAGTTCAATAAAGTTCTCTGCATCTGTCGGGATAGAATGTAAAGATAGCACTTTCCTCCCTGCTCTGCCTCTAGGGAACCTTTATCTGTAAACCCTGTTGATTTCTTTCTAGATGCCTGGGATGGGCCTACAAAAGCCATGGGAACCCCAAGGTCTCTAGAGGGCCACAAGGGAAGTAGTGTGGGGCCTAGAAGAATCCTACTTAAGTGACATGGGAGATGAAGGGGGCAGGAGGAGACCGTGAAGATCTTCAGGCCCAGGCCTGCCTTGTGTGCATTCAAGAGCTGGAACCATCTGTGGCCTCGGTAAGAATCATTTAAACCTTCTCCTGATGGCACCCCTTAAAATCCCTCTAATCTCTTCTATGCTGAGGTCTGGTCATACATACCTTGTTGTGGAAACATCTGGTCTCCTTCTCTGTTCTCCCCCATATCTGCCCTGGTGCTTAATGGCCACTTAGCCACAGCCAAGAATAATACAGGTCACTCATCGGGCCCGTGCCCCTCCTCACACAGCGCTCAGTGCTTCCACAGGGAGCCTGAGACTTTCCGGCAGCAAAGGAAGTAGATTCCGATTGTCCCATGGGAAGGCCTTGTCCCCATATGGGCGGCCTGCTCCAAGCAACCTACCAAATGTGCTTCCCGAGCCAAGGCAAAGTTGGTTTGGCAAAGAACTTTCACTAGAGCCCAAGTTTTGCAAATGCAGATGGAGGTAGGTAAGGACTCCCAGTCTCCCAAGATAGCAAAAAGCAAGGCAGGGATTCCAACGATGTCTGGCCCTTGCACACAAGAATATAACTGCATCTCATGGTAGATACTCTCTGATGAAACTGCTCTTGTCTCAGCTCTCAGTGCAGCCCAAGTACGCAGTTGTAGTAGTTGTGTAATGAAGCATTTCAATTTGAAGCCAGTAGATGAGGATTGTGATGTATGTGCCCAATGGACTTCCATTACTATTACATAAGAATCTGGGAGGTAGGTATTTCCTCACATTTGGCTGCTTTGGCTGGCAAAGGAGGGGAAAGGATTCAGCCAAGGGCAGCAGCACCACCCAATAGCTGAGTTCCCTGTTCCGTGCTCAGTGTGCAAGGAGAAGACTAGAAGCCAGGCAGGCAGGAAGGCCTGTGATCAGCATTCAGGTCACCTGTCATCGAGGGAAGTGTGTTTTCTGCCCTTGCTTCAGGGGAATTTAGGCACAGTGCAGCAGGGTGGTTAGCTCAGTGACCTCCTGCTCTCCATGGGGTGGGAGCTAATGTATCGCTGGTTCGGCAGCTGGAGTGAAGTGCGTGATAAAAAGTGTGTTCTGAAGGTGGTGAAATATCCTGTTTTATTCATGAAGTACCCAGCTCTAATTAGAGCATGAGTGTGTACATGTGGATGGCCTGGTGAGCTGGGAAGGGGGAAATAAAGATGCTTCGGCCACAACAGTTTCTAGCCTGGCATCCAATGGGAGGCTTATGTAATGTCACTTAGTCATACTAATAAGTACACAAAGTGACAGGCTGCTTTCTGGGCTGAGGAGGGAGAGGAGGACTTGCTGGGTGGGGAGCCCTACCTCTCCGCTCTGCAGGCATTGGGGGACTCTCAGCAAGCACCACTGCTCAGGGCTCAAAGAGCTGGAAGTGCGGAGCCAGCTCCCCATGGCATCCAGCCTCAAGAACCCCGACAGTGGCTGGAAACGAAGCCCAGCCCAGTTCTCCACGATGAGCACTCTGGCCGCAAGCTAGGAAGGCACGTTTTCCTGAAGCCCACTGGAAGCCAGCCCCAGGGCTGCTCCCAAGGTGGATGGGGATGGCTGCCTAGGAGCAAATCCTAGGAGACCCTCTTCTTGTCCTGGAGGCAGAGGGAGGCTGGGGCTGCCGCTTCAAGAAGTTTCACCCAGTGCACAGCTCCAGGTGCCTCGACATGGTGTGGGGGCCAGAATCCTGCTCACGGTGAAATGTTAGTCAGGGGTGATGACACTCTGAACCTCATCAACAGAATCTGACTTAGCTCACTTAAAGACAGATTGATAGATGAAAGAAAGAAAGAAAGAAAGAAAGAAAGAAGAGAGATTTTACTGAGAAAATACAAAACCTGTGAGGACAAAAGCTTCCCAGAACAGCTCTGGGTATTAATGCAGAACTGATAAGGCCAGCCTTGGCCACACAGGGGGCACCCCGGTGTCCAGAAGAGGATGCCAAGCTGGCATTAGCAGCCCAGTACCAGTCTCTGCTCTGCCATTTATTAGCTCTGTGACTGCGGGCCACTAACTAACCCTCTCTGAGCCTCAGAAGCCTCAACTCACAATCAAGGACATCTTCGTCCCATACTATAAAGATCACATTAGCTAATGGAAAATGCTTTGAAAACCACTGGGCACGGAGTGGGGAGAGGCAAGTGCTTCGCACAACGAAGTGAGAAGGGCGAGAGCCCACAGACACATTCCTTTCCAGGTCCTCAAGCCTTTCAGGTACCAGCTTGAAAGTGGGGTTCCTGGGGAAGCCTTCCCTGACCCTACACGGGCCAGGCTCGTGCTTGGAAGAGCGCCTGCTTCTTCTGTTTGTGTGACCATTTGCTATTTCCCTCCCTAGACTTTCAATCCATTTGGTCCAGGCTCTTTTTCTTCACTATTCAAAGTCCAGCATTGAGTCCGGTGCCTGCCACCAAGTGGGTGTGGAATGAGTGAATGAACGGCTCTGCTACTTGCTGTGAGTCTCTGCTGACCCCAAGTTGCAGTTCCCATGCTAAATGATAATGAAGACGTTGATGTTGTTGATCCTAGTAGAACCAGCGGCAGCCTGTTTGGAGCTTGTGTATGGACGATCTCATGTAGTCCTTGCAACAGTCCTGTTGTCATTCCCAGTTACCAATTGGGGAACTGATGCCTAGCAGGCAGGCAAATCTCATCTAGGTCACAGGGCTCCTAAAGGCTAGATCCTGTCCCTGAACCCAGATGACACTTACATTAGAAGCCACTGCACCACTCACCATCACATTGCCACCATCACATTGCCACATAATGGCTTAATGAAGGGGGCATAATGAAGAGTGCAGGGCATTTTCTGGGGTCTTATGGAGAGTGGTAGAGGAAATTTTAGGGTGCTTGGAGATAGCGGTGGAAGTGGAAGTGGTGGCGACAGTGGTGGTTGTGATGATGGTTGTAGCGCTAGTGAAGGCGGAAGTGGAAGAGGAGAAAGAGGTAAAGGCGGTGGTGGAAGCAGTGACAGAGGTAGAGGAGCTGGAGCTGGTGGTAGAATGGAGGTGGTGATGGGGGAGACCATAGTGGTGGAAGTGGAGGTGATGACAGAAGTAGGGGTGGAGGTGGTGGGGCTGGGGACACTGGTGGAGATCATGGCAGTGGAGGTGAGGCGGCGAAGATGGTGAAGGAGGTTCTCTCTCACTCTTGGATTCATCCTTATGCCTTCAAGGCTGTTGGTGGGGGGCTGAGCTTACTCAAGGAAGAAGACAGAGGAATGTGAAAGTTGGAGGAAAGAAAGATGGAGGGAAGGCAAGTTCACTAAGCCCCACTGTGAACACCTTGGGCAGCATGGGAGTGACGCTGGGCATTGGTGGTCTCTGAGCCCGGGAACATGTACTCCAGTATGGCTCTCAGCTGTCATCAGCCTCTCTGTTCTGAAAGTCCATTTCTAGCAGACAGAGCAGCTGGGGATTCAGAGGGCTACTGTCTTGTTTGCTCCCTGAGCTCAGCTAATGGGGCTGCCACCATCTGATGTTCTCATTCTGTGCTCGCCGTGGTCCTTCAAGGAGCAGAAGCCAAGAGAACATTGTCATCCAAGAATCTTCCTAGAGGAAGTGCCTGTAAGAGAAAATGGGGAGGGAGGTGGGGAAGTCTGAAGAGCCATCGTAGTGTAAGCCTGTCCACAAGCGAAGCAGAGAGGAAGGGAGGGAGGGGCCCCTGTGTGATCTAAGGTTAGCTCGGTAAAGCCATCAGCGAGTTGTCCAGGGAGAGTTAACCACCAGAGGAAGACCATGTCTCCCAGGCAGGACCTAATGTAGTCTCCCTGCCAGCTCAGTCATGGGCCAGGGACAGCCAGTGGGAGCATGGCCTTCGTGCACACACGGGGATGAGTTTCGGAGTGCAGAAGCTGGGGCTCCCGCCAGGGAGGGCTGGGGTAGCTGTGAGTCTGTGAGAGGCATTTTCACGGCTGCCCCACACTCCCTGCTCGCCTGTCTTCACCAACTCTCTGGCGACTCTGGGCCTGCTGTGGAGAACGCCAGGCCCCAGTCGTACCTCTGCTCGGCTATTCATGCCTCTCCAGAGTGGAAGCTGGTTTTCATTCCTTGCAAACACAGCTCAGGTCGAGGAACTCGCTTTGGAGTTCACTTTCTATTTCAGGGTGTATTGCAGCAGCCTTTCCACTGCACACAAGGCAACTAACCTGACTTAGGCTCTTGGAGGATCCTCTTACAGAGCAAACTGTTGGCGAAGAGGCATCCCATTTTCTTACAAGGACAATGACCTTTCCACCTTCCCTTGAATTTTAGTCTCCGGTGTCACCTCTTTCTACTTAGTTACCAGCCTGATGATCCCCTCACGTTGGGAACCTTTTCTGTAATCTGACTTCCTGGCACATCTCTGGTCTCACTCTGGTACCTCAGGGTGGAGGAGAGCAGAAAACATGTTTGGAGGTCGTGGAGGTGGACAGGTGGGGGGAACAATTGGGGTGTTCTTCATAGAGACTAGCGGGCAGCTCCATTTTCTGAAGAGGAGGGAAGGAAGAAGGAAATGCAGGCCGATAGAGGAGGGACATAGCTTAGGCTGACCTGGTCATATTTCAAGCTTGGACCTCAGCAGCAGCACCACAATTCCAGTATTACAGGCAGCTAAATTAGATAGAAATAAATATATGGTCAGAGAGGGACTGGGGTCTCAAAGAAGTCAGCAGAAAAAATAGAGACATCAGAGTTGTGGTTGGAGGTGCATCTAAAGAAGGCCAGGCCTCAAGATACAGATGCAGTGGCCAGGCCTACATGCCTCCCTAAGGGAGCAACAATGACTGGAGATTATAGCGTAGTTAGCACCACCTGGCCCAGGAGGTCCAGCTAGGCAAGAGTTGCACAGGTAGGTGACCAGACTATCAGGACCCATCCCTTCCCCAAAATGCCTTTGTTCTTTCTATGTACCCTTGCTCCGTGACCTGCTTCTCTATTGGATCAATATTAGCTAAGTAACTATGCCTGCAATCCTATAGGTTGATAGTAGTTTGATCCATGCTTTACCCACATTGTGACTTTGCTGTATAAATTACTCCTGACAAAGAGCCTTGGTGGCAGTCCACTTTTGGGGGCCCTCCTTCCTCTTAGGAGCTATCTTTCAATGAATGTTTTCAACTCTTAGTCTCCCTCATCCCTTGGAATTCATTCTTTGATTTCAGGGACATGAACTCAAGACATCTGACATCTAGCAGGTTGGAAGTTAGATTTCTCCTATATCACCAGGGCCTCCCAGTCAGCAGGAGACCCGTGTGCTTTACCTTTTACTACGGAGTCTGCCAAGGACGGAAGGTCCTTCGGGGACCCTCCTGGTAAGTGTGATGACTCACATGCATCTTGCACAAGCTCCATAGGCAGGTCACACTGGACAATTCCATTCGTGGTGAACATGTCCTCCCTTTTCTCATCTTTTGTCACATTGTCGCTGCAGTTGGGGATGTCCTTCCCCATACTTCTTTCTGGGTGGCAAATCAAATGCCATCTCCATGAAGTTCCCCTAAATTTCTTCAAGGGTAATGAATGAATTCCCATATATTTTCCAGGAGATACTTGTTTTTATCAAATTTAACCTTTAATTGTTCTGTTGTATATATTCACTTTAAAAAATTACCCTAAGGATGTTTTTTTTGTTTTCTTTTGTGAGATGGGGGCCTTGCTTTGTAGTGCAGGCTGACCTTGGACTCATGGTGATCTCTTGCTTCAGCCTCCCAAATCCTGGAATTATAGGTCAAACCACAACACTTGACCTAAGTATGCTTATTTATGGAGGCAGTTCAGACAAAAACAAATAATGAACAAAGAGGTCCTTCTCCTTCATTCATTCTAGACTTTAATTTTGTCCTTCGTTTTATTTTGTCCTTAGTTTGTGGTTGTTTCAGCAGGAATTATTTTGAGTTTATCCTGTTTGGGGTTAGCTCAGCTTGAGACTCTATGTTTCTGTCTTTTGATATGTTTGGGGAGAATCAGTAATTATTTCCTCAAGTACTTTTTCAGAGCTATACTCTTTCCTCCCTCTCCTCCTGCGATCTTTCATTACAGTCTCACAGGGTCCTGAGGCTCTGTTCAGTTTTCCCTGTAAATTTTCTGCGTTTCAGATTGAACAAATTCTATTGTTCTACTATCAAGTTCACGGATTCTTCCTTTGTCATCTTTAATCTACAATTGAGTCCACCCAGAGAAATGTTTGTTTCACTTGTATTTTTAAGATTTAAATTTTCCATTTAAAAATATCTCCTGGTTCTTTGCTTGATTGTCTATGGTTTCATTTGCTTCAAGCGTGTTTGTAATTGCCGAGGCATTTTTATGACAGCTGCTTTAAAATTCTTGTTAGATAATTCCAACAACCATTTGTCTCCGTGTTAGTATCTGCTGATTGTCTTTTCTCATTCAAGTTCTTGGTGTGACAAGTGATTTTGAGCCCTTCTTGGGGTGGCGAGGGGAGCCCTGGAGCTCCCGGGTGGAGGTGGGCGTTTGGGCGCTCCACATGGTGCCAGTGATCTCTCCCTGGCTAGAGTGGGAGGGAGACTCCCCGGTGTGTCACACAGCGTCCTGGCACCGTGAGGAGAGAAGTCTCCTTGGGGCTGAGTGCGAATTGAAGTCCCAGGTCCCTGCTTGATTTTCTCTGGTAGCCCCTGCGGAGGAGGCTGGAGTGCCTTATTACATCCTGGAGAGGGTGCAAGTCTAGACTTCCCACCCAGTGCTGGCTGATAGGAGGGGGTGAGCGCTACCATTTTTTTTCATGTCCTATTTGCTGGAGTGAGGCAATTATATTCTACATATTTTTTTCTGCCTTGCTAGTCTCCGCCTTTCCTGGTCCTTTAGCTACAGAGAACAGGCTTTTCTTGGGGTTTATTTTGTCTGGTCCCACTGACGTTTGTGGAAAACAATATCCATTCAGGAACAAATGTTACTGGCTTCTCTAGCATACACTTTGGGGCAGGTAAGGTGAAAAGAAATCTCGGGGACTTCCCCACAGTGTGGCTCCATCCTCCCAAAGCTGGTGGCTTCTTCTCTTGTCCTTTCAGGTTTGCCTTATGTATGCTTTAGATATCAGGTCTAGGCATTTAGCTGTCCCCATCGAAAGGAATAGAACAGAGAAGTTGTGTCCTCCAGCTGGACCTCACCTCTTTTAATACTAATAGCAGCCTTGTGAGGAAGGTACTAATGCTCTGTCCATTTTGCAGATGGTGTAACTGAGGCCCAGGGAGGTCATGCAGATACTCAGTGCTTCAGCCTGGGCTAGGACGGAGAGCTATTGACTCCTGGTGCAGAGTTCGTTCCAGGACATGAAACACATCTCCGTGTGCCTTGCATTTTCTTGATACCCAATAAATCCCTGAAAGGAGGCCTTGAGAGGGGATGAGCTCATCAGTCACCTGAAGGAGAAGTGTTAATGCTAGTGGACTTGGTGTCAGGAAAATGGGCCTGGATGGGCAGCAGGTGTAGGATTCCAAATCAAGAAAGGTTGGTCCTGGCATGGCATAGTGGTGCCATGGTGGGCAATGCTCTGCTTGCCAGTACTCTCTCAGGGCAGGGGATAGGACTCACTCTCACACACCCCTTTGGGGCCACCATATCTGCTCTCTAGGGTCACTCAGTCTAGGAGTCTCCCTAGCTCACAAGCATTTCCAAGCACTGGATGACTGGCAGCGTGCCCAGGCTCTGGTCTTACCCCTTGGGCATTGGTGGGTAGACTAGTGGGCATGGTATGAAACTTTCAGGGCTAACCTGTAATGCTCACTGCGTATTTGTGGTATTGAGGCACTTGTCTATTCCTTATCTCATTAAAGACTCCGTTTCTGTTGCTATTATTATCCCTAGGTTATAGAAGCCCAGAGAAGTGAAATGACTTGCTAAAAGCTCCGCAGCTCCCTCATGGATGAGAAGCCCCTCAAGATTTCAGCTTTGAGTCACCAGCATCCAGCTGAGTGTCTGGCAAAAGGTGAGGCAGATCTTTCTTTCAGTTTCCCATATATCCTAGTTCAAGTGAGGATGGGATCCAGGTGGAAACTTGAATCGACTAGAGAGTCCCGATTCGTGCTTATGTGCAGAAAGTCAAGGTTGCAGTGTGAGTAGAAGGCAAAGATGGGGGGCACTATAACCAGCTCATATGGCCTTGAAGCTTGTTGGCACCTGTGCCCCACTCTGCTACTTCCAGAGAGATGAACGGCTCAGCACCAGCCAGGTGACGGTAACTAGCGGGGTCTGTGGGTTATGGCTAGGATCTCTTACTACATTTCCCCGATTGCTTAGGAAGTGTTTCCTGTAGATGAGTCTGTAGCAACTCTCCATTCCTTGTCCCACTTGGTGTCCCTTGAGTTACTTCATACTAATTACAAAGCTTCAATTACAAGGCCACAGATAGTAGCTGAGCAGACATATCTCATGTCATATCTTTTTAGAGCCAGCTGAGTTTATAGATGTGCTGCTAAATAGATATATTGCTATCGGTAAGATTCATAATAACTGCTGCTTAGTCTGAGCAGGGAGCTGCTCAGGAGATCCAAGGAAGGCAATTCATCTGGATCCATCAAAATGAGGCTCTGGGTAGCATCCAATGACCCCAGCAATTTGTTACACACACACACACACACACACACACACACACACACACACACAGTGATTCTGTAATGGCCAAGCTGGACAGGAGCTATTTTAAAGCATCATAGAATGACTGTGGGTTTAAGGGGACTCACTGTAGCTCCAAGGCTGCTTTGGTATAGTGGGTACTGCAGAAGCGAGGGAAGGCACTAACCTTACTGAGTGATCACTGAGGCCTGTCCTGAGCAGGGCAGGCAACAGGATTTTCCTTGCTGACCAAAGCAAGCCAGGCATTTGTGTCTGCTAACCTGGCCTGAAGCCCATGTACCAAGGACAGGGCTCTAGGAACAAGGCCAGGGGAAGGCCATGCTTGGAGGGCTGGCCAGGTTGGTAGGGCAGCATGGCAGACCAGAGTCACTCTCACAGCTCACTCACCCTGAGTGACTGGGGGTGCTCTCAGAGGACTGGGCTACACTGGCCTACTGGCTTATGGCTTTGAGAGCCTGTGTGGTGGGAAGCCTGGGGGAGGGGAGCTGTACAGGGCCCTAGTGACCTGATTCTGGTCATCAGTCCTATGAAGGTTAATATGTAACCTTCTTGCCTGGCTTGTTACCATTCAGCGAGCCTATGCCACATGCCAGACCCTGCATATAGACACAGGATCTTCCTGAAGCCTCACCACCAACCTGTCAGGGTGTATATATATCCTGAGAGAAATTGCCACAAACTCAGTGGCCTAAAATAAGGGAAATTTCTTCTCTCACAATGCTGGAGACTAGAAACCCATAATCTGCACCACTCGCCTGAGATCAGACTGTCAGCAGGGCCACACTCCCCCCAGAGGATCTTCCAGGTCCTGGTGGCTGTTGGCATTCCTTGGTGCTGAATAGTTGTGTCCCATACGTTTCCTGTGCCGAAATCCTCACCCCTAAGAGGAGGGCAATTAGGTCATGAGGGAGGGGCCCCCGACGAATGGAATTAGCATCCTATAAAAAGAACATGAACATGTTCTTTTCTCCTTTTCTCATTTCTGAGACATTAGGATACAAAAAGTCATCCATCTGCAACCCGGAAGAGGGCCCTTATCAGAGCCCGCCCTTGTGGGCACCTCGATCTCAGACTTCCAGCCTCCAAAACCGTGAAAAATTTCTACTGTTTTTAAGTCATTCAAGCATGGAACTTCGCCTTGACAGAGACCTGTGTATGGTCACATCACTCCAGTCTGCCTCCATGGGCACACCCCTTTGTCCTCTTGTGGATATGACTTTTCTTCCTCTTCAAAGGGCACTTGTGATGATATTTGTGAGAAATCCGCAATAATCTTCCTATCTCAAGATCCTAAAATTCGTCACATTTTTTGGCTGCCTAAGGTAATGTTTGCAGGTGCTGGGGCTTACAGCCTGATATCTTATGGGGTGCATTCTTCACCCTGCTGCACAGGAGCTTGTCCAGGGATAAGGTGGGGAGTAGCTTCCCCAAGTAGAGCTGTTGGCTATGGCTGGAGTGCAGAGGTCCAGCTCAGGACTATGTATAGTAGAAGAGCTTTCTGCTTTGGAAAAGGGGCCGTGCTGGGCCCCACCGGAGAGTCCAGCCCAGAACCAGGCTTTACATAGGCTTAGAAGGAGGCATAGAATTAAGGATGGAGGGAAGGGTAAATGCATAAATGTACAAATGGAGTTCACATCTTGCATCCCTTAGGGCATCCAGCTACATTGCCCCAGAATCAAGATGCGTGTGTTGCTCCCTGCTCACTTTCACCCCTATCCAGGATTCTCACCTGTTCTGCTGTTGACTCTGATTTGGAGCTGAAACGCCTGTGGAAGACAACCTCCAGTCTCTTCAGCTCTGCTCACCAGCCTTGGCGAGGACGGAGCCAGATGCCAGCGGGCAGCTGTGCTGCTCTGCCCCCACTGCCGGCAGCAGAGCCAGTTTCCCAGGGGCACCTCTTCCCTTCTTGGGCGAGGCCCAGTGCTTTCTCCTGGTGAGAAGGCTGGCGTCCTGGGGAGAGACTTCTCTGAGTCTCTTGCATTTCACTCCGGTGTGGCAGCCATCCGGGTTAGAGCTGAATTTGAGCTTTTCTTCCCCCAAAGAGCATGCCCTGGTCTCCGTGGTGCTCTTGCCACCTTTATTGAACTCAGTGGCAATACTGTCACTGGAAGAAAGTCACTCTCATTCTCAGATGTGCAGTTCCATGTAAACTCCCCTCCTTGGTCGGATGAGTCGCTCCTCTCTGCAGAACCCTCCCGTTGAAGGGCTTTCTGTTCTGAGAGCCTTATGCTCCCAGCAGCCGCATCCTTCAGCTGCACAGGGACCACGGTCGCTGATCAGTTCCACCCCTTGGGTCTGGACCTGAGCCCCTGAGTATGTAAGGGAGGCAGAGCATGTGCCTTGTTCTTACTTCCAATCTAGAGTGGTGGGTGTGGTGGAAAGAATACGAGTTCTAGAACCACACAGGTAGGCACCTGGCTCTCAGCTCTTCCTATGGAGTGGTACAACTTCAGGCAAGCCGCATCCAGTGTCTGAGCCCTCATTCCTCATCTGAAAAGTAGGGTTAATGATCTGTACTTTGTAGGGGTAACAAGAGAACTGGGTAAAGCAGTGACTGTTAGTGAACGCGGGGACCCTTCTCTGTCCTCTTGAACTTCAGCTCTCAGCAATGAGCCTTCAGGAGGGCGAGCTCCCCAGCCAAGGACGTTCTCTCCCCAGGGAATGCTTTGGAGCCAGCTGTGGAGGGGAGTGCGTGGGGAAGGAGTGGAAGGGACCAGGCAGGTGCATTTTCACAAGGCAGGGCTCAGCCGGGGCACAGATGAGGGGCTTAGAGGGATGAGAGCGTGAAGGCCTGAGAGGCACAGTTCTTTGGCTGTCATGTCACCTCTTTTCCCTACAGGGTGGGCTGGAGGTCATATCCTCCGTCTGTCAATTCGCTTTGTAGAACTCAGTAGCCCTCCAAGACCACAATGCACTGTATTACTAATACCAAGAGAGGCCCAAATGGTGATGTGCTAAGTCAGAAAAGGCCCCCAAGAGATATCCACATGGAGATCAGTTGAACCTGTGAATGTCACCTCATATGGCCACAAAAGACTTTGTAGATGGGATTAGGAACCATGAGATGAGCGATTAGCCTGGATTATCCAGGGAGCTCTGTATGTATTAGCTCTGCAGAGAAACTGAGCCAATGAGAGGATGGGAGAGTCCCATTCTGTGCTTCTGCCTCTCCCCTCCCCTCCCCTCCCCTCCACTCCTCCTCTCCCTTCCTCTCCCCTCCTCTCCTCCCCTTTCTTCTCTTTCTATTTCCTTTCTCAGTTTATTTTAAGGAATTGTTTTATGTGATTGTTTGAATTCTTGCAAGTTTGAATTCTGTAGGTCAGGCAGGCAGCCAGGCCAGCTAGGGACTCTGCTAAGAGTTGATTTTACAGACTTGGATCCAAAGGCTGGGAACTCAGGCAGAGGTGCTAGGCTGCAGTCTAGAAGATGAAGCTCTCCTTTGGGAGGCCTTAGTCTTTGCCCTTATGCCCTTCAGCTGGGCATAAAGAAGCCCACCCACATGATCCGGACTTGGTTATCTCCTCTACTCAAATCAAATGATCATTCATGTTCATTATATCTGAGAAAACACCTTCACAGTAACATCTGGATGGGCATTCACCTGACTGAGCACCATAGCCGCACAACAGGATCTTGATGCTGGGCTATTTCCCACTGTCCCTAGCTGCTTGCAGCTTTTGACCAGGTTCTGATCAGATACATGAATCACAGCAGCCTGGAAGTTGCTTTCCAGATGTAAGACCGTAACAGTAGCTTTGGTGGCCTTGAAGTCACGTCGCCACAAGGTGTCCAAACACCGAATTCCTGTTCACACTTTCAACTCCATCATCCCAAGCATGTTCTCCCTCAATAGTAGGGAACAGGGCAGCTGCAAGGCAGTTGGGCTTTTAGGCTCTCCACACTTTGCCCTCTTGTAACCCCTCTTGCCCTTAACCTGGTTAGCATTTCCCAAGCTCTGTCGTGGTCTCCTGCCCTCGCTAATGCATTCTGTTCTTCCGTCTCCTCTGATGCAGGTCGTTGTTGCGCACAGTCAGTGTTCCCGCCACGTGAATTCAGGATGTGCTGGTCTGTGGACACCCCCAGATCTAGCGCGTGAAGTTCAGGAGGCAGATTGATGTTCAGAACCTCAGGGTTTCCAAAAATGTCTCTGCATGTCACTGTCCCTTACCCTGCCCACATACCCCCCCCAATTAAGAAGTTCCCCAAATACTATAAAGAATGTTTTCAGGCCCTCAGGGCATTTGTAGTTGGATTCTGCAACAGGTGCAGTAAGCTGGGTTCCAGCTGGAGAGGACATTCCACTGGGCGAGGTCTGAAGTGGGCCACAGGGGACTTCTGCCTTAATATACCAAGAGATGGCAAAGTGCTGGTTTTGGGCACGGCGTTGTCAGTGATTTTTTCACTTATTCTGACAGCTGAGAGCAAGTGATCCCTGTGAAAGCATTTGAGTCAACATGGGAGGGCTGCAGAAAGGCCCAAATGGTGGTGTGCTAAGTAAAAGAAGGCCCCTTCCCCAATGATATCCACATGGCGGGCCATCAAACCCGTGAATGTCACCTCATAAGGCAGCAAAGGACCATGTAGATATGGATTAGGAACCATGAGATGAGAGGTGGCCCAGGATTACGCAGGGGACCCCAAATGCAATCACAAGCATTCTCATAAGAAAGGCGGAAGGGGGCCGGGGACCTGCCTGGCAAGTGCAAGGTCCTGAGTTCGATTCCTGGTACCAAAAAAAAATAGTGTTGCAGAAACGCATAGAGGAAGAGTTGCTTCAAGCACAGACAAGGCTAATGTTTTTTTTTTTTTTTGGTTTTTCTCCGGTACCGGGAACCGAACTCATGACCTTGCACTTGCCAGGCAGGCGCTTTGCCGCTGAGCTAAATCCCCAGCCCCTAGACAAGGCTAATGAAGGAGCACAGGTATGAGTGACACAGCCCTAAGCCAAGGAATGCCAGCAGCCACCGAGGATGAGACCACCACCCTCAGAGGCCCCAGAGAGAGTGGCACCCTGACGATGCTGATTTCAGCCCACTGATAGTCATTTGGGCTTTCACTTCCCGCACTGTGAAAGAAAACATTTCTGCTGACTGAGGTGAGTACCCTTCACTGGGCCAAAGAGGGAAGATCAGGAACTGGCTGCGGTGGGAAGTGGCGTAACAATATTCTTCAGCAGGGGTCTTGATGAGGGGACACAGAAACCCAAAGAGGAGAGCCTCACCGAGGACCCCTGGCTCAGAACAGCTCAACTCCCCTGCCTCCTGGGGGCCAAGGGCGTAGTCTGCACACTTCTTTTCTTTGAGGTACTGGGGGTCAAGCCAGCGCCTCACATGTATCGGGCAAGCGCTCCACCACTGAGCCACACCCCCAGTACTATTTTTTCCAGGACACTTACTTCCCTGCCTCCTCCTTATCTGCCTCCCTCATTCCCCCAGGGAACTCTCCTCTGCCTGCAGCTTCCCCATCACGGGTCTTTGCTAGGGGGAAATGCCTCTAATTTTTGTCTCCTGAGTTTCAGGGCCCTGGGGCTCTTCTGGCCTCTGGTTCTGGCCTGCAGTTTCCTATGGGGAGGACGAGGTCCTGCGGTCTCTCAGTCCTCACCTCTTCTGCCTGGCTCCTTTGCCTGGCTCCCCTGCCCAGCATTGCTGCCTTTCTCTGCACGAACCAGGATTCGTCTTCTTGCTGGCTTCTGTTTTCCCACCAGCCATCTCTCCCTTGCCACAAGAATGCGCTTCGATGCATTGACATTAACACACGAGCTGGCTTCGGCCTGCAGTTTCCAGGGTGGTTCCCGGCTCAGCCAGGCTGCCAGGTTGGAGGCTACAGTCGTAAGGGCACTTGCGCTCTCTGTCCCTTTACGGCACTGCAAGGCGCCTAGCTAACATCGAGCAGGTCGTGTAGCAGGGTGTTGCTGAGCAGGCAGCCGGCCTCCGAGGAGCCTCCCCTACACCGCCGCCCCCAAGGCCACCAACAGGCCAGCGCCATGCCAGTGTGCCAGGAAGGGATGGAAAGGGTACTGCTGCTCATTTAAAAATAAATATTGTTTCCTAAGAAAGATGCCAACTGTTGTGTAAAAGATCAGCATTCTGCCTTTCCGGATTTTAAACAGTAAGTCTCCAGGAAAACAAAGCCCAGGTTCCGCATAATAAAGGTGAGCTTCATTTTGTCCTCATGTCCAAACTGACTCTCACCCACCTAGTTAGGCATTTTAGAAAAAGTTTGCAGTGTTAAAAAATATACTCTGTCCCCTGACGCCAGCCTCTTCTACAGATGCCTGCTGGCAGGAAGACCCTCCTGTTGCCTTTCTTTAACTCGGGGGTCAGGACCCCAGGAACCTGAGGTGGCTTTCCCAAGGTGCCTTGGCAGGCAAAGGCACGGTGGATCTCTAAGCCAAGTGCTCATGGTCCACGTTCAAAGCTCTTTTTGCCCACCTGTCTGCTGGTGAGACCCCTTTTACCACGACAGTCAATGCTGGGCTTCTAAGTCACCCAAGCCAACTATATAATTCTTTGTGATCTTTCAAAGCACCGAGTTATGATTCAATTCCATGTTCAACTTGCGCCTGAAAGTGACCCATGAGATGCCAGAGCCTTCTACCTCTTGGTAGCCGTACTGACATCAGATTGTTGCTGATCACCTCTATAGCTGACCTGTTCTAGCTCCTGAGGGCTCATGGTAGCACTCTCGGTCCTGAGTCTCAGGCCTGCCCCCTGGAGAGTTGAGGACACTGCTGGTTTTTCCCAGGCCTCTTATAGCAGGGAGGTGAGGAGAGAGGGGGAGAGAGAGAGAGAGAGAGAGAGAAAGAGAGAGAGAGGGAGAAAGGGAGAGAGGGAGGGAGAGGGAGAGAGCTGAACCATCATAGAGGGACAAAGAAGTAGCAGAACTGCAACTTCATTCTGGGAACTCTACCTCTACTAATGCATACCATCGCCCATCTGACTGCACACCTCCCTGTTGCCATGCCCGCTTCTGTTGCCCGCTTCTGGGAGACTTGGTTGGGGGGTCCCAGTTGGGACTCTCACACTGCTCCCCATGACCTTGTTCTGTTTGGCTCAGGCTCTTGGGGCTGCTGAAGCTGTTCCTTTCAACTTTGCACCACTTGCATTTGACACTTGTGTCTTCTCTTTCCTCCTCTGGAGTAAGATCCCGCTCTCCTAGACAATCATATGTGCCTCAAACTCATATGCACACCTGCTCAGTGCAAACGGAAGTGAGGTGGTGCCCTATCTCTCTCAGGACCAGGTATATCCCAGCAGCTGCCTTCAAAGGGTTTCCCTCCAGAGCCACATTCGTTCTTTAACTTACTGCCATCATGATTTTCTGTAAGAAATAAGAAATCCAGTTGCCTGAGACAAAAACCCTTTAGTCAGAATGGGGTTAAGATTGAATCCTGGGGCTGGGGATTTAGCTCAGCTGCACAGCTCCTGCCTGGCAAGCGCAAGGTTGTGAGTTCGATTCCCGGTACCAGAAAAAAAAAACAACCAAAAGATTGAATCCTGTCCCATGCCACCTTGGGCTGGTGCTGGTGCATATTTATCACTCCTTGGCATGACCTTCCCACCATTTATCAGTTTCCTATTGCTGCTGTAACAAAGCTCCATGAAATGGGGGGCTTCGAACACCAGAAACTTACTTTTTCCCAGTCTGGAAGCCTGAAATCAAATATCAAGGCATTGGCAAGGTTGCATTCTTCCTGGAGGCTCCAGAGATGCTATGACTTGGATAGGGTGTCGATGTCACCCAAAGGTGTGTGTGCCTGGAAACTTGGTCCCCAGTGTACTGGTATTGGGCACTTTTAAGAAGTGGTGGGGCCTAGTGGAAGATGGCTAGGTTGCTGAGGCACATCTCAGAAGGATTCGTGTCATTTTCTCAGGAGCCTGGTTAGTTCCAGAGTGGGTTGCTATAGAAGGAGCAAGCCTGGTCCTGTCCTCTTTCTCTACTTCCTGCACCGTCCTGGGACTTTTCCCTTGCAGATGCACCCACATCCACCATGAAGCTTTTTCCAGAGCCTCTGTTGTGCTGTTTGGATTCCAGCCTCCAAAAATGCTGTTAGGGTTTGTGTCTAGATGTCCCCTAAGAGCCTCATGTGCTCATAGGCAGTTTTAAGTGATTCAATCATGGGCATGCTACAGCTCAATGTGATGTTACGAGGTGGGGCCTGGTCTGAAGAGGTGGGTCCCTGTGGCTGTGACTCGGAAGGGTGGATCTCTCTTTCCGGCTCTTGTCTTTGCTTTCTGCTTCTGGACCACCATACTGTCAGCAGCTTTCTTCCATGACTGGCCCTTATGCCCATATCGTCCTGCCTTGGAGCCAGCCAATGACAGAAACCTCTATAAAACATGAGCCAAAATAACCCTTTTCTCTTTTAAGTTGTGCGTGTTGGGTATTATATCCCAGAGACAAGAAAGTGACTGAGACAACTGTGAACTAAATCAACCTCTTTTCTTCATGAAGTTAGCTGCCTCAGCTATTTTATTGACAAATGGCTGATCAATACAAGGAAAAGGATTCTATGCCTCCCTCAGCTTCTGGTGGCTCCAGGCATTTCTTGGTTTGTGGCTGTGTCACTCCAGTTTCTGCCTTGCCGAGCCTGCACCTCTCTGGGTGTCCATCTAATAAGGACCTATGTGATTACTTTTCAGGTTCACCCAGATAATCCAGAGTATTTCCTCTCAAATCATTAACCTAATCGCACACTTTGTAACATAAGGTAACATTCATGGGCTCTAGGGATTAGTGCATGAATGTATTTCGGTGGGGCTCCATTCAATCCATTATATACCTCTAGGACCCCCCTCCCATTAGCACCCAGACCCTGGTCAGCATGCTAGGCAAATTCTTGATTCCAGCTTCTGTGCTTACCACTTCCACAATGGGCCTGACAGCTCCTCAAGTTCTTTACAAACTGGGGCTCTAGCACACAATGACCTGCTGGTTGGAAGCTGCGGGGCTGCTAGACAGACGGCTCAGGAAATGTGCAGTGCAGTCACTGGGAGGAAGGGAGCATGTTGGCAAGTGTCCATCTTTAAGAGACAGCAGACCTAGATGTGGAATACAACCTGGGTTCATGAATAGACAATTAGACTCCCCAAACTAGACAATGACACAGCAGCAGAAGAGACAAGATTGGATAATTCCAAGTGCTGCCCCAAAGCATCATACCCAGAATGGTGCCACAAAAACTAGTGAAATAGGAGTTAAGATTCTACTAGGCAATAAAGACAGTGGTCCTCTAATAGAGTCATAAACTGCAAAATAGAGTCTGCTAGAGCTCATGGGTTCGAGTCTGTGCTGGACGCACACCACCATGATTCCCAGCTGAAACGTGCGGAGAGGGCCAGGTACTTCCCATCTGATCCCTGAGGGCAGAACGCGTGAACAAAGACCACGCGGACATTACAGACTGAGTTGCCGTGGCAGAGAGGCCCAGGGGACGGTGAGGCGAGCAGGCTGTCTGAGCCGGCCGAGCAGGCTCCCCCAGCCCCACGTGCCTTGCGCCGAGACGGCGAGTACTCCAGGAACGGCAGGGCTCATGGGTTCGAGTCTGTGCTAGACGCACACCACCATGATTCCCAGCTGAAATGCACAAAGAGGGCCAGGTACTTCCCATCTAATCCCTGAGGACAGAACGGGCAAACAAGGACCCCACTGACATTACAGACTGAGTCGCTGTGGCAGCAGAGAGGAGATCC
>NW_004955498.1:6080145-6096000 GCF_000276665.1 Chinchilla lanigera | reverse complement strand
CATTGTTAATTCCCTGCCACTCTGTTTGTAACTCTGTACTGTCTGTACTGTTCCTTTGCTATTTTGTAAAATGTTGACTGTCAATATTTTCCTCCTTTTATTTTTAAAATAAAAAAAAATAGAGTCTGCTGAGTTGTGACCTACCAGGGGTCCTACAAAAACATTTACAAGGTGTCCTTCAGCTGTGAGACTTCCCAACATCGGTCATCGGCTCAAAGGTACATGGGACTTGCGTGGGCACTGTGGAAACACTACACAGATTAGACTCTAACAAAATATGGCCTCTTATAGGGTACAGATCATATTGTTTACACAATGGCCCAAGCTCACTTCTAACCACCTTAAAACCTCCCAAAGAGTCCTTGTGTATTGTACTCAGGACCCACTTCCAGGTAGTGGGAAGTTCATTCCCTTGCCTTTATATCTTTTTTATTTTATTTTAAAGAGAATTTAAAAATAATAATAAAATAAAAAACATTTGAGACAATACAGATTTCAAAGAACAAGGTGATAGGAATTCAACAATGGCTGTCATATTGCATATTGTTGTCTTCAAAGTAGTTGCTCAGATGACCAGAGGTAAGCATTTATAATTAGTCCAAAAAATTAAGCATTACTGGTTCCTTTTAATAGATCAATAGAAACTAGTTGTACAGTCATCTTAGCTATCTTGTGTGTGTGTATAGTTTTTCCCTTTTTTCTTTTTCTTTCTTTCTCTTTCTTTCTTTCTTTCTTTCTTTCTTTCTTTCTTTCTTTCTTTCTTCTTTCTCTTTTTCTTTTCTTTTCTCCTTTCACTTATTCCAGTTGCTCTTTCCTTTTGAACAGTTTCTTTCCCTTTCACGCTATCCATTGTATGTTTTGGATTTTATTTACTCTTTGAGGTTCTTACACTAGGGAGACAACATCATATTTACTTATGAGTATGGTCTCTAGTTGCATCCATTTACCTATAAAAGCCTCAATTTTATCTTTCTTTATACCTGAGCAATACTCCGTTGTATAAAAATACCACATCTTTTTTATCCATTCCTCAGTTGGTGGGCATTTGGATTGTTTCCAAGGTTTACCTATGACAAATTGCACTGCCATAAACATGGGTGCACATATATCACTGTGATGTGATCTTTTCAGTTCTTCTGGAAAAATACCCAGGAGGGGAATAGCTGGACTGAATGGGACCTCTAATCTTGGTTTTCTGAGGAATTTCCACAGTGATTTCCACAGTGCTTGTACCAGTCTACACTCCCACCAGCAGTGGAGAAGGGTTCCTTTTCCTCCACACCCCCTCCAACATTTGTTATTAGTTAATTTCCTGATGATAGCCATTCTTACTGGGGTGAGATGGAATCTCAGTGGTATTTTAATTTGCATTTCTCAAATGACCAATGATTTTGAACATTTTTTCATATATTTATTTGCTATTTGTATTTCTTTATCTGAGAAGTATGTATACATCTCAGATGCCTATTTTTGAATTGGGTCTTTCAATTTGGGGGGTCTTATTTTTAAAAATTCTTTATATGTTCTAGATTGATATCTTTTGTGTGAGGGACAGTTGGCTAATTTTTTTCCATATTTGTGGGTTTTCTTTTCACTCTGCTGGTGATTTCTTTTAATGTGTAAAAACTTTTTAATAGGACGAGATCTCAGTTTTTGATTCTTTGAAATATTTCTCCTGCAGCTTGACTTTTGATCATCAACTCTTTGCCCACCCCTATGTGTTCAAGGTTTCTACCTACTTTCTCTTCCAGTAGATTTAGTGTTTCTGTTTTTATATTTAGATCTCTGATCCATTTGGACTTTAGTGTATGGTGATACACATGGGTCTAGTTTTAGTTTCCAGTGTGTGGAAAGCCAGTTTTTCCAGCACCATTTAGAAAAGAGGCTATCTTTCTTCCAGTGAACATGCTTTGCCCCTTTATCAAAATAAGGTGGCTGAGCGTGTTTGTAGATGTGTCTGCATCTTGGAGTCTGTTCCGTTGATCCTCAGGTCTGTTTTTTGCCATTAGCATGGTGACTTTATCACAGTAGCTTTGCAGTATAATTTTAAGGGATTGTGATACCTCCTGCCTTGCCTTTGTTACCCAGGATTGCCTTTGCTATTCTAGATCTTTTCTGGTTCCAAATGAATTTAGGAATGTTTTCTCTAGATCTATGTGATATGATAAGGGTATTTTGACTGATATTGCATTAAATCTGTACCACAGTTTGGGGGTATGGCCGTTTTCACAATATTGGTGCTTCCTATCCATGAGCAAGGAATACCTTTCCATTTTCTGAGATCCTCTCCGATTTTGTTTTTTCAGAATATTGTAGTTTCAGCCTACAGATCTTTTACTTCTTTTGTTAGATTGATTCCTAAGTATTTCATTTTATTGGATGTTATTATGAAGGGTGTGGTTTCCCTAATTTCTCTCTCAGTGAGTTTGCTGTTTGTGTACAGGAATGCTACTGATGTTTGAGTGTTGCCTTTGTACCCTGCTATGATACTGAACTTGTTTATTAATTCTAGGAGCCTTTTGCTGGAGTTTTTGGGCTCTTCCATGTAGAGTATCATGTCACCTGCAAATAATGATAATTTCACTTCTTCCTTTCCTATTCTTATTCTTTTTATTTCTCTCTCTTGTCTAATCACTCTGGCTAATGTTTGTAGAACAATATTGAATAGGAGTGGTGACAGTGGACATCCTTGTCTTGTTCCTGATTTTAGAGTGAAAGATTTCAGTTTTCGCTGTCTTAGTGTGATGTTGTCTGTTGGTTTGTCATAGATGGCTTCAATTAGATTGAGGTAAAGACCGCCTATTATGATTTTCTGTAGGGTTTTTTAATCGTGAATGAGTGTTGGACTTTGTCAAAAGCTTTTTGTGCATCTGTTGAGAGGATTATGTGGTTTTTGTCTCTGGTTCTGCTGATATAGTGTATTACATTTATTGATTTGCATATGTTGAACCATCTCTTCATCCTTGGGATGAATCCCACTTTGTCATGGTGTATAATCTTCCTGATCATTTGTTGCATTCTGTTTGCTAGTATTTTATTGAGTATTTTTTGCATCTATGTTCATTAGGGAGATTGGCCTATAGTTCTATTTTTTGGTTGGGTCTCTCTCTGATTTTGGTATCAGTATAATACTTGCCTCCAGAAATGAGTTAGAATTGCTTCCCTTTCAATTTCATTGCCTTTATATCTTTTAAATAATTTTGCTTACACAGTACCTTCACCCAGTTTCACTTTTCATTACTGTGGGACAAGACCCTGGTAGTCTGGTGACAACTGGAGCCAGTAATACTGCACCCAGCATAGAAAGCCAATAACTCCTTCAACATAGGTAGCATCCCACTTGCCTTGTGTGGTCTGGGAATCAAAGCTCTGTGTTCTTGTCTTTTCCTCCCTTTGCAAGCCAACTGCTCTAGATTCTCACTACTACTGCTTACCGTGGTTCAACAGAAGACCTTCCTGTCAGGTTTTTGGGTGCCTCTCCACTGCCAGCAGACTAGGCTATTTGGGGCTAGAGGTAGACTGTTTCTTTGCTGCAAAAGCCCCCATGGCTTCTTTACTGTAAAAATTGGTCCTCTCCAGTCTTTTGTATGTTGGGAACCATCTAGAAAGTGATCCCATCTGTGTAGCAGATGAAGCTCCTTTGACTGGAGCAGTGACCTGGGCACTGGCTGTCGGCATCCTGTGTTTGGACCCACTGACTCTCAGCACTGCCTACAGCTGCTAAGGGCTTCCCGGGTGGAGGGGCTGGGTAAAGAGTGAAGTTCCGAGTCCCTGCAGGGGAAGTGAAAGATTCCTGGGCATTACCCCTGCCTGCTTCACCTAGGCAACTGATTTCCTTCATTCATCACCCCAATCTTCCACGTGGCAGGCTTGGCTGCTCAATGCCTCTGGACAATGAATGGCACACTCATTGTGCGTTGGAGCCCCTGTGCCTGCTGTCCTCTCCTATAAGATGCCTTCTGCTCTGCCATGTCACACCTTTCCCCAGTTTTTCAGAGCCAGATCTGGGAGCTGCCTTTCCAGGAAGCTTTCCAGATTGTGTTCAGCCTGTTTTATTGGGTTCTGATCCTGTGACACTTTACCCTCGCACCATTATTTAGCTACTACATGTGTGTGCTTGCGTAGTCTCCTGCAAGCTTGGAGAGTGGAGACAAGGCCTTGTTCCTCACGGCAGCCCCTTAGCCAGGTTGGTGCGTGAGTGCGGCAGTTCCTCAAGAAATGGTGGCAAAATGGACTTGTGGGGGCAGAGCGAACTTTCTCCAATCAAATTACACCCAAACGAGACACAGCTGCAGCTCTCCCCAAATAAGGATGAGGCTTGGGGTAAGGGCTCACATAGTTTCCAGTTCCTGCTTCCCCTTCACTCTACCCCTTGGGCAACTTGCTCTTGGCCTGCAGGCTCAGCCCCAGGAACTTGTGAGCCCCGTATGGAGCCTGAAGCCCCTCACCTGCCAGCTCATCTCCAGAGCCCAGACTGCTGCCCATGTAGGAGCCCCTGCCACTTCTTTTCACCACTGCTTGCAGTGGCCACAGCCCCTGCTCCTGCCCTGCTTGGCTTGCAGGATGCTGGAAACTGAATTGAGTCCCCTCAAAATATGTGTATTGGGCCCCTGACCCACGTGGTGTGATGGCATTTGCAGGTGGGGGCTTTGGGACGTAATTAGGTTTAGATGAGGTCTTGAGGGAGGGGATCCAAGATGGGATTTGAAGAGACACCAGAGAATTTCTTGTCCGTCATTTTGTCCCTTGCCTCTGCCTCTAGCTGACACAGTGAGAAGGCAGCCATCTGCAAGGCAGGAAGAGAGCCCTCACTAGGAGCCTGCCATGGTGGCGCTTTGATCTTATGCTACTAGGCCTCCAGAAACTTCCCAGCCCCTGTCTCCTGAGCTCACATGCTCAGTGGCCCCAGCTGCCCCCGGCCTGGGCTGGTAGAAGAGTGCCCCTCTCCTCCAACATGGCCGCGCTCTGATGCCTGGGATCTGTGAACGCTGCCTTCTCCAGTAAAAGGGCTTTGTAAGTGTCAGTAAATGAAAGACGCTGAGATTAAGAGATTATTTCGGATTACCTGAGTAGGCTCAGCACGATCACAAGGCTCCTTAAAAGAGAAAGGGGGCAGGAGGCTCCCAGTCAAAGAGAGATTTAAAGACATCATGCCACTGTCTTTGAAGGAGGAAGGGAATCATGAGTCAAGAGGTGCAGGCAGTTTCTAGAAGCAGAACAGACGTGGAAATAGATAGATTCCTACCATCTTCAGGAGGGATCAGCCTACCAACACCTTGAGTTCAGACTTCTGGCCTTCATAAACTGCAAGGAAATATACAACATTTATGGCAATTTGTTAAGGCAGTCGTAGGAAGCAGCCCCGTCTCCATCTTGCCCTCTGGCAGCGGCTTTCCCTGGTCTTTCCTCCTGAAAATGTGTCTCTTCCTGTCTCCTGACTGCCACCTGCCTCACACTTATCTCAAATTCTCCCTTATTACTACAGAGAGGTCTTCTGGCCCTGCGTCTGCCCCATGACCCTGGCCTTGTCCTGCACCTCCAATGCCAAAGACCAGGGGACAGGTGCCATCCCTAGCTCTGACAACAAGTTGAAGACCTCAGAGGAAAGAAACCACTCCCAAGAAGGGGAGAAGGCCCTTGGGGACGAAGCCCACGGAGAAGGATTTATAGACATCAAATTAGGGCAGCTGCTGATGGTTGGCAGCAATCCCTGAGGGCAGACAAGTTCGTGCCACTTAGCAGGGTGCTCTCCACTCCTCAGGAACTGCGTGTCATCCCGCCCGTGGTCCAATAGCATGTGGCCAGAAGCACTCGCCAGGGAGACGCCAAGAGGCCAGGGATGCTTGGCTTCCTGACCCTGGCAGGGGAGCGTAAGTTAGAGGCCAGGCAGGCAGGGAGAAAGGTGCCCAAGCCAGCCTATAAGATGAGTTCCTGGCACAGAGCCTCCTTGAACTGTAGGTTTCTTAGAGGAGCTTTCCTTCATCTTGCCTGGGGCCTGGACCCAGAGAGCAGTGGGTCCATTCATCCAGGGAGGTTTCACTCTGGTACTCCTGAGTAAGGTCTTTGGAGGGCAAGCTTCCTGCCCATGACAACTGTACCTGCTGGACAACAGCAACAACAGTGACAGAAAACAAAGCAAAACACACCCAGATGGCATTGGGGAGCTACCCAAAGTAGGGAGAGTCCAGCAGGGACCAGAAAGAGCCCTGGGCGAGCTGTCTATTTGCAGGGCTTCTGGCCTGGGGCAGCCCCCACTCTGCACCAAGGAGTGCCTAGAGCTCCTCCAAAACCTGCAACCTTCCTCGCCTGAACAAGAGGAGGACCACGTTCAGGGTAATCCCAGCTCCTGGGTGGGGAAACCTCACCTGGGATAGAGCATCGAGGACCTCAGGTTCTGTGTGTAAACTCAGTCACATCGCTGCAAGCTTGGAGAGCCAGGGTGCAAGGCCACTTCAGGGTGGGATACGTGGAAGGTTATTTTTTTTAGCACACCTTGCCTCTCCTGGCAGTTAGTGAGCACCTATCACAGGCCAGCACTCTGCTAGATGTCAGGAAGCCCTACTCTGGCTTTTATCACAAGTAGGGTCTCACAGCAACTGTGACTTTCCTGGGCAGGGTGACGTCAGGGACAGGAGCAAAGGAAAAGGGCAGGGAAGCTGGAAAAAAGGGAGGGTCCATGTGAGATGTCATACCCAGTGACTTGCTGTGACTTGTGACTGCGGCTGGGCACTGCGTAGACTGCACCTTGGGCTGTACATCCGGGAGGAGGGGACGCTCTCATCTCTCATTGGTTAAGGGTTCACCCCACAAGGCTTCCCTTCCCCCTTGTTTCTGCGTTGCCTTTGAGTGAGTGCTCAACAAGCTCCCATGGCATTTCACATCCCTGGGCCAACCAGGAAACCCCTGGTGTTAGTATAAAGCACACTGAGGGCATGAGGTGAGGTGAGGAGTCCTTTCTGCTGTGTGACTCTGGCTCAAGACTTCGCCTAGTTGCATTGTTCTCTCACATTTTTTTTTTCCTTTTTGAGACAGAGTTTCGCTCTGGAGTTCAGGCTGGCCTTGAGCTCACTTTGTAGCCCAAGTTGGCCTTGAACTCGCAATCATCCTCCTGCCTCAGCCTCCTGAGTGCTGGGATTATAGGCGTGCTTGTTCTCTCACTTATGACGAGGAAGCACTGACACTTGTTCTGCCTGCGCTAGGATGATCAGGATCCAGAGCAAATGGCAATGGTCCACAACTGCCTCAGCCCCAGCCAGCCTGCCTGTGTGGGCTGACAGGGGGGCCCCATCACAGGGCCCGTGGGCCCAGGATGCTGACTGTGCTGTGTAACTTGAGAGGAGGCCCTCTTTCAAGTCTCCCTGACCTCACCCTTGGCCCCTTCCTAGATCCAAATCCCAGTGGCTTCCACGTTAGTCCTGACGATTCCTCAGTCAGATCGAAGGTCTCCTGTTCCCAACATGGCCATGGTACTTGAGTCACCTTCCCATGGGAGGGTTGACAAAGCACATGGACACCCACGAGCACACTGGGTCCTATAGCCTTCATTCAGTGGTGGCAAGGTGAAGAATGCTAGCTCTTTGTGCTAGAGCAGGCATCTGGGGCTCAGACAGGGTGAGTGCTTCAAGGCCACACAGCCCACAGGCGTCTCTTTGGTGTCTGCACTGCCCCCAGCTACCAGGCAAGGCCTCTTGAGCTCAAGGCTCCGGGCCAACTCCTGTGCCCCCCGCCCCCCGCCCTGTTAGACATGCACCAGCGCCAGATATTGGTGGGCAAACAGAAAGGTTACAAGGCTGAAATAATTGCTCGCATTTTGAACCTCAGAGTCTTTTCAGATAATATAATCTCGTGTGGCTCCAAAGCAGCTCCTGCCTGCTCCTGCCGCCTGCGATGGAACAAGCCCGGGTAATTGCCTGTTCTGTGCGAAGACCAATTTGTCCAGGGAAATGAGCACAGTTGATGTAATCAATTAAAACCCTGAAAGCAGCGCAGGATATACAGGAAATGGAAAAGCAATTGAAGCCCTCTGCCCCACCCCACTTTCCCAAATGCCAGCATTCTGCCTGACCAGGTGACAATTTATTTCCTCTTCGAGCCTGCCTCCCGTTTGTCTGAAGGGGGCGGAACTGACAGAGTCCCCAAGGGCGCCGAGAGGCTCCCGGCTAGTCTACATCTCTCTGCTGGGCCCAGCCATGTCCCGGGGGCAAGGACTTTTCTGGAAAAGGCGCCTCAAGGACCATGAGCTGTTCCACACACAGCCCTGTGCTGGGGACAGGCTCACACTGCAGCCGGGGTTTCTCTGCATAGCTGACTGCTGTTAGCAGTGGGTGCTTGTGAGGCGCTGGGGACCACATCCCAACAGGAGTGCCGCCGTGAAGCCGTGTAGGCTCGGAAGCCGCCAAGGATTGGGCTTGCTCTCAAGCCCCGTCCAGCCTTTGTGTCCCCATTCTCCAGGCTGTGCTCTTCCATGCTGCACCCCTAGCTCCTGAGGCGGGCAGGCTCGGGTGATGAATGTCCCCTGGCGTGGGGTCTGCTTACTGGCTTGGGTGATGAATGTCCCCTTACTGGTCTTGCTTACTGTCTTTCTAGTCTGCTGCTGGCAGTTGGGACACGGGTCTGGCTTCCTGGTCCGCAGGGTTCCTGCCTGCTTGGAAGCCAGTCTGCGGGGAGGTAGGTACTGCTACACAGCGCCCTGGGAAGCGAGGTCCCGGACGGCCCCTGCTGGTCAGGCTCGACGCTTCTCTGCACACCTAGTGCTTTGGGGAGTGGAGAGGATGACACTGGCAATGGCAATGGCAATGGCAGAGATGACCAAGACAGGAAAGACAAGAAGCAAGACGCAGCTCCTTTTCTCTTCTTTCTAACTCTGACCACCCAGCGAGGTGTCCCCTTTGTCCTTGTTAAGTGGACTCTTGGTCATCTATCAGAAGAGAAGCCACCCAAGCAGGGCTATCATCTGGGGATTAGGGGCTGGGGTATTGTTTCAGGGGAAGCCACCACAGAAGCGTGGGGAATTGCTGGAGACCCTATTGGGGCCACAAAGTAACATGGGAAAGCCTTGGCCACACTCTAGGCAATGAATGGCATGCAGAGATTGACAAGTTTGGCCCTGGGCCAGGTGCCCTCGGTTGTTAGGAGTGACTGGGCTCTTGAAGCCATCTGGGAGATAATTTCATTTTATCTAGGAAGCTAAGTTTTGTAGATAAAATGTGTTTCCTTGACACCTCTTAGCTTCTCGAGGGCACACAGAACAGTGGATCCCTGGATCAGGTCTCGGAGTGTATATTCTGTCACTCTACTCCCAACCAGAGTTTTGACATTTTGGGGCCCATGCTGCCTAGAAGGCTGGCATGGTGGAGAACTGAAGAGAACAGCTGATCTTAGGACAGTCTCCTTCGACCTTGGCAGTGGTCTAGTTCCAGCATGGCTTATCCTTCAAGGATTTCAGGCAGACAGACCAGGCTGCAGATATCTGCAGCTCTTGCGCATTTTGGGGGCACTTCGGCCTGCTGATAGGAATGTGTCTTCTCAATAACCAGACCTTTAGATTCCAGGATGAAGGAAGAACGTGAGTTTCTACTCATGTTTCAGTGCTGACAGACTGGAAGTGGGTGAGTCCAGCTTCAGTGGGATGAACACTGTGATTAATTAGCAGTCTCCTCCTGGCCAGCAGGAGCGAGGGCTGATGGCATGTGCTTAAGGGTCTTGCCATCCCTGTCCAGGGGGATTCATGAAGAGGTAGGCAAGGTCAAGGGGAATGAAACATGGGACAAAATACTGACATCCACAAGTTAAAGGAGGAGGGCTTTGTTTAGGCTCACAGTTAGAAGTTTCAGTCCTTGTATGACGGGCTGGCTCCAAGGCAGGATGGCATGGCAGAGGAGCATGGCAGAGGAGAAGCTGCTCAAGTCATGGGGGCCGTGAAGCAGAGAGCAAAAGGAGAAGCTAGGAGGGGAGATGAACCATTTTAGGTCATGCCCACAGTGACTGGCCTCTTCCCCCTAGAACCCACCTTCTAACAGCAAGTCAGTTATGGTGCCCCAAATCCAGTCACCTTTCAAAAGCCCCAGCTATGGGCACTTGAGGCTTTAGGGGACACTTTAGATCTAAACTGTAATAACACATGTTTTGTTCATGAGAAACACTTTTTTTTTGGTACCGGTAATTGACCTCAGGACCTCACACTTGCCAGGCAGGCTCTGTGCCACTGAGGTAAATCCCCAGCCGTGGGAAACAGTTTTTAATTTTTTTTTTATTTTAAAGAGAATAAAAACAAGAAAAAAATAAGAAAAACTACAGAGTTTCAAAACAAGATGATAGGAAATTAACAATGGTTGTTATATTACATATTGTTATCTTCAAACCATGGTGAATTCCTACCATTTTGTCTAGTGAAACTCTGTATTATCTCTAATGTTTTATCTAATAATTATTTTCTTCTTGTCTTTAATGGTTTGAACAATTTTCCATTTTTACATCTGGTTATCTGAGCAACGTAATTGAGGACAGCGATATGTAATATAGCAATCACTGTTAATTCGTATTGTTTTGTCTTACAGCCCCGTATCACTTCATATGTTCTTGCTTTGGTTTGTTTATGTTTGTGGTGTTGGTGTGCTGCTATTGTTCTTTTTTTTCTCATTTACTACTTTCTTTAAAATAAAAAAAACTAAGTAGTTGCTCAAATTACCAGATATAGGCATGCAAAACTGATCAATTAAGTATTCACTGTTCCTTTCAATAAACCAATAGAAATTAGTAGTACAATTATCTTAGCTATTGTGTGTGTGTATATATATATACTGTATCATTTTTCTCACTTTTTTTCTTATTTTTTATTCTCTTTAAAATAAAAAAAATTAAAAAGTGCTTCCCAAGGCCAGGGATTTACTTCAGTGGCACAGCACCTGCCCAGCAAGCATAAGGTCTTGCGGTCGATGCGTAGTACCAAAAAAAAAAAAAAAAAAAATGTTTCCCATAAACAAAACATGTGTTGTTACAGTTTAGAACTCACGTGTCCCCTAAAGCCTCATGTGCCCATAGGTGGGGCTTTTGAAAGGTGATTGGATTTGGGGCACCATAACTGACTTGCTGTTAGAAGGTGGGTTCTGGGGGGAAGAGCATTCCTTCTTTCTTTCTTTTCTCCTTTCTCCCATCCCAGGTGTTCTTTCTTTCTTCTAAACTGTTAGAGTAGTTTCTTTCCCTTTCACAATATCTACTGTACCTTTTGGATCTTATTTACTTTTTCACTTTTTATACTAGGGAGACAATACAGTGTTTACACATGTGAGTCTGACTTATTTCACTTATGAGTATGGTCTCCAGTTTCATCCATTTATCTATAAAAGACTCGAGTTTATCGTTCTTTATAGCTGAGTAATACTCCATTATACAAAAATACCACATCTTTTTTACCCATTCTTCAGTTGGTGGGCATTTGGGTTGTTTCCAAGATTTAGCTATGACAAATTGCACTTCTATAAATATGGAGGCACATGTATCACTGTGCTATGATGTTTTCAGTTTTTTTGAAAAATACCCAGAAGGGAGAAATCTGGGTGGAATGAGATCTCTAATCTTAGTTTTGTGAGGACTCTCCACAGTGATTTCCACAGTGTTTGAACCAGTCTGCACTTGCACCAACAGTCAGGAAGGGTTCCTTTTCCCCCACAGCCTGGCCAGCATTTGTTATTGGTTGATATTCTGATGGTAGCCATTTTTACTGGGGTGAGATGGAATTTCAGTGTTATTTTAATTTGCATTTCTCAAATGACCAATGATTTTGAACATTTTTTTCATATATTTGCCATCTGTATTTCTTCATCTGAGAAGTATGTGTACATCTCAGGTGCCCATTTTTGGATTGGGTCTTTTGATTTTGGGGCCTGATTTTTAAAAATTTTTTATATGTTCTAGATTGAAGACCTTGTCTGAGGGACAGTTGGCTAAAATTTTTCCCCAATTTGTGGGTTTTCTTTTTACTCTGTTGGTGATTTCTTTTGATGTGCAAAAACTTTTCAAAAAGATAAGATCCCAGTTGTTGATTCTTTGACATATTTCCTATGCAGTTTGGTTTTTGTACATGAACTCTCTGCCTACCTCTATGTCTTCAAGATATTTGCCTACTTTCTCTTCTAGTAGATTTAGTGTTTCTGTTTTAATATTTAGATCTTTAATCCATTTTGATTTTAGTTTAGTGCATGGTGATAAACATGGATCTAATTTTAGTCTTCTGCATGTGGAAAGCCAATTTTTTCAGCACCATGTATTAAAGAGGCTATCTTTCTTCCAGTGAATATGTTTTGCCCCTTTGTCAAAGGTAAGGTGGCTGAGTATGTTTGTAGTTGTGCCTGCATCTTGTAATGTGTTCCATTGATCCCCTGGTCTATTTCTTTGCCAGTATCATACTGTTTTTATCACAGTAGTTTTGTAGTATAATTTCAAACCAGGATTGTGATACCTCTTGCCTTGCCTTTGTTGTCCAGGGCAGCCTTTGCTATTCTAGGTCTCTTCTGTTTTCAAATGAATTTTAGGAATGTTTTCTTTAGATTTGTGTGGTATGCTATGATATTTTGATCAGAATTGCATGGAATCTGTACAGCAGCTTTGGGAGTATGGCTATTTCCACAATGTTGGTTCTTTCTATCCATGAGCAAGGAATATCTTTCCATTTTCTGAAATCCTCTTCAGTCTCTTTTTAAAGAGTACTATAATTTTCACTATATAGGTCTTTTACTTCCTTTGTTAGATTGATTCCTAAGTGTTTCATTTTTTTGGATGCTGTTGTGAAGGGTGTGGTTTCCCTAATTTTTCTCTCAGTGAGTTTGTTGTTTGTGTACAGTAATACTATTGATTTTTGAGTGTTGACTTTGTATCCAGCTATGCTACTGAATTTAACAACACATGTTTTGTTTAAAAATCTCAGTTGTTTAACAGGCCAAATTACTTTAGTTCCGCCTGGTGCAAGTCATATTCATTCTGCAATGGAGAAAGGTGGGTAGCAAGTATTTACTGGCAATCCTGTTGCTTCTAAAAATGCCAGCTGCATCTGTCTTTGCATTGTTATGGTAGCAGTGGCTCTGGACCTCTATACTCTAGTGACACTAGGCAAGAGATCTGGCCTTTTCCTGCATTGAAGAATACTGAGTTACACAATAAGATGCCTCTCACTGCAACCTCCATCTTCCACAGCATCTGAGTCAAGACTATTCCTTGAATTCAAAGATAATCAATATCCTTTGAGAAAAGCTACTGTTTTTCCTAATTGAAAGCCTTTCAATGACTGCCACCTCTGGTCCCCTAACCCCCTGTGATCAGACAGGTTTGTGCTTTAGAAAGCCCTAATGGCCCCGGACACTGTTAAGTGACTACCAAGGGATGCTGGCATCAGGCCCTGTGAGGGTAGCAGGTGTTTTTGAGATGAGAGTAACTTTTATCTCTTTGTAGCCAAACTCTTGGCCTCAAGAATCTCATGTGGAGTGCTGGTTAAACACAGTGGACGGAACACCTATGTTTATCTTTGCTCCCTCTCCAAAGGCCACTCTAATGGCAATAAAAAATAAAATCTTATACACATAAGGGCAAAAGAGAGAGGTGAAGCTGTACAGTGAATGGATAAGGGGTGTTTGGGGTGTTCAGAGTGAAGAAGGCAGAGATTTAAACCTGTGTAAGAGAGAATAAGCCAAATAAACTCTAAAACAGAAACTGGGAAGACTCAAGAATTGGAGGCCCCATGGTCTTCTAAAAGGTAGGGTGTGAGGTAGGGCTGAAGACAAGGAGGCTGGCTCAGAAAGTATATCAAGAGCAGTAGCTCGTCCTCTAATCTCATCCGTGAATCAGAGCATGACCACCCTGAAGGAAGACAGGAGGTTTACCTGCTGGAGAAATACACAGTTGAACACTCTGGTAAAGCAGCTTACTGAAAACAGAAGGATTAATTGAAAGCCTCCTAACTGAAGATGAGAAAACCCTCACCTTTCTCCCCATTTTGAATCCCAGAACACCAGTAGCAAGGTTTATATTCCCCCAGGCAAAGGGCAGGAGGATGCCTCTGTTGGTCCAAGGAAAGCAGCATCAGAAGCGGACACTAGGGAACCCCCTATACATTCGCTGAGCCCTCATCAGGTTACCCTGCAGTGAGGCCCTTCAAGTGAGAAGGGCTTTTCCTGCACAGATTGCTCCAATAGCACCCTGGAGCCTGCTTCTCACTGAACAGCAAGTAAAGGGCCCCTGGTATTTGAGGAAAGATTCTTACACGAAAGGCAGAGACAAAAACCAACCAACAAGCAAAGTGGAACTCAAAGGAAAAAGGGCATTGCAGGTGACTTAAGAAAACTTCAGAAAGATTAAAATTAATAGCCTCGCTCGAACAGGCAAGCAAATGGATTCTGTCCTACAGTCTGTGGAAGGAGCAGAGCCCTGTTGGTGCTTAGTTTCAGCCCGTTTGACTGATTCTGAGTTTCTGACCTCCAGAACTGTAAGACAAAGAGGTTGTGTTGTCTAAAAATCTATATTCATATTCTTAGAGAGATAGGAGAAAGCATTCTGTCAAAACAACTACAAGTGCATACTATATGATCCCATCTATACGACATTGTAGAAAATGGTGGAACCACCCAGACAATGAGAACAGTGGTTTCCAGGGGTCAGAGAGAAGGGAAAGGTGAATAGGAAGAGCACAGGGGATTTTTTTTAGGGCACGGAAGATCCTCTGCATGATACTCTAATGGTGGAAACACATCATCCTCCCTTTGTCCAAACCCACAGAATGTACAGCACCAAGAGTGAACCTGAAGGTGAACTATAGACTTCGGGTGATAATGATGTGTCTACATAGGTTAATCGACTGTAACAAGAGTTGCAAATACACACTCCTGGTGCAGGATATAGGTAATGGATGAGGATGTGTGGGGGCCATCGGCATATGGGAAACCTCTCTCTCTGTTCAGTTTTACCATAAACTTAAATTGCCATAAAATAAAGTCTATTACAAATCACAAGAGTAAGATGTGAGGGCCAGGGATATACCTTAGAGGCAGGATATAGCTTGGAGGTAGCACTTCCCTGGCAAGTTGGCAAGTGCGAGGTCCTGAGTTTGATTCCCAGTACCAAAAAAAAAAAAAAAAAAAAAAAGGCTAGGATGTGATAGAAAAGAAGCAAACCAGAGGTCAAGTCATGGCTCTTGGAAAATAAAAATATATGATAGCATTTTTAAAATACCAGTAGAAAGGTTGGAAATAGAATGGAGTAAATATTTCAGAAAGTAGAACAGATTGACAAAGAGATGGGCCACTGGAGAAAAATGGCAAGATATTTAGATCAACCCAGGAGGTCCAACATCCAACTAATGCTAATTGCAAAGTAGTAACAGGGATAATGGGGGTGAACATTATTGCAGAGATCACACGAGAACACTCCCTGGAACTTAAATAAATATAGAAGCTGACAGCTTCACAGGGCCCACCAAAGCCCCCGTTCCACAAATGCAAGCAACAACTGAATTGGACATGGAGAGACATCATCATGACATCACAAAACCTAGAGAATCATGAGAAGACCCTAAAATATTCCAACAGGATAAACACAGGTCAGATTCTAGTGGTCTAAAGTCAGGGTGTCTTCAGGCTTCCCAGGGGCCTCAGCAGAGTAGCACCTTCACCACTCACATGGAAATTATTTCCAACTTAGAATTCTACACTCAGCCAATTGCCAACCAACTGTGTGGAAAGAAAAAGACATTTTTAGACATACAAGGTCTTCAAAATTGTACCTCACATGTGTTTCTTTTCAGGAAGATAATTAAATATGATTTTCATCAAAATGAAGAAGAGAGCCCCCCGCGCCTTGCGCCCAGGCAGC
>NW_004955498.1:6026356-6073652 GCF_000276665.1 Chinchilla lanigera | reverse complement strand
AAAAAAAAAAAAAAAAAAACAGCTCCCAAGGTGACCACTGTAATTATACATTGTGTTAACCTTTCTGAGAGGGTACTGACTCTTCAGAAGCTTTGGCAATGAATACGTGATAGCTACACTATGAAAACAATGGAAGAAAAACTGTAACAATCATTGGCTTCAGGGTAGATGTTTGTATGAGGAAGGAGAAGTTAACCACAATTACAGTGCGCTACCTGACTGTTCTGAACTGTTTTCACTTTGACATAATGACAGAAGCACCAAATCCTGATTTAAGGAAAAATGGTGCTATGCTTATACTGGGAGTTCAAAGCAGGGAGGGAGTAGAGCTCCTAGGAATGGTTCAAGAGAGTTAAATCCTTCTATCCACAGTATGAAGACATATAATTTTCTACAATGGTGAAATCCAAAAAACATCAGCAGAAGCATGCCATATAGATGTGTGGAAGTGCACACGCGAGCTGAAGAACTGCAACGATTGTAAATGACTTTCCCTTTGGAGCAGGGATTGGGGATCGGGGTAAGTGGGGCAAGAGATGCCATTTTTATATAGCCCTGGTGTTCTAATTAATTTTTAAAACTATTTGCACGTATTACCTTGATAAAATGAAAGTATAAGTATTTTGTATAAGAATCCCTTGAACCTGATGAGCAATTCAAGCTTGTAAGTTTAGTTGACACGAATGCAAAGGGAGGCCTTTCCGCCAAGAATCAGGGTAACAAAATAAGTTGTACAAACACTGGACAGAGGTTCTCTCTGTGCAAACTGGTTTCCTTTCCCTGCTGTTGAGCCAACCAGACCCCTTGCACTCTGATGAGAAAGAAAGCATCTGCATCCAGAGAGGAAGGAGCTTTCCATGGCTCCACCACAAATATGGCAGGGCCAGGGTCAGACCGGCCTTAATGACTTTCCGGCCTTTGCTTTCAACCCAGCCTCTCTAGAAGCACAGCCCTAGCATTGCCTGTCAGTATCCCCAAGGCTCTGCAGCTGTTCCTCGGAGGTGGTTCTTGTTAATATCCTTTAGACAAATAGGACCGCTCAGGCAGAGAGGTGTTACATAAGGTTGAATAAGGGCTAAAGTTTAAATAAGGGTTAAATAAGGGCTAAAGGCAAGCTTTCATGGATAAGATTTCTGAAAGAGGCGAGCCAAAAAATTTAAACTAAATTTTATTTTGAGATTATTGTGAGATCACATATAGTTGTAAGAGAGAAGCCATGCATTCGCCACGTGCTTTCAGTCCCATGGTAACTTCTCAAAAATTTGTAGCACAATACCTCAGCCGGGATACTGACATTGCACAGTCCAGTCCAGATGCAGAGCAATTCCATTGCCACCGAAATCCCTCTTGTTGGCCTTTTATTGCCATACCTACTTCCTCTGGCCATGCCCCCCATCCTCAATGTCTGGTAACCATTAATCTAGTTTCCATTTCCAACATATTGTCATCTGAAGAACGTGATATAAATGAAATCACACAGTAGGGATTGAGGGATCGGTGTTTCTTACTCAATACTGTACAATTCTCTGTAAATCCATTTAGCTATTGTGTGCATTCGTAGTTCCCTTCTTTTAATGGCTGAGTAGTGCTGCCTGGAAATGAATGCACCACAACTTGCATGTCCAATCACCCGCTGAATAGCTGTGTTGCCTTAGGTGAGCTGCTTCCCGTCCCCCTCGCCCATGCTCATTTCCTCTTCCATAGGTCTGGACAACAGTCCGGTTTGCCTCCGAGGATTCTTGTGAGGGTCACGTGAGCTCATATTTATACAGGTTTCACAACAAGACCATGAATACAATAGGTTCTGTATAAGTGTTGTTTAAATAAAATATAAATAAATGACTTGAGGTCACCTTGAATTTGAAGAAGCAACAAACATGCTCGCTCTTCTGATCAATAGAAAGGTTGCCTGAGTTTGGTCCAAAGGCCAGAAAGCTGTATGAAGCCTTTCAGAGGGGCTGCATGTCCAGTCGAATGAGGGCCAATGGAAAGATACTTGTAAATGGTCCCTGTTTTTGAACCTTTCCTTGCTTTAGAAGCAGGAACGTTGTTGGCAGGTCTTTTCCAGTCTCCTAAGCATGGGGTTCCTCCCCATCCTCTTGTGTCCAAAGCTATGCCTAACAGTGCAGCATTGAAAGCTACACTGCTGATCTTTCAAGCCTTAGTCAAAACCTCAACCTTGTTTATAGCGGGCATCACCAAAAGGCCAAAGCAAATGCCTATGTCCAGGGAAGCAGGGTGAAGTCTTTGACGAGCTGTGCCGCAGCCCAGGCTTCTGGGGCCCCAGTGCCTTGATAAGAGTGCTATCTGACACATGAGACGTGTGCGGGTGACAGCCTTGGCCCATCCGGTGTGAAGTGAGAAGCATCACGTGCCAGCTCCAAACCAGGAGTGACAGCTCACTGGTCCCTGATCCAAGCAGCCCGTTGGTCCCAGGAGATGAAAACAACAGCCCTCATGTGCCTGCTGTGGCACTTACACCCATTCCTGCCAAGGAAGGGCCAAGTAGAGGGTGGCCTAGATAGCAGAGAGCCCCCTTCATGCTCCTGCCTGGCCCCAGCCCTTCCCTCAGACTGGGAATTTAAACTGGGCATTTGTAAGCCGAGTGGTACAGGGGAAAGAGTGGGACCAAATCTGGGCCAAAGGGGTTTGTGGTACAAATTACATTTCTCTGCTAATTGTCATCTGTTAATTACATTAGGAAAAACAAGATTGAAAACGCAGTCGCGCTTCCCCCACTGCATCCCAAGGAAACCCGGCAATGTGCGTGCGCACTGGCTTAGAGAGCCCTACACGATTTCAAGATACAGAGGCAAACGCTGAAACCCATCACTATATTTAGAGATAATGAAGTTTTTCTTTCTTAAGGCTTGATATAAACTTTGATTACATAGCATTTCTTTAATTTGTTGCTATTCAAGAAAACCCTGGGAGCACCATGGTGAGCAAGGCCTAGCTTTTTTCATTTGCATTTTCATTTGCATATTTTAATTTCCCTGACTACAGAGCCATACACCTATGTGGACAGTTCCCATGGGAGAGAAGAGACTACTTTTCAGGATAAATAATGTCTTTTATGCTTGAGGGGTTGACAAGCTGAGTTTAGTCATGGAAGGGATTAGAAAAAATATGTGGATCTCGGACAATTTAGGGACAGCTTCTTTCCAGGCCAGGCTGCCCAGCCATTCCCAGCTAAGGAACAGGGATCTTGCTGACAGCTCCCAGACAGCCTTTAACTTCTTCCATTTGTGGGGTTTCTAATGGCGAGCAAGAGCAGGGCCCTAGGGGAGGAGGTCGTCACAGAGGTACCAGTCTACCAGCTCTGGAAGGACAAGAAGGCCCCAGAAACCACTTCCCTCTCCCCCCACGGTGCGGATGAGACCGCTGAGCCAGGAAGAGACTAGAACCCAGGAACCCTCTGGCTTCCCACTCACCTGGACTCTGCTGCTGTGATCCAAGAGCCTTGAACCCATGGTCCAGTTTGGAGAGATTTCATCATGGCTTCCTACTTTAGTATGTGAGACAAACAAGCAAAATGAACCGAAGATCCAGAAAACTTGAAAATCAAGAGTCTTAATCTCCCAATATAATGCTGGGTAACAATATGGAAAACTTGTGGAACAATCTTTGGCCTTCTTTAGAATATGTTCTTGACAGAGAAGCAGGAGCTCTTGCAAAAGATGATCATGTTTTAGTTACGGGTTCATTATGGGAAGCCTAGTCTTCGTGCTTCCCCTAGGAATTCTGGGATGTCAAATTTGCTATCTGGAGTCTTATTTCCTGAAGGACCTCTAGGTCTCTTGAGAGTAACACCAAAATTAGCATTTGTGCTTCTGTTACACTGGGTAGAAGCTTTGAGAACATGGTTGAGTGTTACGAGGACTGAGTAGAGAGGGCAGAAATGCTTCCTCAGCTAACCAAGGACTCAAAGCCCTGGGTCTTGTCTTTTACCTTGGAAAGGAGGTACACAGTGGTGTCACCATAGCAACCTGTACTCCAAGCCCTGGCTCAAGTTTATTTACCCAATCAATACTCACTGAACACACCCTCTGTGCAATGTGCCAGATAGTGGGGTACAAAGGTAGGCAGACACCTGTTGTCCCTGACTCATGGAGCTGACACGTAGTAGGGGAAACTACTCTTGAGCTAACAAGCAATTAAAATAAACCAAGAGAACCAGGCTTCATTATGGGGTTGTGGCTGTCACCACAGAGAGAGAGCAAACTCCCACAGATGGACTTTAGTGTTTAGTCTATGAGTAACGTGAAATTGTGTAGAGAACTAGTCCAACAGACTTAAAACACACTTATCTGACTGAACATCATTAGCTGGATTGATCCTAAGTAAAAAAACAAATCAGTAAACAATTTTCTCAGAGTGATTGATCATACTGTTGGTAGTAAGGCTAGCTGTGTTATTCTGAGACTGTCATGCAAGTGTTGTGGGGTAAATCAGCTCGTGTGGTGCTGTTAGTCAGTGGAAGAGGTTCAATGAAAACCCTGTAGTCGCGAATCTGAAATGAAAGTGTTAGTATGGATTGATAACGTAGGGTATCTCAAAGATATTCCCTGGCCGTGTCTCTGAAAAGTCCTAGAAACATCAGCAAACACACTGGCAATGATACCTATAGTGACCAAATTATGATTTCTAAATACCATTTGCCACTAGAAGAAGTTCTGTAGGGGGTCCTTGGAGAAATGGCTGATTTCAGACTGAGGCAGAAAATGTACTAGAAACCCTAGAACTCCTTGCCATAGCAGAAAGCAAAGAAGCTGTCAGGGGCTATCAGGGCCCTGGCAAAAGGACGCAGTGGTCTCACCATAATCATCTTTACTCCAAACCCTGGCTCAAATTTATTTACTCAATTTATTACGCAGGAGCCAGACTACGTAAACTTCCACTGACCAAAGATAAGAGCTTTGAGCATCAAGAAAGATAGTTACTGCAAAAGATTGGAGCACATCAATTATATTTAAGTCTGTAAGAGCCAATAATACCCAAATGGTTTTTCTGAAAAAGAAAACATTGCTCTCCTATTTGGAGGACGCTTGGAAACCAACTCCTTACTTTAAGAACCAGTTGCCGAGAATGGCTCTACCATTTTACATTCTCACTGGTCACTTGTAAGTGATCCAGTTCCTCTACATGTTTAGTAACTTTTGGTGTTGTTCGCACTTTTTAGCTTAGCCCTTCTGAAAGGTGTAGCATGGTGTCCCATCATAGTTAAAACTTGTACTCTCTAATGTCTAATGAGGTTGAGAATCTTTTGTGCCCATTTGCCCTCTGGATTATCTTCCAGAAGCATCTCTTCATGCCTTTCTTCCATTTCACAAATAGATTGTATATTACTGTTGAGTTTCAAGAACTCACTGCATGTTGTAGATACAAGTCCTTTGTCAGTTATACGGTTGTCAAAGACTTCTTGCTGATCTACAGGTTATTTTTTCATCCTTTTCATAAGGTCTTTAGAAGAGCAAAGAGTCTAATTTGTCTTCCCTTTATGGGGCATGCTTTCGATGTCAATCCAAGGGCTCCTTCTCTACCCCTAGATCTTTTTTTTCCTGTGTTGTACTTTTCTAAGAGTTTAATAGTTCTACATTTTCCATTTAATTGTATAATCCATTTTGAGTTAATTTTTATATAAGTTGTGAGATTTAAAATTTTTTATTTTAAAAAGAAAAAATAATAAAAACAATAATACAGAATTTCAAAACAAGGTAATAAGACATTAACAATGGCTAATATATTGCATATTGTTACCTTTAAAGTAGTTGCTTAGATTGCAAGATGCAGGCATGCATAATTGATCAAACAATATAAGCACAAACCATTTTTTTCACTGAACTAAAAAAATTAGTAGCATTTATCTTTTGTGTGTGTGTATATATGTATATATACATTTTTTTCTTTTCCTTTCTTTCTTTTTTCCTTTCATCCATCCCAGTTGTTCTTTCCTTTTGAGCAGCTTCTTTCCCTTTTATGATATCTATTGTAGATTTTTTTTTCTTATTTACTTTTTCAGTTTCTTACACTAGGGAGACAACAGGATGTTTACACCTGTGAGTTTGATTTACTTCACTATGAGTATGGTCCCTAGTTGCATCCATTTACCTATAAAAGCCTCCAGTTTATCCTTCTTTGTAGCTGAGTAGTACTCCATTCTATAAAAATACTGCATCTTTTTTTTATACATTCCTCAGTTGATGGGCATTTTGGTTGTTTCCAAGATTTAGCTGCTACAAATTGTTCTGGTATAAACATGGGTGCACATATACTGCTGTGGTATGATGTTTTTAATTTTTCTAGGAAAATTTCCAGACAGGGAATAGCTGGGGGGCTGGGGATTTAGCTCAGCGGCAAAGCGCCTGCCTGGCAAGCTCAAGGTCGTGAGTTTGGTTCCCGGTACCGGAGAAAAACCAAAAAAAAAAAAAAAAAAAAAAAAAAAAAAAAAGGGAATTGGTGGGTTGAGTGGGCCCTTTTTTTTTTTGAGGAATCTCCACACTGATTTCCACAATGGTTGTACCAGACCATACTCCGACCAACAGTGGAGAAGGGTTCCTTTTTGCTCACAGCCCTGCCAGCATTTGTTACAGATTTATTTCTTGATGAGGATCAATGGAACAGATTAGAAGATGTAAACACAATTACAAACACACTCAGCCACCTTATCTTTGATAAAGGGGCAAAACATATTCACTGGAAGGAAGATAGCCTCTTTAATAAGTGGTGCTGGAAAAATTGGCTTTCCACATGCTGGAAACTAAAGTTAGACCCATGTGTATAACCACGCACTAAACTAAAATCAAAATGGATCACAGATCTAAATATTAAAACAGAAACACTAAATCTACTGGAAGAGAAAGTAGGTAGAATTCTTGAAGACATAGGCGTAGGCAGAGAGCTCATGAATAAAAACCAAACTCCATGGGAAGTACTTCAAAGAATCAATAACTGGGATCTCATCTTACTAAAAAGTTTTTGAACATCAAAGGAAATCACCAGCAGAGTGAAAAGAAAACCCACAAATATGGAAAACTTTAGCCAACTGTCCCTCAGACAAAGGACTTCAGTCTAGAACATATAAAGAATTGAAAAAACTCAGGCCTCCCAAATTCAAAGACACAATCAAAAAATGGGCATCTGAGATGAATGCACATTGCTCAGATGAAGAAATACAAATGGCAAATAAATATATGAATAAATGTTCAACATCATTGGTAATCTGAGAAATGAAAATTAAAACAACACTGAGATTCCATTTCACCTCTACAAGAATGGCTACCATCAAGTTGTGAGATTTAGATCAGGGTTTATTTTTTGGCTTATAGATATCCGATTCCTCCAACATCATTTGTTGAGAAGACTATCCTTCCTCCATTTATCTGCTTTTGCAACTTTGTCAAATGTTAGTTGTTGGTTCTCTTCTTTCTGGGTTCCTCATGGAGTGTCATTGATCTTTGTGTCTATCCTCTCAAACCTAATATTGGGTGGAATTTTTCCTCTCTCCTTACCTATTGTAAACTTATATCATTTCATGTAAATTTTAGAATAACTTTTTGTATGTCTAAAAACCTTTGCTGATATTTTAATAGAAGTTATGTTGAGCCTGTATATCAATTTGGTAAGAATTGAAATCTTTATTATGTTGCATCTTCTAACCCATGAGTATATTATGTCCAATTGTCTAGGTGCTCCTTGATTCTTCTCATTAACATTTTACAATTTTTTTGGCATGGTAATAAATGTTTTGTTAAAGATATACCTAAAATTTTCATTTTTATTAGCACAATTATTACATGAATTAAATCCATAATTTTCCCAGGCATGGTGGTACACACCTGTAATCCCAGCACTTGGGAGGCAGAGGCAGGAGAATCATTGTGAGTTCAAGGCCAGCTTGAACTTCATAGTAAGACTGTCTCAAAAAAACCAAAGTAAATAAATAAATAAATTCATAATTTTAATTGCCATATATTTACTGGTAGTATACAGAAATGTTATTAACTGATTCTGTGTGTGTGTGTGTGTCTGTGTGTGTGTGTGTGTGTGTGTGTGTTGATCTTGTCCTCTGACTTCTTGCTGAATTCACTTATTAGTCCTTGGATATTCCTTGGTGATATTTTTGGATTTTTGTACAGGGAAAATTATGTCACCTGCAAGTAGAGAGTTTTATTTCCTTTCTTGTCTTTGTACCTTTTGTTTCCTTTTCTTACCTTATTGCAGTGGCTAGGACTGCCTGTACTGTGCTGAGCAATGTTGAAAACTGATAGCCTTGCCTTGGTCTTGAGGGAGAAGGGGGAAGTATTTGATCTTCCACCATTAAATAATTATTGATTATTCTATGGGTGCCAACAGTAATGTGCTTCAGTTTCAGAAAGGACCAATAATATAATTTTATACTATTCAACTCTATTATTTTCATAATAAAATGTTTTAAAACTTGCAAAGTAAAAGGGAGGTTGTAGAATAAAAGAGACAGACCATACATAAATTTTGGGCCCATCCAAACTAAAGAATGTTAGCATGGACTGAGCATTTGATGGCAAAGAATCATTATTAATTTAGTCGTGATCATGACATGCTAAACACGTCTTCCAAACACACTGAATCTACAACTTCAGAATCTCAACCTTGCACTCTCTCCCTACCCACTGCCTCTTAGTTCACAGTTGCTAAACAGAATAGCTGTGAGTCTGGACGGAGCTTAAAGAGGTGGGGGTAGGGTAGGTCTTTGACCACAATAACTCACAGGAAACTGCCTGTGCCATCCAGCGTATCAACTGGCTTTGCAAGCACCCGGCCCAGATGTGTCAGGCCTATGGACACAGACCCTTTTATGAGGCTCGCTCAATGGCTGTCTGTGAGCCCGGGTTGCCCAGCCACCTCCTGGCCAGAGACATGTTGGGTCTCAGCCAAACCAATGACAGAGTTCACACTCTCCAGCCTCTGCTCTCCCTTCGTGTTGACTGGAAAGTCTCCATCTTCCACAACATAAGTGGGGACACTGCAAGCACAGTTGCTGGCTGGCAGGGCTCAGGCCACTCTTCATTGTATGCAAGCTGTGGGCACTGGGCGCTGATTCAGCAAACATTTACTGAGAAGCTTCAAGGTGCCCAGGAGTTTACCAGTTCAGGGGGCAGGGCTGAAGGAGGCATGACTCCAGCCAGATGCTGGGCGAGGAGAGAAGGGCTACCAGGGGAGCGCTTAGAAGGAGGGACAGGACTCAGACATGTGGACTGGAGAAGGGTGGGAAGATTTTCCTCCTTTGTTTGGTAGTGTAGGGCTGGTAATATGAAAATGTTTTTGTTTCCACAAATGTATGAGAAAATGTGCTATTTCTATGCCTGGACTACTTCACTTAACATGATCTCCTGCAGGCCCAATCGTGTTGTTGAGAATGACAAGGTCTCATTGCTGTTTATGGCTGAATAGTACTCCAGTGTTTATACACATCACATTTCCCTTACTCATTCACAAGAAGGCATAAACAGTGGTCACTAAAGAGGGAATAGGAGTATAAGGGGGCAGAGAGAAATTGATTAAGGGACACAGAATACAGTTAGAGAGGAAGAATTATTTCTGGTTTTCTATATAGCCCAATAGGATAACTTGATTATAATAATTTATGATATATTTCAAAATAATTAGAAGAGTATGAAATTTCTTTTTTTTTTTTTTTTTTTCTTTTTGAGACAGGGTCTCGCTATGCAATTCAGGCTGGTCGCAAACTCACTTTGTAGCCCAGGCTGGTCTCGAACTCACAATGATCTTCCTGCCTCAGCCTCCCGAGTGCTGGGATTACAGGTGTGGGTCATCACGTCTGGCTCGGAAAGTTCATAAAAATAGCAGTGATTAATGTTTGAAGAGATAGAAGTGCTTATTACCCTGATTTGATATTATACATTGTATATGTGCTTCAAATTACCATACTGTATCCAGTAAAGATGTACAACTATTATGTCTCAGTACAAACAAATAAAATGCTTTTGTTCTGCTAGGTCACCTTTTTCCTAGTCCTTTGGAGAGAGGGAGATGACATTTTTTGTTTGTTGGTTTGCTCACTTTTTTTTTTTTTTTGGTACTGGGAATCGAACTCAGAACCTTTCGCTTGCCAGGCAGGCTCTTATGCCTCTGAGCTATATCCCCTGCCCTGGTTTGCTCACTTTTTAAAAAAAATCGCCTGCTACTGTTCCGGGTTGGAAGTATGTCAGTACTATGATTGGGACACATGAAACACAGCAAGAAAACCCACAAGCTCATCACCTCATCATTCCTTAAGTTTCAAGGTCTTTTGTTTGTTTTTTTTTTTTTTTAAGAAAACCCACAAGCTCATCACCTCATCATTCCTTAAGTTTCAAGGTCTTTTTTTTTTTTTTTTTTTTTTTTTCCGGTACCGGGAATTGAACTCACGATCTCGCGCTTGCCAGGCAAGCGCTGTGCTGCTGAGCTAAATCCCCAGTCCCTGTCAAGGTCTTTTGATGGCTCTTCTTTCTACCTTTTGGAGTCTTCAAATGTTTGTCTGTTGTGTTATGTCCAGGGTTACTCTGTCACAGAGACCACCTGGAAGGAATGGGGTTGTTCCACCATGGCCAGATCTGGAAGTCTTTATATTTTATTAAAGTAATGATTGCAATGATAAGAACAACAAACTCATGTTGAATGCTTACTCTATGCAGGTGCTCTGTCTTCACTAAGCATCCTAGATCTCATCTCATTCCATCCATACAACAATACTATGAATCATATTCTGGTATCTCCAAGTTTGACCGATGACAACACCAAGTCTCAGAGTTGAAATTATTTGCTAAGGTCACACAATCAGTAGGTAACCCAGAGCCATCTGAATCTTAAGCCTTGTCAAGAACCCCAAGGTTGAAAGCCTCATTTGATCTATGTTATGGTTGACATATTGTGTCAACCTGAGTTGTGTAGAAACTTAACTAACTAACTCAGCAGTTCTACATCCTGGGGTGAAAGGGACATGCCCTTACTGCTCAATGAACAATGTTGTTCATGTGTCAACTTGAGAAGTTTAAAAGTTCACCTTTAAACTTTACAGTGATTCAGCAGGGGGCCAGGGTCCTTACTTTGTGAACATCCTCAGCTTGTGAAAGTGGAGTTCACTGAGATGGTGTGGGTGTGGGCGACTAGCAATATAAGGAGGGAAAAGAGACTGCTGCTTCCCCTCTGTGCTCTTGCTGCTTTTGCTGTCTTCTGCCACCTTGGACTGTTGCCCCCATGCCATGCCACCCTGCCTTGGAGCCAGCTGATTATGGACTGAAAGCTCCACAAACTGTGAGCTAAATAAACCTGTCCTTCCTTAATTCTGGGAGTCAGGTATTTTGCCTCAGGAATGAGAGAAAAGTAACCAAGACATAGGGGCTGGGGATTTAGCTCAGCGGCAAAGCGCCTGCCTGGCAAGCGCAAGGTTGTGAGTTCGGTTCCCAGTACTGGAGAAAACCAAAACAAACAAACAAACAAACAAAAAAAAACAAAAAAAAAGAAAAGTAACCAAGACAATATAGGAACAAGCAAACTTCAGTGGGAGCAGAGAGGAAAGTGAGATGGATACTTCCTAGAGAATGAGGAATCATCAGCAACAAAGAATGGACACAAACATTTCTTGAACATCTCCCAAACCGAAACACTTAATCAATTTGTATGCCATGCCATCGAGAAAGGCCTTCTTAGAGGGGCTGGCGTTGCACTGGGACTTGAAGCGTAAGTGGGATTGCCATAATCAGAGAAAGAGCTGAAGGAAATGGTGAGTAGATATCATAGCATGAACCAAGTCAAAGAGTCTGGAAAGAACACACTGAAGTCAGGGAATGGTGACTATCCCAGGAAACATGGAGAGATCCAGGGGCTTGGGCTGAGTGCACCTGGACAGCAGGAAGCAGGGGCAAAGCACTCCCGAAATTAGGAAGGAAAGGTCAGACATAAGGTCACATGTTCTGTGGGCACCTGAACGCCTCTCTTCTTGCTTGTAGCTTGAGGGAAGAGCAGTTGTGTTTAGGCTGAAGAATTTAGGGCCTGAATACATAACCTGTCAAAGCTTTGACCAGACGTTAGCATTGGGCAATAATGAGAGGAAAAGTGTAATTTCTGGGGAGAGAGTGGGGGGACAGGCCACAAAGCCAGTCAGGGGACTGGACATCAGTGTTACTTGGTCTCACCCAAGGATGGACCCAGCACAGCGCCAGCTTGACGCATTGCACACTGTCACACGAAGGGAACAAGGGGACTCAAAAGAAGCCAATGTTTCTATCCACACTGAAGTTTTCTTGTCAATCCAGAGTGAATGAATTGCCCTCACCTCTGCCTGAAATCTTCTACCTCTCTGGCTGCAGACACATCTGTCTTGTAACCCAAGGTAGTGTGTATAGCAGGGACTTAAAATAGATTCCCTGAGTAGCTGATTGGCAGCGGGCTTTCTCCTGTACTGCATATTTCTACATAATTTGACTCCTACCCACGAGCCTGCAGTCAAGGCTTCTAGCCCCACTCTCCAAAGCTTCTCAACAGAAAGGGGCTAGACAGTAGCTGAGCCTCTGACTTGGTTTTTGTGCACACTCAATAGGACTTCCAGTATGTTACTTAATGGCTCTCCTTGGGCACCTCATCTCACCTGCCCACAGTGTTCCCAGCCTCTGCTCTCATCCTCTCCAAGCCTCCCAGGAAGAGCCTTTCTGGATTAATCAGAAGAGGTAACTGAGTTCCGTTGGTGCCATACTCAGTCAGCTTCCAATCTCTGGGTCTCTCTTTACCAAGCGCTCCCACCATCACCACCACTTAGGCTATTTGGTGCCCTGAATGCTGGTCTCTTGGGTGATGCCTGCGTTTGTTCTACTTTGGGAGATCACCTTCAGTTCCTGACTATTCTTCAGCAGTAGGGAGTTCCTCAGTGCTGTTTTTAGAAAGCCAGCCTAGTGTGACAGCAGACCCTGGTAGCCATCCTTTGGGCACCGGTACCCAGCTGCAGTATGGTAGAACAAGGCTATGTCTGGGTACCAGCCAGACCTAGGTTTGAATCATAGCCTGGCACCTTGCTTGCTCTGGATCTTATCCCCCAGTGTATCATGGTTCCTCTGAGTACGGTTCTCAAAGAGGAACACAAACCACAAAGTATCATGAGACTGTACTAGGTCTCTTCCACTCAGAGCCCCACCGCTTTGCTGGACAGGTCAGTGGAGAAAGTAGATGACAGAAGAAGCAACTGTGGCCAGTGAAATCTAGAAAGCAGCAGAGAGGGAGGACACTGCCCTGTGCTCTGGGCACTAGAAGGAGTTTTGAACAGACTTAGATGGCACTATGTATCATGCCCACTGTTTCCAGCTCCGGGCACTGTAGATGGCGCAGCCAGCAGAGTTCTAGGTTGCCTTTCAAATTCCCATGGCAAGGACACTGAGCTTGTATGCCATTCCCAGAGGGTGGGGAAGTGAGCTGGGGAAAAGGTGCTGGGGACCACCTTGCTGGGAAGCAGAGCAGACTGAGAGGAGAGCTAGAGGCTGGAAAGGCCTGCAGCACCTCAGGGATGAAACTCGGGAGGGCTGCAGACCTGGAGGGCAAGTTGAACCTCGCCACATCCCCTCACAGTCCTCCAGGGTAAAGCCTCACCAGACCCTCCTTAAGAAAAGCCAGTTTCTCCCAGAGCCCAACAGGAAGCAAATCCATCATTCTAAAAGAGCAGCAGAAATTTCCTGAAGGAGCAGAAATGAAATGTGGAGGGGAAGGGATTTCAGCAGATCTGATATGGGCTTTTTAATCTGCTAGCTGATATCTCTAAACTAATTTCTAAACAAAGAGAACAAAGAACCAGCTGGGCCTCTGGGGACATTCCCATTTTCTAACTGAAAAGTGCATCAGGTTGAGAGAGTAAACAGACAGACCCCCACACACAGCCGGGCACAGGAGGAGCAGGCCGGCGGAGGAGACTGGAAGGAGGCTGGGGACAATGAAGGAGACTGATACAGTAATGAAAGCACCTTGCTCCTTGCCTGTCAGATGCCAGTCCCCTAGCTTTTCTGGGCTCACACACAGAGGCATAAGGAGGAGTCTGACACCCAACGGCGGGGCATAGTGGGTGAAATATCTGGTGGGGGTGTCCGAAGACTTGGAAGTGAGACATGGCGCTCCTGTCCCCATCCTTTCTCCTGATCAGCTGTGTGACTTCGTGGGGCCCTTGCCCTGCTTTCAACTCTGTCCAGCTGATCTCCATAGGCTTTGGTATGGAGCAGGACAGATTTGGGGGAACCGAAAGTGCTGTGTCCATGGACATAAGCTGCCTAAGGGCAACCAGAAAAATAAGGCTAAGCCTGCATAAGGACAGTGTTACCTCCTCTTTCCTTAGCCATTCAAGCAACAGAACAGCCACATTGCCGGCCGAATCTCTGAGGACTCCATCCCTCCACTATGTCTTCTCTGGAAGGCTTGCTCTTCCATTTGTACTGCACACTGCAGCCTACGTGTGCCAAACACATGGTCCTGACCATGTCACTTCTCTCCTTGAAGTTCTTCCATGAGTTTCCATTGTCCTTAAGATAAACTGAGTCCTGAGGAATGGCCAGCAAGGTCCTGCAGCAGCTTGCCCCACATGACCTGCCCACCACGCCCCCTTAGTCATCTGGCTTCTGCTCTTTCTTTAGGATTCTTATGTTCTCCATTACACTCTTGGGATTATCTGCTTCTACAGCTGTCTTCCCCATTAGACTGTGAAGCCTGGTGTCAGCAGCTAGCTCCATTTATGCCTGGACCCTTCTTTGCCTGGCACAGGCCTTGGGAAGAAGGCTTGCCCAAGGTCATGGCCCAAGGTGATGGCAGCATTGTAATGAACGTCTCCTGGTTTAATTACCACGCTATCTCATCTCAGCCCTCTTGCTCTCTGGTTTTACAAATGGGTAAAATAAAGCCTAGAAAATGCAAGTAGCTAATGATAACCACCACTCCCCCCTTGGGCACAGAATTATTGAGAGAATCAAGGAAGTTTAATTTCTTGATCTAACCACATACAACACTGATGTGTGTATTGTAAGAAGTTGAGGAAAGACTGCATTCTATTTTATAGCAAGCCATATACTGGTTTTCATTGTGTAAAGAGAGACATAGCTTAAGCTATGGAACAGCCAAATCTGCGGCCTAGTGAAGTGTTTACAGTGGACAGATACAAGTAGGGTATTCCGGGAAATTCTAAGGGCAGTTTAAGGCCTTCAATTTAAACTACTTGGGAACTACCACCTGAGTCAGCCCTCTAGTCTGCCTTGGCGCTGAGTTGAAGGCATTCTAGATTGTCTTCCTGTCCACTTTATTTTATTTTATTTTTTTATTTTTTATTTTTTTGGTTTTTCTCTGGTACTGGGAACCGAACTCACGACCTTGCGCTTGCCAGGCAGGCGCTTTTGCCGCTGAGCTAAATCCCCAGCCCCTTCCCGTCTACTTTAAAGGCCATAGCATCTCATGCTTACCTGACCCACTGCCCATGCACCCTTACCAACAGCACCACGAACAATGCCTGAGGCAGAGCTAACACTCATCTATCCCAGGGTTGGGCAACAGGCTTGGAGTTGTAGGCTGAACTCTAGCAAGGCAACTAAGGGCCTCCCCATCACCCTTGTCCTAATACTTGCCAAAGAATATTTTTGTCCCATGGAGGGGCCCAAGTAGAGGGAAAGATACTACCAAAACGGAATGGACTCTGCCACCGGAAAATGGAGACTGTAATTACCCCATTAGAATTCAAGAAATAAAACATATTTCTGGTGATTAAGTAGGGCTATTTATAGACCATGAGGCCGGAACTGTGATATTTATAGAATGTCATCACATTTAGCAGTAATAGCACAATTACATGTTTATGAAGTAATGGTTTTGCAATTTTTCCTAGAATTCTCTGACATTTAGATCTGGAAATTTTACATTGTAACAAGCAAGAATAGCAGCTATGTATTTAAGATGAACGGTGAAAATTGTCTTTTCTCTATCTTCTCTCACTACAAGAGCCTGAAATCCCCCAATTCATTTTGCTCTTACACAAGAAATGAATTAGTGTACAACAAGTAATATATAATACCTATTTTTGTGGCACTCCAATTTCACTCTTACATAGTGTCTTTCATTGATTCTGATTCCTACATCCTGGAATCTTCTTCTTTGGGATTTAGTGTTATATGTTTCTCCTCTTTTCATAGCGACCTAAGGCAGGGTGAAAGGCTAAAACATACATGTGCAATATTCAAAATAAGTAAAATGAGACTCTGTGCCGAAGACTCCCCCTTCACTCTAGCTCATAACTTCAGACTTGGTGTGACAAATGAAGACAGTGGAAATCCTCTCCGGATTTTTTCCCCAGTATTTGGGCTTTAACCCAGGGCCTTTGCACTGAGCTACATCCCCAGTTTTTAAAAATTGTTTTATTTTGAGATAGGTTGTCTCTAATTTTCCTGGGATGAGCTCCAACTTGTAATCCTCCTGCTTCAGCCTTCTAGAATGCTGAGATTACAGGCCTGCACCACCACATCTGGGTGTCTCGTTTATTCATGTTAGCAGTAAGTCAGCACAGCCAGTTGGGTGTATCTGGGGCAGAGGATAGGAACAAGTTTTAAGAGTGTTAACTCTCAAATGCTTTTGTCATCAAATTCTGACGCCGACATTTTTCAGTTGCAGATACCAAACCATACTTCACAGGCTTCTTGCTTGTGGGTGCAGCCCTTGGTGTAAAAGATGGAACTGCAGTGACCTAGGGCTAGTGGTGTACTAGTGCCATTTATTGATTTCTGTAGAGTAAGTTCTTACAGCACGGCTAACTTTAAACCACCAACATACTGTCAATTGTCCATTAACTCCAAAATTTCTGAAAATTGAACAATCATCTGTGAGAACTAGCAAAGTCTTGCTCCAGCATACCCCTGCCTGGGCCCAAATGATGCCACAGAACCTGTACCAGACTAGGGGCAAGAGTTGTGTGTCCAGGAGCAGTTCTATTGCAACTAGACTCGATGGATCATGCTTCCCATTTCCCACACTTGGCCTCAATTTCTCCAGCTGTCACAGTCTTTGCTCTGCCTGGCTCAAAGGCATGGGGGTGTCAAGAGCCACTGGCATGGGAAGCAGGGAAACAGACCCTTTACAAGTGGGAAGGGGGCCAAGAGATAGAGGGAGTGGAGAGGAAGGGGAGGGCCAGGGGATGTGAAAAGAACTGAGATGTGTTATGTACACGTACCGACTCCCCAGGAGGAATGTGATCACTATGTACTGCACATGGACTAAGAAAAATAAAAATTGAAAAAGAGCCACCGTAAAAAACATGGGGTCAGCTTCTTCCCTTCCTCCCAGCTCCCTTTTGGGTGCTACAGCACTTCCTTTTGTCCCTTCTTGAGCCTGCCCACATTTGGAGGTGGAAAACTGTCACTCTTGACAGCTACAGTCCTTTGTGACACTTGCTGGGTGTCCCAATGTTTAAAAGGTGATTATTCTGGGAAGCAATCATGATCTATCTGTCCATGGAGCCTGAGAACTCACTAGAAGTTTGCATGGTTTGTTGTTTTCACACCGATGTCAAATGCTCAGTTTCCTCGGCCTCTCCAAGCATCACCTCACTTTTGCCAGCTGCTCACCAACTTGCTTAGTCTTTGACCCGGAGCCGATGTGGGCATCCCAATAAATTCCCACCTTGTCATAAAGGGAACTGGTATTTAAATATGGAAAGCTTTCTTGGTCCCTGGAGAAGCTGTCTGGCTCATGGGCTGAATGCTGCCAACCACGGCCACAGGGCAGGCCTCTCGCTGTGGCATCCCATTGTGTGGTCCCCAGGTGAGAACGGATAGTGCTGCTGGCAGGCGCCCTCTCCTCTACCGTCTGCCTCCATCCTGGGCACTGGACATGTAATGCAGGACAGCCCACGGGGACCTCATATTTACTGAGGTCCCCTGAGACCTGTTCCCCACAAGAGCTTCTCATCCCAGCAAATGGCCCCTCGTCTGCTCTCTTACCCAAGTTGGAAACCTGGGAGGATGCCTGACATCTTTCTCCCTCATTTCCCACAGCCATGCAGTCACCAAGTCCTATCCATCCTACCCCTCCACATCCGGGCTCTGTCTCTTGCTTCCCAGACCCGCTGCAGTTGCAGTAGTTAAGGTCACCACCATCTCCAGCCTACAGTCAGCTCCAGACTGGTCCCCTGCCCAGGTCTCTCTCCCTGCCATCCCTTCTTTACCTTTCGTGACATGGCCTTTGTAAACTCATTACTGCCTGACCTAAAGCCCTTCTGGGCTTTCCTGCTGCCCTCCATCTCCCTGAGAAACTGCAGCCAGTCCCCTGGTGTCAGTGAGCATTTTTCTGCTTCCTAATGGGCCCCTCACCTTTATCCCCAGCTCTCAGATTCAGCGTCTATGCCACTGATTGTCTTATGGGCATCTTCCCTGGACATGCTCCAGATTCCTTACCCAACTTGTCCCAAACTGAACACATCACCTCCCTCGCTGCCCCTTCCTCAACATGAGAGCTCCCTACCTCAATGCAAGGTGCTGTCACAGCACCAGCCACTCAGTAGGTCAGGCCAGAAAGTTAAGAGCCATTACTGACTCCCCTCTTTCCCTTTCCATTCTATATTCTACACATGTCCCAAATTCACTCAAACAATTTCTCTATTCTTTATAACAACCCAACGAAGTAGTTATTATTCTCAGGCAAGAAACAATAGGCAAGTCAGGGTGAGCATTCAGCCTCACTGGGCTGTGTAGCCCACACTCTCTCCTGCAAGCTCGTGGGCCAGAGCAGTGGGGATGTGAGGCTCATATTAGATTCAATCTAGCCCGCCCCTCAGCATCCCTGCCACGGGTGCCTCTCCCGGATTGAGTGGTCACCAACTCCAGAACTTGAGAGGCTGTTTGCCTTCCTATCTGTCCTCCTTGAGGCCTGTTGCAGCTCCTGCTAATATTGGGGTGTCAGCTCTTCACAATACAACATGAGTGTGTGTATCTAAAGTGCACAGTTGATGAGATAACTTATCACTAACCAAATGGGAAGAAGACTGATTCTCTGCTTCCTTCTCTCCCTGGCTGTTGGGTCAGCCAAGGAAAAGGTGAACATGAGCCCACCTTGCAAACTTCATATCTGGCCAAACCCTTTTGTTTTCCTGTTGGCACTGGGTAAACAAAAGAGTGCCCCATAGGCAGACAGTCAAAGACTCAGGCAGTGCAAGTCTCTGGCTGTGTGGTGAAGTTATCCCTACGTACATGAAGTTTGTCATTTTACACAGCTTGTGGGCCTGGTGGCCCTGTTCTCTAGGTGTTTTCTGCCCAGGGCTTCAAACCGGCAGCTTAGAGTAGAGCCTCTTCGCTGATGCATACTGTGGGGGAGCAGTGCTTATCTCTGGCTTGAGACCTGACTTTGCTCAAGTAAGAGGATGCAGGTCTGGAACCCTAGGCAGAGAACAGATGAACTTGAACTCTAATCCTGGCTACTTTTCACTCCAGGTGTGCAGCCGGGACCACATAACCACCCAGCATCTCAGCCTCAGCTATAGAACAGATGTAGTAATGATTTTGGCACAGGGTGGCTTTTGGCTTCAGATTTAATCACTCAAATTATTTCAACGTACAGTTACCAGGAACCCACTGTGTAAGCCACAGATCTAGGACATAAACATAATCACTAGCATTCTCTCGGTGTCTTTTCTGTTCCAAGTACTGTACGTGTCCTAACCAGTGCTAGAAAAGAGGCACCACAAGTGTCCCATGTTATGTACTGAAAAGGGAACCAGCCTCCAGGAGTTGAGGTGACTTTCCCAAAGTCATGCAATAAACAAGGGATGAGTGGGACCAGAACCCCTATTCGTAGAGGCTGTTTGTGCTCCAGGGTACAAGCCAGCTGGCCGTGGGTCCCAACCTGCATGGCCACCCTGCTGGCGAGGGGGAGGGGGTGGGTAGCATCTCCATGACTAGGCCACGTGTAGCCCAATGCACCGAGCTGTATGGTCTCTCTCAACACCCTTGAGGACCATGGGCCAAAGGACTGACAGACCTCAGGATGCTTCCTCGCCATCCCTTTCTTCTGTGGCTCCACATTTAGGGCTCTATGTGGATTCCTCACAGCTAAAAAGCCTTGCTCCTGGCTGCTGCTTGGCAGAGCTGATGTCCAACTCCGTGTTAATGATTAACGCACAACGGTGGGATCTCAGAGTTGCCGAGAGTCCTGTGTCCAAGAATGAACCGCATTGCTAAATCAGTGAAGACAGTTGCCAAGGTAACCCCCATGTAATCTATTTAACCGGCTCCCCAAACACCAATCAAGGTCAGATAACGCACTCAAGCACCATATGAACACACTCAGATGGCATCAAGCTTTGTAGCAAGACAGCAGGGAAGGAAGAAACCTCATTAGAAAGAAGGATAAAAAGCACCCTAAATTTCATTTTGAAAAGTGTTAATTGGGAATGCAGTAGGTTTGGGTGGGGGAAGAGCCCACCACTCAGGGGCATGTCCTGGCCACAGAGGAAGTCACTGGGGGCCATTTGTTAAGAGCTGCCACACTCCTTCCACTCAGGATCAAAACAAAAGGCACTGCATTAAATTATTCATTTCTTTGTGTTTATTAATGCAAAGGCTTGTATTTACATTTCAGCCTAACAGGGTGGATTTGCATAGCTTTAAGGGCCCCCTTACCTGCCTTGACCATTCAAACAGGAGCCCCTCCCCAGAATTTCCCAGTACTCCTAAATTTCTTAAGAGACACCGAGGGGCAACTGAAATTACATTCACCCCGCCAAAGGAAAAAGACCACTTTGCAGAAGTGCTGTCTCATGCTGTATCATTCCCTCTCCCTAGGGTGTTCATAGCAAAGATCCAGGCAAAGCTGAAGAGAGAAGAGGTAAGGTGTGGGGTGGGGACTGGGCTCCCCGTCTCCAGGGGAGATTCTCAACAGTGGGCCACAGTCATACTGGTCATTTCTGCCCAGGGCTGGCATTATTAGATCAGCAATAAAAGCAGTTTATGTCACAGGGAAAACCTGAATCCAATCTCCAGGATCTTTTATCTCCCTGTGGACTGCCTGGGGCCTTCTGCAGGGTCCCAGGTCTATGACAGTATTGAGGCACCTGCCTCACTCACTTGTCTTCCAGTGTATTTTTTAAACTTCACCTGATGCATCATGGTGGTCTCGTTTCCCACAGTCCCCAGAATGGTGCTGAGCCCACAGGAGGGTCCCAGCAAATAGCACTGAATTAAATGACCTATTTGCAGGGCTTATACTGAGACCTGGCAACTCTTCACCCCTTAGTACACGTTAGAGTTGGTGTCTAGATGTCTCCCCCTCATGCAATCAGTGAATGGCAGGGCTTTTTGAGAGGTGGCTCGATCTAGAATATGTGATTGATTTATGGTGTAGTGCTAGGATTAAGGGTGGGTGATTACTAAATCAGCCCACTGATTGGTTTGGCACTGCCTCAATCCTGGTAACCTAGATATAATATAAAAGGGGCAGAAAAAAAGCTGCGAAGGTCTCTTGCTTGCTTTGCTACCTTCTGTCCACCATGAACTGTTTCTCCTCCTGCTGTGCCACTTTGCCTTGGAGCCAGCCAACTATGAACTGAAACCTTTACAAACTGGGAGCCAAATAAACCTGAATTAGTTGGGGTATTGGGTGTTTTGTCTCAGCAACAAGAAAAGTAAATAAAACAGTACACCTCTCTGCTTCTATTCTTTCTCTGTGGGACACCAAATCACTTGACCCACTAGGGACGAGGGTATAGTTGAGGGCTATCTTAAGCCTTTTCTCTGAAGAAAAGAAGCACTTGTTTCCAGTGCCATTTGTTAATAGGCTGTCTTTCTCCCAAAGTATGCTTTTGACTCCTTTGTCAAAGATCAAATAGGTGAATGTGTGTGAGGAGGTTTCTGTATCATCCGTTCTGTTTCATTGACCCATGTATCTGTTTTTGTTCCAGTACTATACTGTTTTATCACTATTGCTTTGTAGTATAGTTTGAAGTCAGATATTGCTATGCATCCTGCTTTGCTCTTGTTACCCAAAATTGCTTCTGCTATTCTGGGTCTCCTCTGGTTCCATATAAATTTTTAAATTGTTTTCTCTAGTTCTGTAAAGTATGCTGTTGATATTTTGATTTGGACTGCATTGGATCTGTATAACAGTTTTGCGATTATGGCCATTTTGACAATATTGGTTTTACCTATCCAGGAGCAGGGGACATCTATGATGTCCTCTTCAATCTCCTTCAGTTTATTGGAATTTTCCTTGTAGAAGCCTTTCACTTCCTTGGTTGGGTTAATTCCTAGGTATTTCATTTTTCTTGAAGCTAGTATGAATGGCATTGTTTTCATGATTTCCTTCTCATTGAATTCATTGCTAGTGTACAGAAATGCTAATGATTTTTGTGTGTTGATCTTATATCCTGCTACATTGCTAAAGTTGGTTATTAATGCTAAGAGTTTTTGTCGGAATTCTTTGGGTGTTCTATGTAGAGTATCTTGTCATCTGAAAATAATGACAATTTGAGCACTTCCTTTCCTATATGTATCCTTTTTATTTCTTCCTCTTGCCTAATTGCTCTGGCAAATGTTTCTGGCAAATGTTTCTGGCAAATCCTCTGTTGAACTGCAGAGGCGATAGTGGGCATCCTTGTCTTCTTCCTGATTTTAGGAGTAATGCTTTTAATTTTTCCCCATTTAGTATGATGCTGGCCATGGGCTTGTCATAAATACCCTTTATCATATTCAGATGTGGTCCTTATGTACTTGTTTTCTTCAGAGTATCATGAAGGCATTTTGGAATTTGTCAAAAGCCTTTTTTGCTTCAATTGATATGATCATCTGGGTTTTGACCTTGCTTCTGTTTATGTGATTTATTATATTTATTGACTTATGTATGTTGAACCATCTTTGCATCTCTGGGACAAAATCTACTTAATCATGATGTATGATCTTTTTGATAATGTGCTGCATTCATTTGCTAGTATCTTCTCGAGGATTTTTGCATTTATGTTCATTAAGGAGATTGACCTATAGTTTTCTTTTTTAGTTGGGCCTGTATCCAGTTTTGAGATCAGGGTGATAATGGCTTCCAAAAATGAATTTGGGAACACTCCATCCCTTTCAATGTCTTTGAAGAGCTTGAAGAATATTGTTGATATAACACCCTTAAAGTTTTTATAAAATTCAGCAGTGAATACATCAGGTGTTGTTTCTTTTTTAAGTTGGTAGGTTTTTTATTACTGTGTCAATTTCATTCCTTATTAGTGGGTTGTTATGCATATTTGTCTTCGTGTGTTAGTTTGGTAGTTTGTATATGTCTAAGAATCTGTCCATTTCTTCAATATTTGCTAATTTGTTGAAATATAATTTTTCAAAGTAGTTACTATCATCTGGCTTTTCACAGTACCTGTTGTGATTTGAACTTTTTCATTTTTAATTGCATTGATGTAAGTCTTTTCTCACTCTCTCTTGATGAGTGTGGGTAAATGCTTCTCTATTTTATTTATTCTTTTGTAGAACCAGTTCTTTGAATTGTTGATTATTTTTACTGTATTTTTACTCTCAATTTCATTGATTTCTGCTCTCATCTTTTTAATTTCCCTCCTAATTTTAGTTTGGAGCTGGTTTGTTGTTGTTTCTCAAGTATCTTAAGATTCTGCATAAGGTCATTTATTCAGGCTTGCTCTGTTTTTCTATGTGAGCATTTATTGCAATGAATTTTCCTCTTAGAACTGCTTTCATACTGCCCCAGAGGTTTCACTGAGTTGTACAGTTATTGTCATTAACTTCCAGAAACTGGTTATCTGTCTGCAGAAGATTGAAACTAGACCCTTTCTCTCACCATAAACTAAATTAAAATGAAAATGAGTCTAAGATCTAAACATTACAACAGAAATATTAAGCCTACTAGAAGATAAAATAGGTAAACACTTGAAGACATAGGTGTAGGAAAGGATTTTCTAGACAGAATCTCAGTTGCATAGGAAACAGCCAGAATCAACAAATGAGGTTATATCAGACTGAAAAGCTTCTGTACAGCAAAATAATCAAACAATAGAGTGAACCAATAATTTATAGAATGGCGGCAAAATGCTACTCATGAGAGAGGGAATGAATAGCTGGAATATACAGAGAACTCAAAAACAAAATTAAACTACCTAAAATCAAAGATCCAGCCAGGAAATGAACAAGAGAAATGAACAGACTCTGCACAGAGGAAGAAATTCAAATGTTTTTCAAATATATTAAAAAAACATTCAACATCTCTGGCCATTAGGGAAATGCAATTAAAACAACACTAAGATTCCATCTTACTCTCGAAAGAATGGCAATCATTAGGAAATCAAACAATAACAAAAGCTGGTATGGCTATGACAAAAAGGAACCCTCTTTCATTGCTGGTGGAAATGTACACTAGTACAACCATTATGGAAATCAGTATGGAGATTTCTCAGAGAACCAAAATTAGAAATTCCATACAACCCAGCTATTCTTCTGCTAGGTACCTTCCCCAAAAGCTTAAATCATCATACTACAATGATACATGCATACCAATGTTTATAGCAGCACAATTCATAATAGCTAAATCCTGGATGCGGCCTATATACCCATTAACAGATGACAGGATAAAGAGAATGTGTTATCTATATATAATGGAACACTATTTGGCTATAAAGAATGACACATTTGAGACATTTTTAGGCAAATGGAAATGGATGCACCCAGAAAATATAATGCTGAGTGAAATAAATCAGACACATAAGCTTAAATACCATATGGTGTCTCTCATTTGAGTGAGGCAAAGTATAAACAAAGAGAATGATAAAGGATGGACAGAGGGGGACAAAGGGACAAATGTCTTGCATTAGGGAAGTGGTCCAAGGGAGCAAGGGTGGGGGTAAGGAGGAGGGGAAGGGGAAATAAGTAGAAAAAAAGATATGCCATTTACAGGAACCTAATAACGCCAATTAATGTAAACACTATATGGTGTGGTGGATTGACAACTGGTGGTCAACTTGTAACACCCAGCTGAAATGAACCAGCATGGTTCTGGGTGTGAGAGGCCCAACTGACTATTGTTGCTGTCAGCATAAGAAGCAGAACTGGAGAGGAAGAAGTTTAGAAGCTGCTAGGGAAGCTGTAGGGAGCTGTTGGTTTTTCTGAAGGAGCTTGTCATGCTGGATTTCTCGATGAACTCAGCTACTCTTATTGTTGAAGGAGCTCTGGACCTTAGTGTCACTGAGAATGGCTATGGCTCATTTTGGGGGAGCTCTGGTCCTCACTTTCAGCATTGTGTCCTGGCTCCAGAGGGGAAGATGGTGCACATCTCAGTCTCCTGGAGAAGCTTGTCATGCTGGTTTTCCTGATGGGAACTCAGCTGTTCTCATTATGGGAGGAGCTTGGGACCTCACTGTTCCTGAGGATGGCTGTGGTACATTTCCAGGGAGCTCTGGTTCTTACTCTGAGCATTCCTTCCTGGCTCCAGTGCAGATCCCTCAGCCTGCTGGCACAGATCCTTCATTCCACTTGCACAGACTTTCTAGCTTCCACCACTGACCTTTGGGCCTTCCCAAGGCAGATCCATGAAAGAGGCCTGCGTGAGACGTTGTTGTGGGTTCTAGACCTCCAGTTGGACTCATGGGAGGCGTTGTTATGGGCTCTAGGTCTTCATCTGGACTCATGCAGGACATTACTGTGGGATCCAGGCCCTCAGCTGGATTCTTTGGTCTATCGTGTGTGGACAGATTTCCTGCACTCTCTTTGTATATGACTCTCCTGGTGACTATTATAAATAATCCTATAATTAAGTGTCCTGCACTGTATTGTTCCCCTTGGAAAACCTCAAACTACAATGTGTGGTAAAACATGTGCTAAGATTAGTGATACTGTATCAAGAATGTAAAATGGGATAGGAGACCTGGAGGAGGAGGGAGGGAGGGCGAGGGAAAGGAAAGAAATTTAAAAATAAAAGACACATGATGTAATATGTACATGTAACCACTCTCCAAGATGATTGCAAACTATATGAACTACAAATATGTGGAAATAAAAACTTAAAAAATTACATTAGACACAAAAATAAATAAAGCATTTTTTAAAAACCAAAGGCACAGCCCACTCTAGATTTGCCAAACTTGTGTCTTGGACCTTCTTTTTCCGGCATGATTAATGTGGGGACCTCCATGTGGGGGCTCTGAGCCCAAAGAGCTCTCAACACTAATGGCTTTATCAGGAAATTAGTAGCTCATGCCTGGATTCAGGCCCACCAGGCAGAATGCTCTTGCCACTCACAGCTCATGATAGCGTGTCTTGCAGAGTGAACAGAAATATCCTGAGGTGGAATAATTTTGCCTTATAAAAACGTGTTGAAATTCTGGGACCTCTGAGCTGCCTCTTCCCATCTGTCTTGAACATAGGAAAAGAGGCCATAGGAGGGACACAGGCCAGCTTTGGTGAGAGAGTACTCATGACTTTTGGAGACTGCCAGTAAATGCTTCCGAAGACAAAATTGCAGGTATGGAGGAGGGCAGGCAGTGTACTGGAGAAGGACAGGGAAGGAAGGAAGGAGAGGAATTTTATCACACACACACACACACACACACACACACACACACGTTCAAGATCCTGGACAAATAGTTTTAGAGAAGGCTGTCCTTCAACAAAAGTAGACATAGCTGTTTCACGTTTGGCCAATGGTCATATTTAAAGTCCACCATATATTTTGTAATGACTGCAATTATACTTAGCATACATGAATATCAGGGAGCCATTGCTCTAAGCACCAAAGACTTCTGTAAAGGTAGATGCATATGGAAATCTTCCTGTCCTCACCAAGTTACTCTCTGATGAGCAGGCAGACCATCCTTCTCAAAGCTTCTCAGATTAAGGTTTGAAGGGTGAATTGGGAGAATTGCTTCCAAAATGGAGAGAATCACAGTGGCCATGTTCCAGGAAGTCTCCCAGAAGAAATTACTACTGCCTTCTGGGGAGAGGCATGGAAAGGGCCCCTCACCTCTGAGTTCAGCATCTTTCCTTTCAAAAGCCTCTCTGCTTGCCTTAATCCTCAGCCAGGTGAAGCTGCAGAAGGGGACTGAGGGGCAGGTCAATGGGGATGAATCCCTGGAGTGGGCTTCCCATCCTTTTCTTTCCAAGCCTGTCTTTCTCATCCCCTACCACTGGGTTCCTTTCATAATAGAGTCCTACTTGGGAAGCAGCTCAAACCTCCAATGACATGACTGGATCAACAAAAACCCAGTAATGCCAGGAAGGGCCATGGAAAACAGTATAGCATCTCCTCAAAAAGTTAAACAGAATTACCATAGGATGGAGCACTTCCGCTCCTAGGTTTATATACCGCAGAACTGAAAGCAGGTATTCAAAAAGCAAACACCCTTGTATGTGGGTGTTCATGGCAGCACTATTCACAACAGGCAAAGGCAGAAGCAACTGAAGAGTCCATCCATGAATAAATGGATACACAAATATGGCATAGCCCTACAATGGAATATTATTTATTCTAAGAAAGGGAGGAAATTGTAACAGATTCTGCAACATGGATGACCCATAAAGACATACTCAGTGAAATAAATCATCCAGAAAAGGACAGATACTGTATGCATGAGGTTCATAGAGTTGTCCAGCCATAGAGACAGAAAATAGAATGGTGGTTGTCAGGGGCTAGGGGAGGGGAAGTAAGGAGCTAGTGTTTAATGAGACAGTATTTCCATCTGGAATTTCTGCGGATGGATAGGGATGATGATTGCACAACAACGTCTGTGCATGTACTCGATGCTACTGAGCTGTCCACCAAAAATGGTTAAAGTGGTAAATGTTACATATATTTTACCACAATAAATGATTTTTAAAAAGAATCCCACTTAGATATGCTTGCAGGCAAGAATGATGGACTCACAAATCAAATCTTATGTAGGTCAACTCCCCAGCACGCTCACTCCCGCTAGGGACCACTTTTTACTGAAAGCCCTTAGAGCAGGGCTGCAAAGCACTCTTCTCCATTAATGTAGATGTTTCAGTGCTTTAGGGGCTGAGCAAAATGGTGAGTGTGCAGATGAGAGCTGCTCAAGTGGGCTTCACATCTCGGATTAGAAATAAAAACAGGAAACAAGGCTGCCCACAGGAAGACTCGGTGGTGCCTTCAATCTGCCCTCCCTATGCAGAGAGCAGAGGCAACATAAACGGGTGCTGTCGAGAGTGGTTCTGGAAGTTGGAGCTGGAAGGGCTCCAAACACCACCTAGCCTGAGCTCCTCTCTGAACAGGTAAGAAAGCTGACACCATGCCCAAGTCTATATCCAGGAGCACAATCCTGGTTTTCACCATGAAGCCACAGGGTTGCTTGGGCCAGGTCAGGCTCCACTGGACAGAGAACAGCACAAGAAGAGATCAGAGTCTGGCTTGGAAGAAGTATTTCTAGGCGTGTCGAGCTGAGTTCTGAGAAACAGAAACTCCCTCCACTGAAGCCAGGTAGATAGGTCCCTTTTCTTCGTTAAGAAAACTCCAGAGGCAGGCCAGGTGTCTTAGTTACTTTCTCATTAAGAAATACCTGACACTCACAAGTTAAAGGAGCAGAGGTTCATTTTGGCACAGTTTGTAGAAGTTTCAGTCTGTAGTCGGCTGGCTCCAAGTCATGGCAGCATGGCAGGGTGGCATCGCAGAGGAGAAACAGCTCATGGCATGGCAGGTACGAAGCAGAGAGGGATCAAGGGAGGAGGGGGGAGATATATCCTCCCAGGCCACGCCCACAGTGACCCACCTATTCCCAACAGGCTTCCCCTCCCAACATCATACCAGCTATAAACCATCAGTGATGAGAATCACACCTCCATGATCCAGTCACTCCCAAAAGCCCCACCTATGAGCACATGAGAGTTTGGGAAGACATTTAAATATAAACCATAACATCAGGACGGATGATGAAGCAGGATGAAGAATACCATTTTACGGATTAAGAAACTGAATATTAGTGAGGAGAGGTGATTGTCCAAGGTCACAGATAGTAAGTGACAGAGAATGAACTAAATGCCTAAATCAAGCACCCTGGTTTACTACCCACGTGGAATCTTCATTCTAATCCAGTCACCAGAGGCAGCATTATTGAGCGCCACTCATACATCAGGCCCAATATAAAGAACTTTCTGTGTATTTAATCTTTATGACAATCCTGGGGAGGTGGGTGGTAAAATCACCCTGATTTGACACAAGAGGATATGGTCAGAGGAAGAAGTGGCTGTCCCACGTCACATGGCCATGAAGAAAGAAGTTAGAATTCCAACCCCAGACCTTATAGCTTGATGGTGAAGTTAGATGGCCTTGCCAGGGCTCTTTAGAGATGTGTTTCCTTCAGCACTATGTCTCTATGATAAGGAAGAATTAAGGCCCACTCCTGTATATTATTGCTACCCCTACTCCCAGTTTATCATAGAGACCAAGGTTAAAGAGTCCTCATGAAGCAAGTTGTAGCAGCTGGAGAAAAGCAGAGGCCAAAGAGCACAAGATCCCCAGATCTCCCCAAGGTTAATACATGCATTTCTCTGACAGGCACTGAGGAGCCTAATGGTTTTCTTATTTATTGCATTGTTTAAAATTGTAGCTATAATTCATATACCATAAAATTCATCCTTTAAAAGTGTAGAAACTTTAGTATCACTGACACAGTTGCATAACCACTGTATTGTAGAATACTTCCATCTCCTGGAAAAGAAACCCTATATCATTAGCATTTCCCCCTCCCCCAGCAACTAATCTGCTTTCGTCTCTATGGATTTGCTTATTGAGGACATCAATGGAATCATATAACATGTGATATTCTAGTCTGGATTCTTTTACTTAGCATAATGATCTCAAGTTTTATCTATGTTGTAACATGCATTAGTACTTCATTCTTTTTATGGCTGAATAGTATTCTATTATGAGGATATGCTATATTTTGTTTATTCATCTGCTGATGGAAATTTTGATTACTTCCACTTCTGCTGTTATGAGTGATGATGCTATGAACATTTGTGTGCAAGTTTTTGTGTGGATTTTTAAGAAAAATCTTTTGGATACATACCTAGGAGTGGAATTTTGGAGTCGTACAATAGACTCTATGTTTAATTTTTGAGGAGCTGTGAGACTGTTTTCCAGTGTGCTTGCACCATTTCACGTTCCCACCAAAAGTGTATGAGGCTTCCAAATTCTTTGAGTCTGCACAACATGCATTACTTCTCTTTCTAAAACTTAGTCACCGTAGTGAGTGTGACCCATTATCTCATCGTGGTTTCGATGGCATTTACAGCCCCCGATGATTAGTGATGTAAATGTCGTGTGTTCATACGCACAACCTCTTTGCAGAGATGTTTATTTGGATCTTTGCCCATCAAAATTTGGGTTATATTTCTTTTTATTATTGAGTTGTAAGAGGTGCATATATTCTATCAAATATCTGACCTGCGAAGATTTTCTCCTATTAGCTGACCTTTGATTCCCGAACACAGAACTGGGAGGATCTTCTAAGATTTTTCAAATATCAGGCTTCGTGTGTTTATATCTATGCTATTATTGAATTACATTTAAGAAATTTGACTCAATATCTTTACTAAACTGATTTTAAAAGGAAATTTCTCATCACTGTGTAAATGGAATACCAGTATTCTTCGCTATAAAAGTGAACTCAATGGCAACTACCCCATGGTATTAATTCCAAATGAGAACCTGCTATCTGGCTGGCCGGGGCCTGAGGCCTTTCCTTTTGATAGAATGTGGAAGAAAAAAGTTTAGAACAAATAGCATGAGGCTGACAGCCTCACTCTGTGTCTGGCTACTAGTGCTGACCTCTGTGCCACCTAAAGCCCCTCCCTGACATAGAGAATTCCTCCTCTCCCTTAACCTTATTGGACCTTCAGCGTAATAATCAAGGTGAGCCAGACATTACTAGCAAGAAAGAGTCCATGTGCCCCAAAGTAGACCTTTTCTATGGCGGTACAGCAAACGTTTCAAAGATGAGCAATCTTTGAAGTTCTTTCAATGCAATGCCTGCTGTTCTAGGAGTCCATACAAGACTAACCAAAAAGCACATGGATTGCTAAATACTCTCTCTGTTAACCGTAAGTAGTAAAGGCTCTTATTGCAATGGTTTCTGTAAGGTTTACGGCAGTTATTTTGTTTTCCAGCCCTCAGTGGTAGGAGGCAGGCATTTCAGGGCTTGGGGCACACAGAACTGGGCAGTGTAGCTCATAAGTCTGGGGGTGAGCAAAGTGCTGTGTTTGAAAGCAAAGCAGAGAAGACGGGCCTTGGAGATGTTCCCTCCTGCTGGAAGTTGTGTGCCAGACATGAAGTTGTTGAAGCTGGACGCTCAGGACAGGGGAGGGCTCTAGCATGGGATTCTGATCCTTCTTTACTGCTTTCTTTGGGACGCTCCAGATGATTCTGAGGCCCAGTCTGGGTCTCCCCAATGCCTGGTGTTATCTGGCTCAGACGGCTTCATGGCACAGACAGATCTAGCGAGATGGGCAGTTGCTCAGAACTTGAGTGTCCCCTTTGCTGTTCCCCGGGCACAGAGGGAAGCCCTGGGGGCTGCAGTAGTCCTTGATTCCCCAGCAGAAGCAAGTGGCCTCACACCTTTCTCTTGAGGTGAATCCCACCCATAGGGAGCCCCTCACCCAGGGAGCCCTTGCTTCTTACTGGAGTTAGAAGTTCCTCTATGCAAACTCAGTGGCCTGTTAGATGAACTCTTCTTATTTTTTGAAATAAAATCATGTGACCTGGAGGCAAAGGACCTGCAATTTTCTTTTTACTAGTGTTCCCTCCAACTCTATCTGAATGTCCCTTCAACAAATATCAGCTGCTGTGGGAGCCACCAGGTAGAAGCAGGACATAAACTAATGGCAAAAACAATTGTCTCTTTAAAACATTTTTTAGTCAAAAGCAGATTCTTCTCAATCTGCTGTGAAAAATACGTAAAAACAAAACAAAGCAAGGATCCAGGGGCAGCCACTTTCAACAAATAAACAACCCACCCGACCCAAAAGAGAGTAGCAATTCCATTCTTTAAGGAGTCTGAGTCACCTCATTTATCTCTTTAGTTTTGAAAGTCTTACCCCCTGAGACCTTCCAAATTAGATTTCAACTTAAATTAAGCCTCACTGAAAACACATGCATTCAGTCATAGCCAAGCCCAACAAATTAGCCTGGTTCACTGAAACAGAGCATCGCCTCCAGCTGGGCGTGTGTACCCGCAGTTCAGTTCCCGGGGGCTAGTGTTAGTGAACTGACTCACAAGCACAGGTGCTTCCTAGCAGGGCAGCTAGCTGGCCCGTTACAAGAGCAGCCAGGCCTGCTGGAGCTTGCTTTTAAAAAAAAGTGATTGTGTTGGGTAGGAGTTGCAAGACAGGGCCCTGAGTTGAGGAACCACTATCATGCATTGATGTTAACAAGCAGATACTGACAGGCTGAGCCTGAACCCAGCTTCTGGAAAATGTCGAGATGATCTAGCAAACAGTGCTGTGCATTGGGGGAATGAGCACATTTCTTCCAGTCTCATGCTGCAAAGTGGAAGGAGCTTGGAGTCCCTGGGAATACCTTCATCTTGCTCACTGCTGCCTCCCTGCCCACGTTTGCCTTCAACCACACCTCCCTAGAAAACAAGATGGGGAAGCCAGGGTCCCTGCATCCAGAAGGCTGGGTCTTTTGCCAGTACATACCTGCTGTGGTGCTCTGCCCCTCATGCGTGCACAAGTATGCTCTGTGGTTTGAAGGATGTCAGGGCCACTCTAGCCTCTGACAGATGCCAAGGCACGCGAAAGCTGGTGCTTTTCCAAAGATGCCCCATAGCTCCTCCTTCCTGAGATGATCTCTTGCCAGCCATGACTGCACCTGTTGGTTTGGTTTTTTAGTGCCATGTACAGGCCTTGCTTGTCTTAGGCTATGATAAAAGGCCAGAGTGGCTCAGAAGTGAAGAGGACAGAGAAAATTTGGGCCCAATCTTGAGAAAAGTAGGAGAGCTTCCAAATAGAGAGAAATGAGGGAATTTCCAGCTTTCCTGGGCCTCACTGAAGAAAGAAGAATTATCTTGGGCTGCATATAAAACATATAACTATATTATATGCAGGTAACAAAACTTCCTTTCAAAGTGTTTTTATTATAGCCCAGGTTATAGTAAAACCTGGAGGTGCCTGCATTACTGTGAGCTCTGAGCTCCGCTCTGACTGAAGCTGCCCATCCCCTGAATTTAGACCACATTCTTGCCAAGGAGGCGATCTCAGCACTGTTACTGGTTAACGGGAGAAAAGCGATTACCTCAAGAACTGGGGAACAGTTTTGGGAGAAACATTTTCATTTGATTTTCAAATTCGTTTGCGGTAAACAAAAAGCACATTTCAACGTTGCTACTTCTGTGGTTTGGGTCCTATTATATGGGCATAATGATCCAGCAACACTATAAACTTAAGTCACAGAAAGAAGCAATTTTCTCCCAGGAAGTGGGGTTAGCTGTCTGGGAGAGCAGGGCTTCCTGGCTTCCCTGTATCATTATGAGGAGATGGACAGCTGCTTCTCCTCTGTGGGAGATGGCCTGATACTAGGTGTGTCTCAGAGAGGGACCCCAGCAGGTTCTGTGAGAACCCGCCTCAGCTGTTTCCCAGTGGATGACACTGCGCTGAACATATCACTCGCTGTGACTATTCTGTGCTCCAAGATCCCTACTCCCTGGCTGAACAGCTCAGGAACACTGGCAAGCTCTTTGGGGCTTTCCTTCAAATGTGTACAAAGCATTTCAAATCTGAAGGGATTAGGTTTAAAGACGTTTTGTATTCCTGCCTTGGGAAACCCGATGTGATCAAAACCAGTGGAGCTTCTGATTTTGATTTTCCAGGAGTTCCACATTTAATCCATTGTCACCTATCATTCCCAGGACTGCCTTCAGACTGAGTTCCTGTCAGCCTTTGCGCTGAGCTATTCCCTGGTTTCCAAGAAGACATAGGGCCCCACTATGTGAGGTGTCAGCCCCTCAATCAACTTCTGTACTTTCCTCAGAGCCACCTCCCACGCTTTCTGTTGGATCTTTAGGGAAGTAACATTGTTCCTTTTCCTGCAGAGATGCTCAAACTGACACTCATTATCCAGGAGGAGACAGTGAGCGTGCTGTACCTGAGATAGGACGATTCTATCTGGGCTAAGGATGCCCAAGCTCAGAGAGCCACTGTTACGGGTAGAATTGTACCTACTTCTGCCCCAAAAGATATATTGGCATCCTAACCTCAAGACCTTTGGACTGTGACTTTATTTAGGTACAATGTTTTTGTAGTGATAATCAAGTCAAAATAAGGCCTTACCCAAGATGACTGGTGTCTATAAAAAGGGGACATTTAGACACAGACACACAGAGGGAGAAGCCAATATGACAAGACACAGGAAAGAGATGGTTGTCTACAAGCCAAGGAGAGACGTTCTTAGAAAGAACCATTTCTGCCAACACCTGATCTTGGATTTCTAGCCTTCAGAACCATAAGAAAACAGATGTCTGTTTAAACCGGCCATTGTGTGATACTTTGCTATAGCAACTTTGTTTGTTTTTCATTGCTGTGTCAAAAATACCAGAGGTCACCAACTTAAAAAGAGGAAAAGGTTAGTTTGGCTGATGGTTTCAGAGGTCTCAGGCCTTTAGTCCTGTGGCTGTGGGTCTGCGGTGAGGAGGTACATCGTGGTAGGGAACACGCAGCGGAGCAAATATGCTCGCTTCATGGAAGCCAGGAAGCAGAGAGAGCTCATTTGTATGACAAAGCCCCTCCCCCCAAGCCAGCTAAGCTCTGGATCCATAAATGGGTTAATCCATCAGTGCGGTCAAGGCCCCATGATCTGATCTCCTCCCAAAGGCCCCACCTCTGAGCACTGCTGCACTGGGGACCAGTCTTTCAACACATGTGCTTTTAGGGGACATTTCAGATTTAAACCATAACAGCAATCCTAGCAAATTAATACTTTTCTATGACAGTTATATAATGGGCATTAAATAGCCAAAAGAATTTTCTGGAATGAATGTCAAAATGCCTCTCAAATATAATACAATCTAATTATCCTCCTACATTCTCTTTTAAAAGGCATCTGAAACCATTCATTGCTTTTTTTCAGAAAAAAAAATAAGTAAAATTAAGAAATGTATATCCATCGATGCTTGCGCCAAGCTAGACTGAGGGTCAAAGCCGGTGTGAAAGGGAGTTCAGCCTCTTTGTGGACGCTGGGCCCAACACCAGTGTCCCTGGTGAAGCTCCACTGGTTCTGATGGGATGGGGCTGATGTTTAGGGGCGACTAACACAGGAAGCCAGAGGATAAAGCAAAAGCTCACAGCAGGGGCTTGACTCTTAGCGCTAGAGCTAGTCTGGGAAAGCCACCCTTCTCCGATGACTGTTGGGGCTTTTTGGTCTTTGCGTGTCTCTTGTATCCTCCTAGAAAGTTCCAAGAAGTGCAGGGCCTGGCCCATTTACATCACACTATAGCTCAGGATAAGTTTCCTCCCCAAACAGAAGCATTCTCCTGCACAAGGGTAGCAGAAGGTTTGTTCCCAAAGTTCCAGACCACAAACATAGTCATTTCACTCAAATGAGCATTATTAGTGAGAAGGACAAGATGCTGGGCAGTGACTTCTGGTTCACAACACGACTGTACTCAGATTCTGTCACTCGGTCCTTGTTATGGTTTGGATCTTGTTGTCTCCCAAGAGCCTCATGCGCGCATAGGTAGGACTTTTGGAGGGTGAGTAGATTATAGGGCTTGTTAGGAGGTGAGGCCTAGTCGGAAGTGGTGGTCACTGGGGGTGCAGCCTGGAGAGCTTTAGCTCCCTCCCGGCTCCTCCTTTTGCTCTTTGCTTCCCAGATGCCATGAGGTGAGCAGCTCTCCTCTGCCAGTCCCTTGTACCATGACTTTTCTGCTCTGCAGCCAGCCGCCCGTACAAGGACTGAGGCTACTGAAAAGTGAGAGAAACCAAACCAATCCTCCTTTAAGTTGTGGGTGTTGAGTGCTGTGTCTCCGTGAGAGTGAGAAGTGACTAAGAACGTCTTCCAGGAGCCCTGAGGGTGGTTACCGTACCCTTACTGGCTTGCCTGTGATTATGTGATATGCGGCAGAATAACAGCTCAGATTTAGTCCTTTTCATGATACCTAGGTCACCAGTGACATTTCTCTCAAAGGCACAGGAAGGAGGATGCTGCTATGAGTTTGGGAGAAAAAAGCTAGAAGAAACTAATCAAAAGAGCCCACCCCCCCAAAAGCCCAACCCTTGTATACGCTTTACAAAGACAGCTGTAGAAAAAAAATGTTTGGCTTGGAAACGGAAATGTTTTTCCCAGCTACAAAAAGGAATAGACCAAGAGCTGGGGGATCAAATGGACATGTTGACTACATTTCCAAGGGTGACACAATGGCTTAGGAATTGCTGAACTGTTTGTGTCCTTGGCTCCTCTTGGGTAGGCAGCAGTGAGGATAGAAGCAGACTGCCATTTCCAGACCATTTCCAGGGCAAACAGGCAACCAGGTCAGGTGGACAGTTCTGAGCCTTCCAAGCAGCTCTGAGGCATTGCAGCAGCCCCTAGGGTCCAGACTCAGAGGGGACACCAAGTGATGATACCAGAAGGCCATGTGGCCAGTAAGGCAGTGAGATTATATCAGATTGGTCAAGCAGTCCTATGATTCTGCCCAGTGGAGCCCTGCCTTATGCAGAAGTAGAACAATATAAATGATCAAAGAAAGCAGAGAGAAATCAAATGCCAGGTCACCTGCGATAAAGGTGGAGGAAGCCATCATATCAAGCCTAGAGAATGCAGGGTTGTTGCTGAGAATGATGGATTAAGAGTAGAAAAGTAGGGAGCTGTACTCACATGTGCCTGCACTGTCCCAGGAAACCTCCCCAACCTTGCACGCCCCAGTCACATTGCCCAGCAAGCAGCTCATCACCTACTCTTAAGGAGAGGACCCTCTATAGTGCCTTATAGTTGCTGGGCTGTGGGGGGAGGCAGTTCACCTACCAACGGACTTCTGTGAACGGACAGACTGTCTAGTCTAGCATGTGGTGAATCCGAAGGATTTGGAGTGGTGCAAGAAAGTTTGCCTATGTGAGCAGGTCAAAGTTAAATTAATAAAAATGCATTATAAAGGAAATTTTAAAAATTCTGGAGCTTCACTGATTATTCACCTCAATTGTCCAAGGGGTGGAGAGGGCAACAACCCCTACAGGAAAAAGCTACTATTGTCTTCTGGCTTCATGGATGAGGAAACAGGGGCACAGAGAAGGGAATTAACTTGAGCGTTGCCCCTCCACACCCTAGCCTCTAGAAGCTGGTTGTGCTGCAGGAACTGGAACCATGGCCTCCTGACTTCTACTCTAGGGCCTTTTTTTTACTATTCTCACTGCTTCAGGACTGTCATATGCTTCTGATCAAATCTGCAATGTAGAGGAGCAATTGTGAAAGATCTGAGAGGGACATCTGACTGCTCTTGGCCTGCTGTAATTAGATTGAGTCTCCTCCTCAGAGGGCAGGATGGAGAAAAATCATGGTCCTACTACCCTGTCCCAGCAGGGTGCTCAGTTAGGCCAAGGCAAATGCTTGCTGTGATTAGCATAGGGGAAGTGGAGGGTGTACCCTGTCTGGCTAGCCCATAGGAAGTAGGTCTGGGAGGTCCATCTGTGGCAGTTTGGGCCTTTAGGCCATGAACACTGGGAAGTCAAAGATGGATTCTAGGTAGGGAAGTCACTCGGTCAGGGAATTTTGCTCTCAGAGTTCCAGTCTGAATAGAGGGAGACCAGAAGGGAGGCTAGAGCCATGGAAGAGACAAGAGACAAGGGGATGTGGCCAGGGACAGTGGTGATGGGGTCGATTGCTGGAGTAGTAGGGAGAATCCAGACTCCATCCCCCACCAGGACCCACCATCTACAAAGCCAAACGCTACCTAGAAACCAACACTGATCATACTGTTTTATAACTGTTTTTCTAGCCATTTACATACAAGTCTCCTCTCCCTCGCTGAACAGGTGTCAAAGATACGGCAAACTCTATTGTTTTTTTTTCTAAAGTCACTTTGACAGGTTTAATTTACTAAGGCTGAGTCATGTGAGACCATAAATAAATCTTACTTGTCAAAGTCAATATTGAAAATGGAGAAAATGGATTGTAGAGTTAAGCACACTAATAATTTGAGAGATTTTTAATTTCCTTTGGAAAATTCTAACGCTACTCACACACACATGACCTCCACATCCTCCAAACCTATGCCCCCAACAGAATGTACCATGTGGATGCCTAGAAATATGCCTGCTTCCAGAAGTGGCAACACCGTTTCGGCTCCCAGCCAAGGAGTTCCCATGTAAATCAGTTCCACAATCTTCACCAACATAACCTGAGAAACCTTGGGGGAACCTGGGGATGAATATCCAAAGGAGAACACAGATTTCTCAGACCAAATAAAGTGCTATAGTTCTTTAGCATATTTGCTAGTTTTTTCATATTTTTCACAGTCCCACTGGCATTTTGAGACAGGAGGAAAATGCATAAGAAAATCTCAATGCCGTCTGATGGTGTATTGAAATGATCAGTTAATGCTCACAATTTTTTATGTTCTGACTGACTTTGCATGCTTGTGTCTGGTGGTCTGAGCAACTGATTTGATGGTAACAATATGCAATGAAATTACAATGGTGAACTCCTACCAAAAGAAGACTTAGGTCCAACTTGGGGTTAAAAGTTAGGAAAGTCTGTGAATTACAACCCTATTTTCTCTCTCCTCCAAGTCCAGGCTGACAGGAAATCCCCAAGATATGTGAGGCCTCCATTTGTCTAAGAAAAATAAAGATCACTAACTTGCTATGTGAAGCAACTTAGGGGCACACAATAAAGGCAACAACTGCATTTTGTACAAGTGATTTCACTGACTCCAAAAAGCAAAAAGTATTTGATATCTGTGACCGTTAATCAAGATATGTCAACTTGACTGGATTAAGAAATGCCCAGGAGATTACAAACCATGTTCCTGGGTGTGGCTGGGTGAGACGAGGAGGTGTGGTCTTGCATACTATACATATGGGCCCTGGCCCCCTCTGCTTAGGCAATGGTCCCTTGGTGTTTCCCAGCTGTTATGAACTAAGTAGCTTTTCTCTGCTAGGGCCTTCCTCCATGATATTCCAACTTGGAGCCAGCTGACCATGGAATGAACCCCTGAAACTGTGAGCCAAATTAAATCTCTTCTCTTTTAAACTGTGGGTGTCAGCATTGTGTCTCAGTGCTGGGAAAGCTGATTAATGCCGTATCTCGTTATTTGATGGAACTCAGGCCTTTAGCCTCAAGTCTTCTGACCTGGTTAGCTCAATTTCCAAGCTCTGGGGATGTCAGAAGTGATGTGTGCAAATCAGAGATTCGCAAAGCACACTTTGAATTATCAACAGGCCCCAGTGAAGTGCAAATCAACTTGCCTGCAGAGCAACTTCAAATAAGGAAGTAGGGGATTCTGATTTCCGAAATCAATACCACATCCCTGAACTGACATTCATTACTTTACAATAGTTTTCCATTTTCCCTTGACTGATTAAAATCAAGGGTGGTAAAGAAGTGTTTTGTCTTTCTTGCAGAAACTCCCATTTGTCCATGTCATGAGCCTTCTATGACTAGACATGAGATAGTAGAGGTGGCCCGAGGCTTGCTGAATTCCCAAGCAAACAGATTCATCACTCCACAGTTGGAAGGAAGAAACCTTGTGGAAGTGCAAGGTGTCAGAGACTTGTCAAGAGGCAGCTCCTCATTCAGTGATGTTGGACCACAAGCAAGTTACTCTAACCCCAAGCCGGCAGCCTCCAGCAGCCTCAGTCAGGTACTTCTCCTGGGTGTGCTGCTCCTTGCCTGTAAACCGATGCCAGCTTGCATCCTCATCAATTCCAGCTCCACATCAGGACTCATTAAAACAGACATCTACAATATGAGGAAAATGAGTGGCTGGAAAGCCAGAGTGTCACAGTACTTGGGAGAGAGAGACAGAGAGACAGAGAGACAGAGAGAGAACTTAATTTCAGTAGAGAATTACACTGAGTACTGAGGAGGCCCAGAGGAATCTGGGAGGAAAGAAGGGTGGAGGAGAAGCCTTGCCAGGATCTTAGCCTCCGAATCAAAGCCCCCAAAGCTCCTTCTGTACTCAAAGGTTTTGGGCCCGAAACATCTCTGGAGAGGGAAAAGGGCTCCTCCCTCAGGAAGTTCTGCTCTCCTAGGGCATCTTTGCAAGGGAGAGGGCCTTGACATCTTGCACAAGGCAGTTACCTGGGACAGTGTAGCTGGACCTGTCCCCACGGGCCGCATGCCTAATTCTTCAGCTGTCGAGGAGAAGCACAGGGCTGCTTGGTTTGTATCTGAGGAAGCCTTGAATGCTAATCCTGCTGAGCAGTGAGGACCTAAGAAGGAGTGGGCACTATGGTCTCCTGGATGCCCCCATCACTGCACTCACCTCCCGGAGGCTGTGCTGAGTCCTTTGCCTATTGGGGTGGCACTCCAGAGCTCTTCCTGGGGGGCTCTGGCTGACCCAGAGAATTAGAAGGAAGTGGTCCTTTCAGAATCCGTGACTGAGGCACTGCTCCGGACTCAGCTGGACTCTGGTTCAAAGAGGTGAGGGACTTAGCCTCCCTTAGCTTCCCTCCCTCATGCGTGCAGTGAATACCCTATGGGCGGCAGGATGGCTGTGACACTCCAGCGGAACACTCAGGGCAAGATAGGAGAGCCCTCTGCATGTGGCTCACTGGCACCCACAGTGAGACCCCTGAGCCCACAGCTGGGAATGTCTGTGCGGCTCCCAGAGGCAGTCGGCAATCCCTTCAGTTGGTGCGGAAGCAGGACCTGCTGGGAGCACTGGGCGGGGCATGGGCTGAAGAGCAGGTGGAAGGCTCCAAATGACCACTTACCGCAGACCTGGCTTTCTGATCTTGAGGTACACCTCCATGTGGCAGCCAGGCTGGCCAGAACAGCCCGTGCCTGATGTGGGGCCTGTCTACCTAGGTCACGGGGTTCTCGCTAGGCACTGGGCATCCAGCAGGAGGTGAAACCACCCAGACTGTTCCTCACAACATTTCTACATTAGGGATTCCCGGGCTATGAACTGGGAGTCTCCCAACCAACCTGAGATCCCTTCATTCAGCACTATGCCAACCTTCTGTAGGAGCACCACACCTCATACTCAGCCGCGGGTATTTACATGAATGTGTTCAAGAGCATTAACACTAGTGTACACAAGAGGAAAAGAACCCAGGTCTCCTCTGTAAGATGTGGATTGTGATGAAAGTTTGTATTTGGGCACTAAGCACCCGCTTTTGGCCCCGGGATGTGGACTCTCGGAGGCTAAGCACTGGGCCTTGTCCACAGCCTGTTGCCAAGCCATTGGGGAGAGTGGGAGAGTAGGTGCAAGTCCAAGTACAACGGAGCGCCTCCAAGCCACGGTGCCATGCAATACCAGCAAGGCATTGGCAAGGCGAGGCGATGGGGATTGGGGTGGGGAACAAGTCCTTCTGAGTTGCACAGAGCGGGAGAGAGATACGTAGACAGGAGGAGGTTACTGCCATAAACACAGCCTTGCCAAAGCAAGATGCTCATCTTCGATAGACCCACAGACTTTAAAATCAGCCTCCCTATTTCCTGCAGGGTTATTTCTTCCACAGTTTGACTTATTCTTGCTTCCCAGAATGCTTTGTGGCCACCCTCCCTCCTCCCGGGAGTTTGGAGACGCAAATTTAAATGGCAGGAGTCCTGGTGGAACCCTGGCTACTTTGCCAAGCACCTTCCCTCTGGGCCTGCGTTACGGGCCCTGGGAGGGCCTTGGAGCAGCAGTGCCCTGGTGAGGGCAGCCTCTGCCACGAGCTGTATGAGTAGCTCCCCAGTCCTGTGTGCCCAGTCTGAAGCTGGGCACAGACCACGCAGGAAATTTCTCAGGCCCAGAGCTACAAGATGTGAGTGAGAAACACGGTGAATTTTAAATTTTAAAAATTGTTACAGTAAGAGACACATTGCCATGAGTCCCCCTCAAAGTGCTCCCTGCTGCTTGAAATACATTTAGCCCATCATTCTTGCTGCTTTCTGAAGCAGTTCTGGAAGCCCTCTTCCCTGAGTGTCCTTAGCTGCGCTGTCACGGCTGCCTGGGTGTGCTCAGTTCAGTTGTTGACCTCTCATGGTCATTTTGACTTTGGGGAAGAGCCAGATCTGGTGACTGAAGTGGGTGAGGACACACCATCATGCTTTTCTGTGCCTGCCTTCCTGTCAGGTGGCACTGGGCAGAAGCAATCACTGTAATTTTGATCACACCTTGCAGAGACACTCAGGAAAGGGGACTTCCAGAAATGCTTCAAAAAGTGGCAATCACAATGGATAAGTGTGTTTGAAGTGAGAACGAGCAAGGGGGTTAACAGTAGTATGCTTTTACTAGAATAATTTTATTACAGACATTTTCTTTTTTCTTTTTTTTTTTTAACGAGCAAGGGGGTTAACAGTAGTATGCTTTTACTAGAATAATTTTATTACAGACATTTTCTTTTTTCTTTTTTTTTTTTTTTTTTTTGGTACCAAGAATCAAACTCAGGACCTTGTGCTTGCCAGACAGGCACTTATGCCACTGAGCTATATCCTCGGCCTGAATAATCTTACTGCAATTTAAACATTCACCTTACATTTCAGTCATACCTCATACACCCACAAGAAAGTCTGAAACGTCTTTCCCCGGAAATCCAGTCCTTCCGAGAGAAGGAAGTAAGTGCCCTTCCAAAGGCACCTCTTGCCCACACCAAGACTGGCAGCAGGGAGCCAGCCCTCTCGCTTCACTCCAGCTGGCCTGGCTCTGTGGTGCTGCACACTGGGTCGTGGGGTTGTTCTGGGGAAAACACCCAGCCATTTACACCCTCAGGCAAGAGTGCTGCTGGAAAAGAGCCTCGCCGCTCCCACTGTCATTTTCACTCCTTTGTCCTGGCATGGCTCTGTCTCCTCTGTGACAGGCTTGTGCCTTTGAAGCCGCCAGTGGGAGTTTCTCTGGCTGTGTTAATGGCTACAGGCCTGGGAGTTCAGACTAGGCCAGAGCCCGGGTCATGACTAATGGCACGGGCTTGGGAGACGGGGAGGCGAATGGCCAACTGAGCCAGTTTGGAGGGTCCGGCACTACATTTCGTGCGCTCATAGCATTTGTGTCTCACTCCCACTTTGGTAGTTATCCAAATGGGATAACTGAGGTTTACAGCTCACACTCGCAGAGCTAGTAAGTGGCCAGGGGCTAGAGTCTAATCCAGATTAACTGTCAAATCCCATGTTCTTTCCTCTGCTCTAGTCAGTATCCCTGGGTGGATAATTCAGGCACTCTCCATAAAACCTCCTCTGGGAGCCTATACCTGCTTAACACGTTCGGTTCAACCTGCACTTACTGAGTGCCAACTTAGTATGAACCAAGGTCCAGAGAGCAATAATAGATAAATCGTCACTTCCTGTCATCTCTCCCATAGGAATAGGGATTATTATTTTTTTTGCCAGACTTGTTCATTCTCACATCTTAATTCTAAAACCGTGTTGCCCAACCTAGTAGCTGCTAGTGGATTATGGCTAATTAAATTTATAGTAATTGAAATTAAGTGGAGTTAAAAATAGAGATGTTTGAACTAGCCACATTTCAAGTGCTGAAGCGTCACATGGTGGTTGCTGCCGCGAACACTGCAAACGGAGACCATGTCGAGAGCGGAAGAAACTTCTGTTGGTCAGCAGTGCCTGGGGCACAGAAATACTCGGGAGGCCTTTCTTGAATATGAAACAAATAAAAGGAGGGATGTGGCTTTGATCAATAGTTAATGGGGGAAATAACATTCCACGTAGAAAAAACAGCATACCAAAAGACTTACTGATTTCTATTTCTGGAAATGGTGGTCTATGTAATTGGGATTATTCCTCTTAATGGAAACAACTAGAAAAGCAGGATAAAGGGGTAAATCTATGCGCAAGTCAATATGAACACAGACTGCATAAAACAGAAACACAGGCTTTATAGTACAGATAAAAGTGAAAATACACTAGCACAATAGCACATCAGTTGGACGAGGGGGAGGATAATCAAAGCACCTAAGGTCCTTTCACTGCCTGGGAAAAGCATGAAAGAACAAATTGACACTGTACTTTGGTGAATTAAGGATAAATGTTGTGTCTCTACATGAGAGATTCTCAAATGTGATCTGAAGGATCCCAGGGGTCCCTGAGAACCTTTCGGTGGTTCTGAGAGATAAAAGCCTACAATATTTTCGTAATAACACTAAGAGGATAGTTGCTCTTTGCACGCTCCTCTCACAAGTATGCAGTAGAGCCTTCCAGAGGCTGTGTGACATGAGGGACAGCAGACTGAACACATGAGAGGACACAAGCATCCCACTGTCTTCTGTGAAGCCAGATACTAAGTAGTTTTGGAAAAAATATAAAACAAGCTGTGTTGGGGCTTGCTTTTCATCTCAGCGATCTGGGAGGCTGAGACAGGAGGCTAACAAGTTTGAGCCCAGCTTGGGTAATTTAATGACTTAGAGCAACCCTGTCTCAACAGAAAATAACAAAAAATTGAAAAGGGTGGGAGATGGAGCTCAGCATCCAGGCCCTGGATTTGATCCCCAGTAATGCCAAAGCAAAGTCAAAAAATGCCAGTCTTTTTGCAACTTTTGTTTATAAGAATATACTGTAAATTTTTTCATGAAAACAAATAGAATATGTGCTGCATTGACGCATGATGGTGTACCAGTCAGTCAGCAGAGAACAAAATCGACTTTTGGCTTCACTTATTGTCTCCTTGTTTTCCTGTTGCTGTTGGTACAGTTGGAGACTGAGACAACCAATGCAGTGGTTCCAGTCTGGAGGTGGTCAAGCTGAAGGCCCAGGAAAAGCCAATGGTTCAGTTCAAGTTCAAAGATAGGAAAAAGATGATATCCCTGTATGAAAGCCTTCAAGTTGCAGGAGTTGCCGCATGTGCAGGCTTTCTGGTCTATTCACATCTTCTACTGATTGGATGAGGCCCACCCCCATTAGGGAAGGCAAATTTGCTTTACTCGATCTCCAGAGCTAACTGTTGTTCTTATCTATAAACACCTTCCTGGAAAGATCCAGAATGTTTGATCAGGTATCTGGGCACCCCTTGGTCCAATAAAATTGGCAAATAAAATTCACCATTACTGATAGATTTACTATTTTTTAAAATATTTTAATTGATTTGATAAATACTTTAAAATATCTTTTTTTAACTTCGGACATATAGAACATCAGTAAATATCATGTGATAGGAATATAAAAGGGATCCAGAGACCAAAGTATTTGAGAATCTCTGCTGGAGAGTAATCCTGTGAAATATATGAATAAAACTACCATTTGATTGGGGTCAGAGAGGAAAGGAGGCTGGAATAATAAAAAATAATCAAAGTCCTCACAGAAGGCAAGAGGGAAAAAAGATTTCTATAGCTGGGCAAGGTGGCCTTTGGGAGGCTGAGGCAGGAGGGTTGTTGCAAGCTCCAGGTCAGCCTCATATAGTGAGTTTGAAGCCAGCCTCCTTAACTACATAGCGAGATCTGATGTCAAAGAAGAAAGGATAATGTCCATAATTTAGATACAAATGCCTCACTAGAAACATGATTTGTAGGTATTTTCTCCTAGCTTGTGGCTTTTCTTTGCCTCTCTTAACATTGTTTTTTGAAGAGTACAACTTCTACTTTTGATGAAATTCATTAATTATTTTCTTTTAAAGCTTTTACTTTTGGTGCTGCATGCAAATACCACTCATTTAAACCAACAGCACACAGTTCTTCTCTTGCTGTCCTCTCAAACTTTTATGGTTTGAATTCTTATGCTGAGATCTCTGATCCATTTTGAGTTCATTTTTGTATATGGTGTGAGATAAAAATATGAATATTCAGAGTCCCAGTATTGTTTGTTGAAAAGATTTGTCTTTTCTCTATTCAATATTTTTAGTTTTGGTTTTGAGATGAGCTCTTCCTATGTTGCCTCATCTGGACTCGAACTCCTGGATTGAAGTGAAGCTCCCACCTCAGCCTCCTGGCTGCTACAGATGCATGCCCCACATGCAGCTTCTTCATGCAAAATGATGTTTTCTTCTGGGTGCACAATTTTGTTACACGGATATGTATTCCTACCCCTATAACAACAACTTTCTATCTGGATTACTAAAACTTCTAAGTTCTGAAATCAGATAATGTAAATCCTCCAACTTTTCTTTTTCCCAATTGTTCTGACTCTTCTGGGCTTTTGCATTTCCATATGAATTGTGCATTATGCTTATCCTGTCCTATTCAAGCCATAGTTTTGTCAGTTTTGTTGATCTTTTCAAAGTATTAACTTTTTGTTTTTGTTTTCACTCTTGCCCCACACCCCCCATTTCATCCCCTTCTGTTCTAATCTTCATTATTTCTTGCTGTTTGCTCTGAGTTTAGTTTACTCTCCTTTCTTGAAATGGAAGCTAAAGTTGTTGATTTGAGAGACTTATGCTTTTTTGATGTAGGCCTCTACAGCTATTAATTTCCCTCCAAATACTGCTGTTCTAGCCTTCCATGAATTCTTTGTTAATTGATTACGTTTATCGGTATGTTTTAGGTATACATAATAATCGCATTCATCATGGGGAATTTGTACCTGTACATGATATAGCTTGCTTCTTTTTTCCCATTCCTTCACCCTACCTTCAACCCCTTTTCCCCTCCCTATTTACAAAAGCTTTGTTTCCAGTTTTCCTTCTTTTCTCACTTTTTTCTTTTTCCTTCCTTCCCTTCCCCTTCTCCCTCCCTAGTTTCCCTTCCCACTTGAACATTTTCTTCCTATAGTCAATTCTGATATGTTGCATTTTCATTCAACACAAAATATCTTTTTTGAAAATGTCCTTTGTGATTTTTTTCTTTGACCCATGAATTATCTAAGAGTTAGCTGTTCAATTTTTAAAGATTTGGGGTTTTTCCTGGGTTACCTCTGTCTTGGCTGTCTAAATGTACTTCTACTCTGGTCAGAAAATCTACTTCGTGTGGTTTGAGTATTTTTAATGTATTGAGTCTGCTTTTGTAGCACAACATATGGTATGGTGTGGAGGAAATTCTATGCGGGCTTGCAAAGAATATGCAATCTGTAGTCTTTGGGTGAAGTGTTCGTCTACATAAATATTGGTTAGGTCAAGTTGGTTCCCAAAACTGTTGTACAGATTGAATGCAATTCCCATTCAACTACCATTAGCATAACTCACAGATCTAGAGAAAACATGCCTCAAATTCATCTGGAACCAGAAGAGACCCAGAATAGCAAAAGC
>NW_004955498.1:6019285-6025565 GCF_000276665.1 Chinchilla lanigera | reverse complement strand
GAACCCTTCTCCACTGCTGGTGGGAATGCAGACTGGTGAAACCACTGTGGAGATCACTTTGGAGATTCCTCAGAAAACTAGGACTAGAGGTCCCATTCAACCCAGCTATTTCCCTTCTGGATATTTTCCCAGAAGATCTAAAAACATCATATCACAGCGATACATGTGAACCTATGATCTTAGAAGCACAATTTGTAATTGCTAAGTTGTGGAAGCAACCCAAATGTCCATCCACTGAAGATTGGATAAGAAAATTGTGGTACTTTTATATAATGGAATATTACTCAGCTATAAAGAAAGACAAACTCGAGGCTTTTATAGGTCACAACTAGAGACCATACTCATAAATGAAATAAATCAGATCTGCATGTGCAAGCACTGCACTGTCTCATGAGTGTAAAACCTGAAAGAGTTAATAAAAACTTGGAGGTATGATAGACATTGTGAAATGAAAGGAAAATGATCAAGGGTAAAGGGCAACTTGGATGTGAGAAAAGAGAAGGGAAAGAAGGAGAGATTTTGTATGTATGTATATACAGGATAGTTAACATAGTTGATCTACTGTCTTCTATTTCTTTGCTGAAAAAAACAGTTAATGAGTCCTTAACTGATCAATATTGCATGTCTCTATTTGTTTTCATGAGAAACCACTTTGAAGATCTCAATATGTAATACAATAAGCATTGTTAATTTCCTACCACTTTGTTTGTATCTCTGTATTTTTTGTACTGTTCTTTTGCTATTTTGTAAATGGTTGTCTGTTAATGTTTTCCTCCTTTTATTTTTAAAATAAAAAAAAGTTGGTTGACAGAGTTCTTTATGTCTTCTATATCCATGTTAGATTTTTGGTTCAGTTGTTCATCAGTTATTGAGGGTGGGGTATTGAATCTCCAAGTACTGTTGTTAAATTTTCTATTTCTTCTTCAGTCTCTCAAATTTTGTGTCATGTATTTTTGTACTCCTGTTGGGTGCATTTATGCTTATAAATGTGTCTGCCTGTGGTACCAAATATTTATCATTATGAAATATCTCACTTTGGCAACATTTCCTGTCTTAGAGTCTATTTTGTCTGATATTAATATAGTTTTATACATGAGTGTGCATGTGTCTTGGCATTTCTTTTTATATTTTGGTAAGGAATTTTAACTCTTGATCACTACAGAATTTTCAATATTTTTTATGCTTACTAGAATGTATGAGCAACACACTTGGCTACATTCATCACGAGGAGCTGGTGCATGCCCTCGATGCACCTCAGTTCTTCTTATGTCCCTTTCCACTTACCCCTCCTCCTTCCCTCCACCTCTTGGTCCCCTTACCATTTGCAAAAGATCTATTTGTTTCCTATTATCTGTTTTTTATTTTGCTTTTTGATTTATGTACAATACAGTATTGTTTGCTATAATTGTACACAACAGATATTCTGAATAATAAGAAATGAGTCATCTTGTGTAATTATATAGATATAACTTAGCAATTCTTTATTTGCTTCTTCCTCTACTCCTTCTAGCTGCTGGTATTCCCCTTTATTCTTTGCATCTATGAGCTTGATTATTTCAGATACTTCAAATAAACAGATTCCTTCAGTTCTTTGCCTTCTATCACTGGCTTATTTCACTGAGCATAGTTTCATGCTCAGTGTATATTGTGAGATTTCCTTCTTTTTAAGACTGAATAACATGTATTCCCCACACCCGCACCAAGTTTCTTTTTTTTTTTTTTTCTGGTTTTTCTCCGGTACTGGGAACCGAACTCACGACCTTGCACTTGCCAGGCAGGCGCTTTGCCGCTGAGCTAAATCCCCAGCCCCCTGCACCAAGTTTCTAATAGCTTGTTGTTGTTTATTTGCTTACATGCCCTTGTTCCTAGTGTATAAACTCCTATCCTTATTTCAAGGCCCTTTCCTTTTTATTTTATTTAATGTCATTTTCTATCTTTTTTCCTAATGCTGTTTCCTAAGATGAGAGTTCCTCTTTTTCTCGAGATCATTGTGAACTTGTGGCAGTGTAGTCATTTCTTACAGACTTAGTGATGTTTGGTTATGAGTTCATCTTTTGCAACAGAATTCTCACCATTGTGTCCCAAGACAAACTACCTTCTTTATGATTTATGGCTTTCTAGACTGGGCACTTGGCAATAAGCAGCTTACTGTAAAAACACCCACACCTTACGTTTGCCTACTTTCAATCAGATTGTTCTTATTATTATTGCTACTGAGTTGTAGGGCTTTCTTATATATCTTGGATATTAACCCATTGTCAGATTTATGGTTTGAAAAGACTTTTTCTATTCTGTGGGATATCTTTTCATATTTCTTTGCTGTGTAGAAGCTTCTTTGGTTTAATTTAGTTCCAGATATCTTTTGCTATTTCCTCTCTGTTTTTGGTGTCATATTAATGACATCATTGTCGATACCGATGTCATAAAGCTTTTCCCTTGTTTTCTTCCAGACGATTTGCTCATACCTTGAGTATTTAATTCATTTTGAATTGATTTTTGTGTACAGTGTAAGCTAAAGGTTCAATTTTATTTTTTTGTACAAAATAGGGTTTATTGAAAAGCAACTGTCCTTCCACTTCCTGGTGACAAACAAAAACAAAACACATAATTTACAAGAGTATTAAAATATAAAAATATGAAATTATAACTCTCACCACAAAACTTGTAAGACCTATAAACAGAAAACTAGAAAACATTACAAAGAAATTGAAGATTTGAAGAAATATTTTAAGGTGACACACTTGAAGATAACAGTTTTCCAAAAACTCATCTAATAATCTAATTGTAATGAAAATTCCAGTTTTTTTAATTGGCAGGCTTTTCCAAAATTGATATGAAATTCCAAAAGACTTAAAAGCATTAAAATGATTTTGGGGAAAGACAAACTTTGGAAGACTAACATGACAGTATTTCCTGAATTAATATACATTTATAATATCTTATATACTCATTCAGCTTCTCACATCATGGAGACAATACAATGTTTACACATGTGGGTCTGATTTATTTCACTTATAAGGATGGAGTTGAATTGCATTCATTTACCTATAAAAGTCTCCAGCTTATCCTTTTTATGGCTGAGTAATATACATTATATAAGAAAATCATATTTTCTTTTTTTTTAATCCATTCTTTGTTTGATGGGTATTTATTCCTTGTTTAATGGGTATTTTATCTGTTGTTTCCAAGATTTAGCTATTACAAATTGTGCTACTGTAAACATGGGTGCACATGAATTACTGTAGTATGATGTTTTAAATTCTTCTGAGAAAATACCCAGAAGAGGAATGGCTGGGTTGGACGGGACCTTTAATCCTAGTTTTTTTTAGAAACCTCCACAGTGATTTCCACAGTGGTTGCATCAGTCTACACTCCCACCAACAGTGGAGAAAGGTTTCTTTTTCTCCACAGACCCTCTAGCATTTGTTATTGGTCGATTTGATAAAAGTCATCCTTCCGGGTGAGATGGAATGTGTTGTTTTAATTTGCATCTCTCAAATGACCAGTGATATTGAGCATTTCTTCATATATTTGTTTTCTGTTTGTATCTCTTAATCTGAGAAGTGTGTATTCATTTCAGATGCCCATTTTTGGATTGCACATTTAAATTTGGGAGGTCTGATTTTTTTTTAATTCTTTGTATGTTCTTGATATTAATCCTTTGTCTGAGGAACAGCTGGCAAACATTTTTCCCACATTGTGAGTTGTCTCTTCATTCTGTTGATGGTTTCTCTTGCTGTGCAAAAGCTTTTTAATAATACTAGATCCCGGTTATTGATTTTTTGTGATAGTTCCTGTGTGATTGGGGTTTCATTCAGAAAGTCTTTTGCCTACATTGATGTCTTCAAAAGGTTTACTGATTCTATCTTCAAGCAGATTTAATGTTTCTATTTTAATATTTAGATCTTTGATACATTTCAAATTTAGTTTAGTGCATGGTGAAAAATATGGGTCTAATTTTAATCTTTGTCATGTGCAAAGCCAGCTTTTCCAGCACCATTTATTAAAGAGGCTATCTTTCTTCCAGTGAATGTATTTGGCACCTTTGTCAAAGATAAGGTGGCTGAGTGTGTTTGTGGTTGTTTCTGCAACTTCTCATTTGTTCCACTGATCCTCATGTCTGTTTTTTTTTTTTGGCCAGTACCATGCTGTTTTTATCACAGTAGCTTTGTAGTATAATTTCAAGTTCGGGATTGTGATGTTCCCTGCCTTGCCTTTGTTATTCAGAATTGCCTTTGCTGTTCTAGGTCTCTTTTGGTTCCAAATGAATTTTAGGATCATTTTCTCTAATTCTGGGAGATATGCTGTTGGAATTTTGATCAGAATTGCATTAAATCTGTATAACACTTTTGGAAGTATGGCCATTTTCACTATATTGAGTCTTCCTACCCAAGAGCAAGGGATGTCTTTCCATTTTCTGATATCCACTTCAATCTCCTTTTTCAGAGTACTGTAGTTTTCAATGAAGAGGTGTTTTATATCCTTCTTTAGATTCATTCCTAGGTATTTCATTTTCTTGGATGCTATTGTCAAAGGTGTTGTTTCCCAGTTTCTTTCTCAATGGGTTTTTTATTTGTGTACAGGAAAGCTATTGATTTTTGACTGTTGATTTATTTCCAGCTATGTTGCTGAATTTGCTTATTTATTTATTTATTTATTTATTTTTTGGTTTTTCTCCAGCACCGGGAACCGAACTCACGACCTTGCGCTTGCCAGGCAGGCGCTTTTGCCGCTGAGCTAAATCCCCAGCCCCCTGAATTTGCTTATTAATGTTATCTGTCTTCTAGTGGAGTTTTGGGTTTCCTTTATGTAGAGTATCATGTTATTTTCAAATAATGATAATTTCACTTCTTCTTTTCCTGTCATTATTCCTTTTATTTCTTTCTCTTGTCTAATTGTCTCTGGCTAATGTTTCCAGGACTATGATATGATGAATGAGAGTTAAGACATTGGCTATCCTTGACTTGTTCCTGATTTTTGAGTGAGAGATTTCAGGTTTTGACCATGTAATATGAGGTTGGCTGTTGGTTTGTCATAGATGGCTTTTATCAGATTGAGATAAAGACCATCTATTCCAATTTTCTATAGAGTTTTATCATAAATGGGTGCTGGACTTTGTCAGAAGTTTTTTTCTGCATCTATTGAGAAGATCATATGGGTTTTGTCCTTGGCTCTGTTAATATGGTGTATTACATTTATTGATTTGTGTATATGTTGAACCATCCCTACATCCCTGGGATGAATCCAACTTGGTCATGGTGTATGATCTTGATAATTTACTACATTCTGTTTGCCAGTATCTTATTGAGAACTTTAGCATTTATGTTCATTAGGAAGACTGGTCTGTAATTTTCTTTCTTAGTTGGGTCCTTCTCTGGTTTTGGTATCAGAGTAATCCTTGCTTCCAGGAATGAATTTAGGAGTATTCCTCCCTTTTCAATTTCATTAAAAAGCTTAAAAAGTAGTGGTTTTAGCTCTTCTCTAAATTTATTGTAGAATTCAGCAGTGAATCCATCAGGGCCTGGTCTTTTCCTTGTTGACAAGTTTTGAATTACATCTTCGATTTCATTGATTGAGATTAGCTAATTTAGAATTTTTATATTTTCTTGATTCAGCCTTGGTAATTCATATGTATTGTCTGGTTATTTTTCTCTCATTGTTGAGACAAAATATTTGATGCCCAAAATTAAGGAAGGAACGTTTTATCTACCTCACAGTTTGTAGAGGTTTCTGTCCATAGTCACCTGGCTCCAAGGCAGGGTAGTGTGGCAGAGGGGCAATAGTTCCTGATGGCAGAAGACAGCAAAAGCAACAAGAGCAAAAGGGGGCAAAAAGTGGCAAAAGGGAGGAGCAAACCTCATTTCCTCCCTCATATTGTGTGCAGGCTACCTGCCTCAGGGTGGCTGTAGCACTCACACCTATAGTTCCAGTATTGAACCATGAATTAATCACAAACTCTAGAAGCCCATCCCCATGACTGCATGAGGCTTTGGGAGACATCTAGACACAAACCATAACGTGTATCTAGGAATCTGTCCATTTCTTTTGTATTTTCAACCTTATTATAATACAAGTTCTCAAAGTAGGTATAGATGATCTGGATTTCTGCAGGGTCTATTGTGACTTGACCCTTTTAATTCCTAATTGCGTAGATTTGAGTCTTTTCTTTCCTTTTTTGATAAGCATTTGTCAACTGAATGTTTTGAAGAACCAACTTTCTTTTATTCATTGATTCTTTGTATTGTTTTCTTAGTATCCAGTGCATTAATTTCTGCTCTGA
>NW_004955498.1:6012480-6019185 GCF_000276665.1 Chinchilla lanigera | reverse complement strand
GTTTTTTTTCCTAGTACCGGGAATCGAACTCACAACCTTGTGCTTGCCAGACAGGCGCTGTGCCGCTGAGCTAAATCCCCAGCCCCTGCTCTGATCATCATAATTTTTTCCCTCATATGAGCTTTAGGCTTGACCTGTTCTTTTTCTAGAAGTTTGAGATTCAGCATTAAGTTGTTTACATGTGCTTGCTCTGTTTGCCTGTTATGGATATTCACTGCTACAAATTTCCCTCCTTGGACTGCTTTCACGGGTGCTCCATAAGTTCTGATATGTTGTATTGTCATTATCATTTAATTGTAGAACCTGTTTAATTTCTTCTTTAATTTCATCTGTGACCCATTGGTTGTTCAGGAGAGTGCTGTTTAGTTTCCATGTGTTTATGCAGTTTTTGTGGTTTCTTTGACCATTGATTTCCAATTTCATTGCACTATGGTTGATAATATGCATGGGATAATTTCAATTCCTTTGCATTTACTTAAGCATGCTCTATGAGCTAGGAGAATATCTCTATATTTTGGAGAATATCCCATGTGCAGCTGAGAAGAATGCATATTATTCTCATGTTGTGGGGTAGACATCTACTAAATCCATTTGTTCAAAAGCTTGATTCAGTTCTAATATTTTATTGTTGATTTTTTATCTAGTTGATCTGTCTTTTTGCAACAGTGGGATATTGAGATTCCCCAATACAATTGTATTAGTGCTTATTTGATTGTTCATGCCTGTTAATATTTGTTTTATATAGTTGAGAGCCCTGGTATTTGTTGCACAGATATTTATAATTGCTATCTCTTCCTCTTGCACTGTTTCCTTTACAGTGATGTAGTCACCTTCTTTGTCTCTTTTAATTAGTCTTGGTTCCAAATTCACTTTGTCTGCATCCAGTTTTTTTCTTGTCCACACGGATAACCAATTTTTCTAACACATTTGCTGAAAAGACAGCTCTTTCCCTACCATGCACTCTTAGCACCCTTGACAAAGATTAGTTGGCTGTATATATGTGAGCTTATTTCTGAGTGTGCTACTCTGTTCCACTGATCTCTATGTCTGTATTTATGCCAGTAAATTTGTACTTTTGAGGTATATTTTGAAGTCAGTGATGATGATGCCTCTGGCTTTATTTTCTTTGTTTAAAATTGCTTTGGCTATTTGGAGTTCTTTGGTGGTTCCATATAAATTTTATAATATTTTTCTATTTTTGCATAAAAAATACCATTGGAATTTTGATAGGGATGGCACTGAGTCTGTAGATTATTCTAGGTAGTATGAAAATTTTAACAATCTAAATTCTTCCAATCTATGAACATGAGATGTCTTTTCTTTTGTGTAAGTCTAATTTCGTTCATCAGTGTTTTATAGTTTTTCATCAAGATGATTTTACCCCCTTGGTTAAGTTTATTAAGTATTTTATTCCCTTTTTTATACTGCTGCATGTGGGATTGTTTTCCTAACTGTCTTTTTGGATGGTTTGTTGTTAGTGACTTAGGACTTGTTAACCATTTTTGTGTTCAGATTAATGTTTTCATCAAATTTGGATCGTTTATAGTCATTATTTTTTGATGATTTTTTTCTCCTTTCTTTCTTCTCCTTCTTGGGTTCCAATTATGAATATGTAAGTGTACTTGGTGTTACAGAGGTCTCTGAGACTTCATTATATTTCTTCAATTTTTGTTTTTTTCTGGTTTTTCCCCTTTCTGCAATATATCACACATGTGAGGTGAGAACTTTAACAATGGGTTACACCCCTGGGCCTTTTTGTTTTTTTTTTTTTTTTTCAAAATTAGATAGTATGATGATATATGATGATATATGATGGTACATGCTTCTGAGCTCAGCTACTCAGGAAACTGAGGCAGGAGGACTGCAAGTTTGAGGTTAGCTTGAGTAACATGGGGAGACCCTGTCTCAAAATAGATAAGATAAAATAAAATAAATAAAAAGGGCTGGAGATATAGCTCAGTGCTTGGCTAGCATGTGAAAAATCTTAGGTTCAGTCCCCATTATGACAGAAGATTAGATGATTTCTACTGATCTACTTTCAACTTCTATCACTTCAAATCTGCTGCTGAGGTCCTTTAACAAATTTTTCGTTATTGTACTTTTCAAAGCCACAATTTTCATTCATTTCTTGTTAATTTTTTCTTTATTGAGATTCTTTATTGATTGAGTTATTCTCATCATACTTTCCTTTAACATTTAAAATATGGTTTCCTTTAGTTATTTGTATATATTTATAGTGTATGTTTTGAAGTTTTTGTTTAAGTTCAACATCCAGGTCTCTTTAAAAGTAGCATGTGTTGCCTGGCTTTTCCCTGTGTGTAGATCACACTTTCCTGTTCCTTTAAAGTCGACCCTATCTTTGGCAGGTAAATTTTCACTGAAGCCTCACTTTTCCCTCATACCTAGAATGACATGTAGTCCCTTCTTCCACCAGCAGCTAGAAATGAAAACACCTTACATGAGCTTAAGCAAAATCTGAACGAAGTTACTGGGGTTGAATACACTCCCACTAACTCCCACTTGTCAACTTTCTTTTTAACTTGCATATATGCCCCTCCTCCCATACTCACCCTCCAATGTATATTTTTACAGTGTATGCCAAGTCGAGAAATGTCTAAGGCTGAGTTTCCATAGTGTATCTTTCTGCCTTTATGGAGGGTTTCTGCAAGCCAGTGGTAATGGGAGTTTGTTATAGCAGAGATTAAATGGGTCTCCTATTTGAATGCATAAAAGTGTGCATCTGTTGAGCAAGTCATCTCCTGTAGGAATTGACGGTGAGATGCCTGGATGCAGACTCTGTGGCAGTGCCTGGCAGCTGTCTATTTAATTGGGACATATATGCCAGTCAGAATTCTGGATATGAAAGATATTTGAACCTGGAGAATTCACCTCACAGACATTGTAACAATAATCATTTCCTCCAAAAAGTGGAATGGAGAACCTTAGAGGTACAGTTTGAAAAGCCATTCATTCATTGAGTAACTCCATGAGAATCACTAAGTATTTACTATGCGCCAGGTCTTGGACTGGATCCTAGGGCCATCACAGTCAATAATCCATGAGTTCTGGATCTCTGGGAAGAAAAAGAAGCATGAATCAAGGCTGATAATTTGAAAGAGCAAGGATTATCAAGTGTTTCTACTATGCTGAACCCAGGATGCCAAGGGGTTGTGGGATGTGGTATGGAAGGACATAGAGACTCCAGGGGCATGCTACCACTTATGCCCCCTGCGGGGAACAAGCGAGCATGATCAACTCACTGAACCCTCATAATCGCCTATCACAAGGGCACAATCCACAGCTGCCAATCAGACAGGAAGTTTAGGGGCAGATGGATGAGAAGATTGATGAGTTGCACTTCCTTCCTTACTCCTTGGGCCACTGCTGGGACCCCTGATCTTGTAAGAGTCTGAGGCCCTGGGAGAGCTCAGAGAGAAAGTGTGATCAATTAGTGATGTCTGACATAGGTAGGAGATGGGAGAACATCAGTACTTCTGTCCGTGGGCGAAGGACTTCTCCCAGAGCTATCGAGAAGGTCAGGTTGGCAACAGATACCGAGCACGTGCTTGCAGTCATGATAATGTCCAAGAAAACTCAAGTGTGGCAGGGGGTTATGCTACCTGGCTTCTTTTCCATCTCCATCTGCAGAGTCCCTCAAGGTTTCATCTCATGTATGTGTAGGGCACAGTCTCTCCCCCAAAACGGGGGCAAATGGTGCCTGGGTTGCCCATCTTCCAGTGGAGAATAAGGGATAGGCTAAGAATAAAGGATAATGGATGCCCTAGGAAATGGGCAGCAGTGTGTGCTTGGTGGGCTTACGTTTATGTTCAGAGACCTTGTGCTTTCAATGCCACGTAGGTGAAGGAGGTTCTCAAATCCAGGGTTGGGGAACTGTTACAAACAGCTCGTTTCCCTTTAGAGTACTTTATGACAGTTCTGTTTCTTCTGCTTCAAACAACATGCCCACGGGGAGGTCGGAGCCTCCACCTTGTAAACCCTACTGTGTATTTCGATCACGTCTTGGCTCTACTGAAGGATGGACTCTTGATGTTCATGCTGCTTGAATTTGAGCATACGTCAGAATCTCCTGGAGGTTTGTGCAACACAGTGACCCACTCTGAGAGTTTCTGATGGCCTCACCAATTTATCGATACTTTTTAACAATATAAAAATTTTCAATTCATGGGAATATGTTGTATGAAAATAGTGTTTCTCAAAGCATGGTCATTGCACCAGCATCACCATCACCATCTTGGGACTCCCAAGGAATGCAAATCCTCAGGCCCCCACCCCACGATTGCCGAATCAGAAACCCTATGTAGGAAGGTGGAACTGAGGAAAAACTGAGGAGGTAGACAGAGGGCTTCTGCCAGCTAAGACCAGTGTGAGCTCTCTCAGCTGCCCGGCTGCACGAGGGGAAGCTGGGCCCTGCCTGATTCCCTGACTTCTGCATTGCTGGTCTTCTGTATTTCTGTCCACACTCTTTCACTTGTTATTGGAGCCCCAGGTACATCCCCCACTCTTGTTATTCAGTTCTACTTCTCCCAGGCTCTTCATCTTTTTAATGGTCTAACTGCCATGTCACAGTCCCACAGTTCAGCCCTGGTGGTTTCCTGACCATTTTCACTTTTGCAGCCTAACTGGGCTGGCAACAGCATGAGGACAGGCCTGTCACCTAGTCCTCCCCCGTGGAGTGTCAGAGTAAAGGCAGACTCTATGAGCGCCAGCTTTGGAGTTGGGGAGATCCTTTGGCTTCTCTCCTTCGAAGGCCAAGTCTGACTCCCTGTAAGCATGAGGCTCCACCTGCACCACTTCTGGTGTCAGGATAAGGGGGAGAATGGAAGGTCTGGACTCCTCAAAGACACCTCCAAGGCACTTCAGCCTAAGAGAGGTCTACTCATGGATGCTTTATGATTCTTTCCACCAAAATCTTCCTCTCTTCCCCCACTACCTAGCTATCCATCCATCCAGGTAGCTATCCCGTGTCTGTGTGAAAAACACAGAAATAAGTGCATATGCATACACACAGAGGTGGAACTGCGTGGTGCACTTCCACCAAGCACAACCGGTTGGAAGGCTGAGAGGATGTCTGCACACGGAGACAGCAATATGATCAGTTGCCGTGATGCAGCCGGGCCGCATGTTTGTCAACAAGCTGGGATGTAGTGAAGGAGGGAAAACAACAAGCAACTCAAGAGAGCAGCCTCCCTCTGGGCAACGAAGGGGCTTTTAAGGTGTTACTGGAAAAAGGAAAATGCTTCTGAGGTTTCAAGACTTTGGACACAGTCACTGACAAAGCTCCAGGCCTCTTTAGGGGTTTAAGGTTACACGGTCAGATGAAGCAGATGGCACCCGGGTGTTTATTTACTGGGAAGCTGGAAGAGACATAAGGTGAGCCCTGCGCGGGCTGCACAGAAGGACAGGTGCTGATTGCCGCTGCCGTGACTATTTGCTTCTTTGGGCTTCATGCTCGCTTTGCCAACATCACAACTTCCTTTGCAGATGATAAGAAGCGCTTGCATCTGCACAGAGCTCAGTGGTTCACAGGGCCCTGGGTTCTCTGCAGCCCTCCGCTGCATCTGGCCCCGCGGGTAACCATGGGAGTTGGACAGCCCAGCCACTGCAGCTTTGTTTATAGATGCGGAAACAGATACTGCCCCGTCTCACAGCTGAAGAGAGGCCACTGCGTGCCTGAGAAGGGACTTCCACCCTGGCTGCCCTCTTTCCTTAGCCCCTTTGTACTTGTCCCATAAGCACTAACGCTAGGGTACTTTTACCTGCAGGTAGAACCCACCACTCAAATCTAAAACACCCTGGTGCCAGCTCTCCTTGCCTTCTCTCCCCGCTTCCCTGTCTCTATTCCTGCCTGGGCTGGCAGGCATGTGCACACTGAGAAAACAAGCTCCAAATGGCCAGAGCAGTTCCCAACATCCCCAGGACCCCATCCCTGGACCCCAGGCCTCACTTGGTCTCAGGAAATGCTTGGTTACCAAAAAGCACGCGTTACTCAGCAGCTAGACTCCTTCTGGAGTCTCCTCTCTGTGAGAAAATAAAAAGAAGCTAACATGTGCCTCCCTGAAACACAGTTCATAAAGCCTTAATAACCACATGCATGAGCAGTTGGGGGTCCTAGCAGGCCTCCTGCCAGCCGTGGTAGCCTGCAGAGGAGACACAAATGTACAAGTTGAGCTTTGTCAAGGCCTGGGATCATGTGGAGAGAAATTAAGGTGGCCAGGAGGGGACACGTTAGACAACATGATACAGTACTTTTGTTTAAAGCCAAGTTGAGCTGCATCTCAGGTAGCAGCTCCCTTGGCAAAACCTGCGAGACTGCCTCTAACCCCTCCACCTGCACGCACGTGCACAGGCGCAGTATGTCTTCTACACAGGGATGCACACACACACAGACAGGAGCACCCATTCACACACACTGACCACAAAGACCCCCACACAGAGGCACACCTACTTGTGTGCACACTCTCGCACTCACACACCAGCTGTGCTGTGACCCCTTTATGCTCTCGTACAGCTTGGGATCCACCTGTCGAAGCACTTAGCCCACCAGCCTACAAATGCCTATTCCTAACACAAGTGCCCAAACTGCCGAAAATGGCCAAGCGGAAGGGTATTAGCATACATCTCGAAAGCTCCACATGCGACCCACATGACTAACACCAAGTGCTTCTGCTGCTGCTGCTGCTGCTG
>NW_004955498.1:5857996-6012380 GCF_000276665.1 Chinchilla lanigera | reverse complement strand
GAGAGAGAGAGAGAGAGAGAGATGTGGATATATATGGGCATATGGATGTGTGACCCTATTAGGTATATTTTCATAGATGTATGTCTATGTATGTGTTGGATACAGACACATATATATGTACACGTGTGTTTGTATCTGAGCTTATCTGCACAAATGTAGATGTTTACATATGTATGTGTGGATGTGGGCCTACAAGGGTGTGTGTTTGTGTGTCTGTGATGTTAGATTTGTATGTACAAGTGGGGGTGGGTGGAGGACAGTATTTATACATGAATTTGTGGAAGAACGCCTGTGTATGCATGTGTGTGTATGTATGTTTCTGTGGGACTGTAAGACTATATGTATTTCAGTGTGTGGGTGTACACATGTGTGTTGAGAGTGCAATTGAGTATGTGGATGTGTGGCTATACCTAGGTGTATTTGCACATGTATATGTGTGTATGTGTGTGCAGATGTATGTGATCTGTGTGTGTGTTGGGGTGGCAGCTGAGGGTGTTGGTGTGTGTCCGTATTTGGATGTGTACGCATAGGAGTATGTTTGTGAGTGTCAATGTGTGTCTCCTCCTGCGTCTGGGTCCAGTTATAGCTACACAGATGTAGATGTCAGGGAGGTACCCCTGTGTGTGCGTGCGGGTGTGTGTGTCTGTGTATGCGGTGCAGGGGCATGTCTGGGGAGTGGTGCGTGGATGGGTCTGCTCAGCCTTTTGCATCCCACAGCCCCCTGGACCACTCATTAAATCCCTCATTGCTTTCCTTAGTCTCTGCATGTGTAAAATGAGGACAGGAACAGTTTCTACCTCACAAGTTGTACTCTAAAGGAGATGAATGGGAGCCACGGCTATTGCTTTCTCCCCGAGCCAGCACTTCTTGAGCTCCTACTATGGGAGCGCCCTGGGGCCCTGTACTGGGTGCTCATGGCCTCACTAGGGCTTCTCTCCTGGCCAGACTTCTCACATCAGATCTCTCGCAAAGGACCGACTCAGTTGGCCTCAGGAGAGCCTTGACGTGGACTCAGGACAGGGTGGACTTCTACTCTTTGCAGTTAGCCTGGTGATGCTGCAGGCAAAAGCAGGCGGAGGCTGCAGGGTCTGGGCTCCTTTTCTTGGTTCCGAGGTGCCCCATTTCCTTCAGTCTAGTCGGCCTAGGGTGCCAGATCTGGGTTCCTCCCATCAGGACAGTGATGGCTCCTCAGCCATTGACTTCCATACTTTAGCAGGTTGAAAAAGGCTGAGTAAAGAAACACTGAATTTAATAAATCCCAGGAACTGGAGAGCTCTCTAACCCAAATCAATCCTCGATGTGTTTTTAATTAAGTTATAGCCCTTGTGATTAAAGAGTGTGAATTCCATTACTGTGACCATTTATCAAAGAGCATACCCACTGAACCTTTCCAATAAGCAGGGAAGAAGGCTTTTGATTTTCATCAACACCAAATGCCTTGCTTGTATCTCAACTGACTCACTGAGAATTGTCTCCCCTCCCAAGCTGCCACCCACTCGGCAGCGACAAATCAGAGCTGGCTCCAACATTGCCCCATCAATAAGCCAAGGCAGGTGAATATAAAACTTCCGATTTGGTTCAAGTGCTCCTCACAATCCAAACCCAAGAATCAAGATGCATAGATTTTAGCAGCCTGAGCATTCACAAGTGTTGGAGGTGATTTGCCCTGAACAATGAACAGTACCCTGGAAACTTTGGCCTGGCCATAGCTCATGCGGCTGTGGGAATGAATGAGCGCCAGAGGCGTGAAGAAGGGTTACTACACGGAATGTCAGCAATTAAAAGGCAACCTCAGGGATTCCATCTGGGCCGGGTTCGAGATGTGTGCATGTGCGTGCTCTTTGCACTTCTGAAAAAAATTTCTGCAGTATTATATACAGAAGAGCATCCAGTCGTACACATACAACTTGGTGCATTTTACAAAGTGAGCAGAGCCATATAACTGGAACCCAGATTTTATTGTTAAAGATAAAAGAACCAAAACATCTTAACAAACACACAGACATAAACAAAACAACATAAAAACAATATAAACAATACAGAATTTCAGACAAGGTGATGCCAAATTAAGAATGATTATTGTATTACATACTGTTCTCTTCATATTGGTTACTCAGATAAACAAATACAGACATGTAAGAATGATCAAACACTTAAATATCAACTGTTCCTTTCAAGGAGGCAATAGAAATTAGTAGTACAATAATCCCAGCACCATATGTATACACACACACATTTTTCTCTTTTCTCTCATCCCAGTCATTCTTTCCTTTTGATTAGTTTCTTTGCCTTTCACACTATCTATTGTGCCTGTTAGATTTCATTTCCTCTTTCAGGTGGAACCCAGATTTTAGAAAGCGAGAGCACTGGCACTTCCCAGAATCCTGCACATTGCCCCTGATGGCCACTCGGCCCCCGTGGCAACCACTGAGTTCTACCAGGGCTTGTTTAGTTTTATGTTTTACATAGATGGAGTCATACCTAACCTACTTTTTTCATACCTGGTTTATTTTACTCAACATTGTTTGTGAAATGTGTATGTGAATATGTCATGTTTTATTTATCTATTCTATTCTTGATGGGTATTTGGGTCATTTCTGGTTTGTATGGTATGAACAATGCTGTTATGAATACTGGTGTACCCATATATTTGCAAACAATTATGATGTGTTGTGCGACATCCAGAATACTTTCTGAGAAATCAGTCGTGAGGTAAGTTCATCATTCTGGGGAAATCATGGAGTGTTCTTACGCTGACCTAGACAGCATGAATGTAGGAGTATGAGTCTAGTCAGTGAGTCGATGTGGCCTCTTGATACAATCAAGAGACTTGGCAAAAAACACAAGATGGATGGGCTGGTGGCATAAATGAGGTATACTGTTTTATAGTCTATTTATTTTTTAAAAATTCATTGGGGTTTATTTTTCTCAGCTTTCATTTTTTACTAGTCCATCTTTGCAGTACACAATGATCACATTCCTCTTGGGGAGTTGGTGTGCGTGCAGAACACATCTTAATGCTTTTTTCATCTCTTTCTCCTCCCCCTCCCCCTCCCTCCACCTCTTGATCCAGTATACAAAAATAACCGTAAAAGCATAGTATAGTAAACACATAAACCAGAGGCATAGTTATTATCAAGTATTACATACTGTACATAATGTGTACTACACTTTTAGACAACTGGAAGCTCAGTGGATTTGTTTACACAAAAATCGTCACAAATGTGTAATTAATGTGCTACACTATGACATTACAATAGTTATTGTGTCACTAGGTGACAGGAATTTTCCAGCTTCATTATAATCTTGTGGAACCACTCTTGTAAATGCTGTCCACAGTTAACTAAAACATTGTTGTATGATACATGACTATATATGCCTTATCTGTCATTATAATACTTAATAGTGGAACTGTAGGGTCCTATGTGTATCTTCAGCTATCATAGATACTGCTCTACTGCCATACTGATTTCCAAAGTGGTTGTACAATTTATTCTCCCACCCACTGTCCAGGAGAATCCTTGTTAGTCCACATCCTCATCAGCATGTGGTGTTGTCTTCATTTTTCGTCTTAGCCATTCTAGTGGTATATAGTTTTCCTGGCTTGCACTTCGTGGGTAGCACACACTAAGATAAAGGTTAGCATGCAGGAAGTTTACTGCAGTGAAAGAAGCAGGGGCCAGGATGGCAGAAAGCTGGTGCGATGCATCCTTTCTGGTTTCAGCTTCTCGGACTTTGTGGGCAGCAAGCAGGCGTTATTTATATACTCTGACTAGTCTTTTGGGATATACATCTTCACATATTTCTGAACCTATATCTCAAAAGACTATCCAGGATATATAATATATATACATGAAGAAGTCCTATAAACCTGTAAAAAAAATGAAAAGACAAATAGCCCAATAGAATGGAAAGTTTGAACTGCAATGTAGTGACACCAAAGACCTCAGTCAGTCCCATAGAGAACTCTGAAACTGGGATGATCTTTTAGAACTGTCTTAAATTGAGGCTGGAGAATGAGCCCTTCCACCCCGTATCAACTAGTCACTAGACACCCGCTTCCCCCGAGGGAGAGGGGGCTTCAGGCAAGGCCTAGCGTTTCAACAGAGGGCAACCACTCTGAAGAGGAAGTAGGCTGTGAGCCGAAAACACTGAGCACTCCCAGCAGCTGGGGAGATGAGAGCTTCGGTCCCAAAGGACAAAGGGAGAACACGACAGAGGCTGCTGTGCTACCGGCATTGCTCTGTGAATTTTGCATTTCTCTGATGACTCTGGGAGTTAAACACCTTTTGGCCATTTGGGTAACATTGTTCCTAAAATATTTATTCAGGTTTTTTTTTTTTTCTTTCCTTCAAAATTCTATGGGGATACCAATCTTTTTCTCAATGATTTGTAGAAATTCTTCTTTTATTTTTCCAGAAAGAGTTCCTTTTTTGGTGATAATGATGAGGGAAGAGGCAGGCACATAATCCAGGGACAAAACCCAAGTCCCTGGCTGGGGCTAAGTAAGGGCAGCGGCTGAGACTCAAGGCGGTTGAAGGGTGCTCTCCGCTAAGGCACCAGGCCCAGGACGGAAGGGGACGTTAGGCAGCGGCTGCTAAGCCCGCTCAGTGCCTGCTGGGGTGAGAAATTGGTAACTCAAATCTTACCCAAACCACAGTTTGCACAGGGGACCAAGAAGGCAGCCTCTACATTCTCCATCCCCCCAGTTTGGAGTGTCCAAGGGAGTCAGATTTGATGAGTATAACTGTACTAGGTAATAGGAATTTTTTAGCCTTAGTATAATCTCATGGGACCACCAGTGAATATGTGGTCTGTCACTGACTGAAACATTGTTATATGTATACGCTTTTCTGCATGTGATAAGTGCTGTTCTTGGCCTTGAGGAAGGACAAAATGAAGAAGGCCACATTGTCTGGAGACTTGGCACGGACCCAGTGTCCCCAGCGCAGCTGGTTCTGGGGGCTCCCTGCTGTGACTGCTGTTGGTTCGTACCTGAGGTGAGGTGGTGGGCAGACAGACATAGCTTTAAGCAGTTGTAGGCAGAGCAACCTTCCCTGACCAACTTGGGTTGCGCAGTGGCCTGGCCCACTCCCACACACAGCTGCAGAGGTTGCACACTGTCTCCCTCATTGCAGGGCTCATGGAGCTCCAGTTCTTTGCAAGGACACCTTGGAGAGCAGGCCAGATGTTCAGGCAGAACAGGGTACCCCAATCCAGGCTTTGTGCTCCTTTACCAGCTGGAGCAAGCTGGGTGGACAAGAGCAGGCAGCAGCTGCTGCCACAGAGTACAGCCCACAGGACCAGGGCAGGGAGCAGCCAGAGTGCCACGCATCCTTCCTGGGATTCGGCTCCTTGGAGTTCATGGGCAGCAAGCAGGAGTCATTTATATACGCTGACTAGTTCTTAGGGATATACATTTTTACATATTTCTGAACCTATATCCCAAAGAACTACCCAGACTATATAATACACAGTATATGCACAAAGAATTCCCGAAGTCTGTAAGAAAAGACAAAATATTAACAAAAAAATTGACATAGGATTTGAGTATGTAGGGTGTGACTGAAAACTATGGTGCATATTTAAATTTTTAAAAATCATTACAGCAAAACACATATCATACTGCTATACAGTCCCTCCAAACATTCCCTCTGGCTTCAGATACACTTATCCTGCCATTCTGGTCACCTTCTGAAGCAGTTCTAGAAGTCCTATTGCGTGAGTGTGTGTAGACGTGCTGCTGTGGCTGCCTTAATGTTCTGAATTGATTCAAAACTGTTACCTTTCATGGTCATTTTGACTTTGGGGAAGAGCTACAAGTTCAGTGCCAGGTCCAGTGAATAAGGTGGATAGAGACACAGTGTGATATTTTTACGCATCTCCCTTTCTGTTGGAGTGCACTCAGCAGAAGCAGTCCCCGTACTTTTGTAAAGACACTCAGGAAAGAGGCTTCCAGAACTGGTTCTGAAAGAGGCAAGGATGATGGGATAAACCTATCTGAAGCAACGGGGAGGGTGATTTCGACGAGAATTCATGGTAATGTGTCTTTAATTGTAATAATATTTTTAAAAATGTAAACACTAACCATATTTTTGATCACCCCTTGTACACACCAATAATTTATTTAGGAATGATTCCTGAAAACAGAAGAAATATGAGGATAAAATATTTTCTCTCTCCACAGATATAAATGAGTGGGCCAATAAATACACATGAATATATATAAATGGAATCAGAAAGAGAATATATGCGTATCTAATAAATATATATTTGTACTCCAATTCTTGGCTTCTGTGGAAATGCAATCTAATTCAACAATTAGTTAAAGTTTATTCTAGGCCTGTGAGGTTGAATTAATATTAGAAAATCAATGTGATTAATCATATTAACAGAGAACAAGAGGAAAATCATGCAATCATTTAAATAGACACAGAAGGGGGCTGGGGATTTAGCTCAGCGGCAAAAGCGCCTGCCTGGCAAGCGCAAGGTCGTGAGTTCGGTTCCCGGTACCGGAGAAAAACCAAATAAATAAATAAATAAATAAATAAATAGACACAGAAAAACATTTTAACAACATTCAATGGCCAACCATGATGAAGCAAAAACCAAACAAAAATATTTGATCAACCTAAGAATAGAAGGGAACTTTCACATCTAATAAAGGGAAGATCAACACAACAAAAACTACAGCAGCCATCATAATCACTGGGGAAGAATAAAAATCTTTCCCCATAGAGTGAGAATGAGAAAATTTGTCCACTGTCACCACCATTAGAATAAGTGAATTTAAGAAGGTAGAAGGATACAAAATCAACGTATTTTTAGAAGTGGTTGCATTTTTATCAGTAACAAGTAGAAAATAAAGTTAGAAAATATGTCCTCTACAATAACATCAAAAAGACTAAAAATCTAGAAACAAATCTAACAAAAGATGTACAAAACCTCTACCCTAAAAGCAGAAAACATTGACAGAGAGTAAAAGAATTTATAGTAAAAAGAGGATGTGCTGTTATTCATAGGTTGGAGACTCAATACTACAAAAATATCAGTTTTCTCCCACGTTAATTCATAGACTCAACACAACCCCAATATAAATCCAAGCAGGCTTTTAAAAATTTTTATACTACCAGATATTAAGAATGCTACAGTAAGTAAGACAGTGTGATAGTGGTGCAAAGGGACAGTCAAACGTCAATTCCAGAAGTATGGAAGAGTACATTTGGCTTGTTTTGAGCCACTGAGAGGTGATTTGTTACAGCAGCCGTGAGATGATGTACGGCCAGTAAGCAGTAGAGCTTTGACGGAAAACATTCATCTCAGCACCAGGCACGGCCAGAAGCCATCTTTGCTTCTTTAAGGGACAGCTAGCTTCCCCAGGGCCTTGGCAAAGCCTCCTCAGGGATGGAGGATGAGAGGGATTCAGGAGGAAGCCATGATGAGTCAGGAGCAGGAAGTTGCTGGAAGCCATCAGCTTAAAGTCCCTCCCTTGAAGTGAGTCACGTGATTTATCCCACAGCTTCATAGGAGGGACTAGGAGCATGAAGGCCACTCTTCCGCCCAAGAGGCTGAGTTGGTCAGTTTATCACTGACTGAATGAGGACCTCATAGCCAAGGCTGGACCCCGACTTTCTGAGGTACTTCTCAACACAGGGTTCCGCCTGCTTCTCCTTCAGCGACTCCTGTGGAGTCCAGGCAACCTTTGCCCACACATGTTCCTGTTGGATCAGAGTCAGTATAATGCAGGAAAGCTGCCCGGAACAGCTCGCGCCCTTCTAGTGGGAATGAAAAGTGGCCATTCCCCTTGGAGAGAGGAGAGTCCCTGGGCAACCCTCCAGGGCTCTTCTGGCCTTTCTTTGTGCCCAGACAGCTGTGGGCAAATGAGGCTGGGGTGGAAAAGAATGAATTCTGCTTTTCCCCCTCCCTGAGGTGCCTGGCTGCGCATGGGCACAGTAGGCAGCTCGGGAAACAGCACAACTGACAGACATGTGGCATTTTATGATGTGAAAATTAAAATCACCAGGAAATGTTCACATTCACTCTCTCTCCTTTCTCCCCTCCCCTATCTCTTTTCCTCGGAGCCTTTCTAAAACTCTTTCTAGTGTCACTTTTTCTCCTTTGCCTTTTCCCCTGGTTTATGCTAGGTTCTAGCTCTGAGAACAACTCTGGTTGGAGCTTGAACTTCAGAATTTCTATGAACCACTTTGAATCCTTAAGGTGCCTACGATGGCTTGTGGCCCTAGGCAATGGCTGGAGGAGGAGAATGTGTGTGGGTCTTCCAACCATAGGGCCTCAAACGTTTCATTTTGTTTCAGTTTTTGATTTTTTGAGACAGGGTCTTACCAGGTAGTTTAGACCGGCCTTGAACTCACTATGTAGTGCATGCTGGCCTCGAACTCGTGGTGCTCCTCCTGCCTCAGCCTCCAGAGTTTTGAGGTGACAGGCATGAGCCACCACACCTGGCTACAGAGACTTCTATAGAAGCCTTTTTCTTAAACTCTTGCTATATTCCAATTGTGGTCTGTTAAGTTTTGTAAAATTCACACATTGCGTTGTGGGAATCCACCTTTTTTCTCGCTTTCACACTTTAAGCGTAAAAGTCTACTTCTGTTGGGCCCTGGGTGGAATGGACACTTCCTTGAGCTTCCCAGGCTGATGCCTGCACGCCTCCACACAGGGCACACCCGCCTTGCAGAGCTCCGGTCAGAAGCTCTTTCTCCAGGGATCCCTACTCCTGCAATCTTCCACCCTGCATTGCTAGCATTTGTAAATGTTACAACTCCTAAAGGACTTTCACAAGCACATATCATTTTTAGAGCCACGTTCATATCCCACTTCCTAGGTCTAGGGCATCCGGAGAGTGTCCCACAGTATCCCTAGCCGTGGCCTGGAATGTGCTCCAGTAAGGGAAAACTGGAACACCACTATCAACTTTTACTTGTTCTATAAATATGGACCCTAAGAACCCAAACAGCTTGAGAAATTGCCCAGGGTGCCAAAGCATGGTGGTGTGTGCAAGATCCTTTAAGGATGGCTCACATCTTTCAGGGTACAAAGCATCTGGGGCGACCAGGCTTGTGGAAGTCAGTAGCTGCTCTGGTTTTACACAACAGCGCTGTGTTGTGGAGTTGAATCACTGTTTTGTAAATTGAATCTTTAACCCCTGTGGGGTGCCATCTATTGCAGCCTCCAGAACTCCTTTTATGAAGCAAAAGGTCTTCTTGTAATGCAAATCGCCACCCCCTAATTGGCCTGGTTTGTAACATCTACATTAATTGCTTAAAGTTGGCAAAGCCTTTTCCTTCCCAGTAAAGCATTTTTGTCTTGTTTTCCACAAAGCAGAAAGGCTAGAAGTCACCAGTCACCTCTTCACCCTTCAGGGACAACCCACCTGGGCCCTGGGAAGGCGCTGTCTCTCCTCCCCCTTGCCATGGAGTTTTGGAACCCGGCAGTTAATGGGGACGCTGGGAGTGCGGGTGGTACTGGGTCCCACCTGGAGCCAACTCTGACAGCAGCCCGCACCCTCAGAGGCTGGAGAGGAATACCAATTGCGTGGTTACTGGGCCCCCTCAGGAGCCCGCAAGAGGAAATTAAAAAGCATGCACATGCCTGGAATAAAGGGTCCTCTTCTTGTAGCTAATCACTGAAATTGGTCACTGCATGTCCCCTCCCCCTTTGGGGGAAAACATTGTCTTTCTCTTGTTCTGTTCCATCACTGCATTCTTAGAGATGTGCCAGGGAGGCTGAGCTTCACTTGGGCACCCCTCCATCCAGACCCTTGAGCCCCAGCTTTCTGCCAGAGTCCTTACTTTTCCCAGCACAAGGGGCATGAATTTGTCCTGTCTGACGCGGAGTGAAGAGCTGTCTCAGCCTCAAGACCATGCAGGTGGGAGCAATGGGCTGGCATCTTTTAAAAATGTTTCTACTCCTCCACTTTGAAACCTGACCAGAGCACACTGCTGCTGTTTTACCTGGAGGATGGACTCTAAGGTGACACACATGGTGGTCAGGACTTCAGCTGTAGGGTGAGGATAAGTTCTTCCTACCCTCTGTACTCCACGGCCCATGGCTGCTGGCCAGTGTGTGTCTCCAGGTTCGCTGGCAGTGGAAGAGGCGCTGAGCATGCCTGTAGCCAGGTCTACGCAGCCCTGAGAAGCAGGAAGCGGGAAGCAGGAAGCAGGAACAGGAAGACACCTTGGGCTGCCTGGAGAAGCAGACAAGGAGGGGATCTTTCAACACTGTCCCAGCAGCAAGCCTGTGACAATGCCCTCTAAAGGCCTGCTCCAAGCAAGAGAAACTGAAGGGACTCCCTGTCTCTCCTGAGTCCTTAGTTTCCCCTCTCTGGGCCAGTGAAGGTCTTGAGTCACCTGATCTCCAAGGCTCTGTTCCCCATGAGTTCTGCAGAGCTGACATAAACTGTGCTCTTGTTCCCTGTTGTGGCCATGGGAGCTTAGCTCTGGGAGTGTCTGGCAGGGGCCCAGTTCAGGGAAGGTGAAGGTGGCTTGGTTTTCCAGCCGGGGGGCCTTGAGAATACTGACATTTATACTGTGGTGTACTGAATGATAGTCCCTTCTCCAAAGATGTGTCTACCCCACAACCTGTGAATATGACCTTATTCAGAAAAAGGTCTTCGCAGGTGTACTTAAGTAAAGGATCTCAAGATCTGGTCATCCTGAGTTATACTGGTGGACCTTAGATCTAAGGATGCATCCTTACAAGAGGCAGAAGGTAAATAAGGTGAGGTGAAACTGCAAATAGATTGTAGTGATGTGGCTACAAGCCAAAGAACACCTGGGATGACCAGAAGCTGAAGAGGTGAGGGTGGATCCTGCCCTGGAGCTCTGAGAGAGAGACAGGCTAGTTCTCCTGATAGTTTGATTTCAGACTAATGGTCTTCAGAACTGTTGGAGAGTGAGCGAATGAATGAGTGCCTTCATTTCTGCATAAATTTAGTAAGACCTTGTTGTCTTAAAACACCAAATTTGAGGCAACTTGTTAAGGTAGCCATAGACAGGAATATCCACACTGTAGCAACAATATCAAGGAGGAAAGAAAAAGAAGGAAGGAAGAAGAGGAGAGAAGAGGGAGAACGTCTCAGTGAGCATGTACCAAGGGCCAGGCAGGCAGTCTGAGCTCTCTTCAGAGCCCACTCCCATTTGATGGCCACCATGAACTTTGAAGCACATACTTCCCTCATCCCTGCTGTACGGTGCAGGAGGAACAAAGTAGCATAAACTGAGTAGCTCACCTGGGGAGAGGTGGAGCCAACTAGGATCAAGCCCCGGTGCCATGACTCCAGGCCCACCTAGCCTTGTGCCCCTGGGTGGACCTTGTTGGGGCTATTAAGGAGTGGTACCAGCCGATAGCCTGAGATCTTGGTTTCACTCGTGGGTGGCATTATTAGTACCCAGCCAGGAGCCTGGGCAGACCCCAACTCCCTACTCCTTCTCTTTTCTCCCCACAGCCAAGCTTGCCAGTGCATTTCCTCACTGCTCGCTTCCTGACTTGTCAGCCACCACTGCTCCCCACGCCTGGGCCCCTGTCCTGTATGGATGCGTTCACTCCTTCCTCCAGGCTCCCATCTGCATACACAAGCGTTTCTCCTGCCTGGACAGAAAAGCATCCTAAGGATGCTCCAGCTGCATTATACAGCCTGCTTTTGGTGATGACAGGATTGGAGCTGGGAGCTAAGCTACAGGGTGGGGAGGAGGCAGGAAGGAGATTGTCACTTGTGACTGAAGGGGAAACCAAGCTGTGCTAACAGAGTGGCTGGCAGCACTACGGGCCTTTGTTGGGTGTGAGCTGGGGTTGCAAAAAGAGGACTTTGGGGCCACGTGGTGTTTTCACCTGTTAATGCTGTGATGCACGTCACTGTCAGTGGGCACCTTCAGTGAGGGGTTGTTTCCTTTTTCTTCCTTCATGGAATAAAAAACCTATTATTAAATTACATACATCTGATTAATCACAGAACTTGAGGACACATAGCCACTGAGCTGTATAGAAACTGGACCTTGGCTTTATGTGTTGTTCAGGATGGACTTTGGTATTCAAGTCTGTTCTGTTCACTTGGAACAGCTGATTATTTTAGCTTGCAATAGCCAAATACTCCCACAGCTATATTTTTTCTCAGAACTCTTTCTTATTGAAATTCTTACAGGAAAAATTACTTTTTATCGTAAGTCAAGATTCTATAGTCCCTAGTCCTTTGATGTGTGCTTATAATTCTTGGAGATGTTCAGCAGTCACATTGGGGCACAAGACAGTGCACTGACATATAAATTCTATCTCATTCTGTCGTATTAGTCACATGGCTAGCATCTCTGCTGTGCTTGGATGTGTCCATAAAAGTTTACACGTTGGAAACTTAATTCTCCATTTTATATGTTGATAGTATTTGCAAGTGGAGCCTTTGGGAGATAATTAGGATTAACTGAGGCCATGTGGGTGGGATCCTCACTAGGCAGTAGTGAGTTTGTAAGAAAAACCCCAGCTAGTACGTGTGCTCCATCTTACCATGTGATGTTGCCACTGTGTTATGGCCTGGTAAGTAGGTCCTCATCAGCTGCCAAGCAGACCTTGGTCCCATGCTCTTGGAAATCTCAGCCTCCAGACCCATGAGTCAAATAAACGTTTGCACTTTATAAATCTCCTGCTCTCAGATATTTCGTTATAGCAACAAGAGACAGGCTAGGACAAGCTCATGAGACAACGAGCTCCTTCAGGACAAGGAGCTCTTTTCATGGCTGTATCCTTGAAACATAGTATTTCTGGAATCTAGTAGGCAAAGATGCCTTTCTTCCTTCATACTGAATAAGTGGACGGTTAAGCTGATTGGGAACTGTGGCTCAGAGCAGGTCTCAAGCTGATAAAAGGCAGCGCTGGGATGTGAATCCAGGGCTGATGTGAAAGTTCATGCTCTGCCCCTCCTCAGACCACAGTGGCGCTAGCACAGACTCCTTGAGCCAGTGCTCAGGTTGGGGTCAGGTGTGAAGAGCCTTGAGGGTAGAGGCAAAAGTAGTTGAAGACAGTAAGCACTAAGGGGGCCGTGAGTCCTGAGGAAGGCTGAGGGAGGTTCCACAGACAGACCCCAGGGGTGCTGTTGGTGGGATTGGATGTGGGCTTAAGTCCCGACAGAAAGGACCAGATTTACTTTCCCTGAACCCTGGAGAGTTAAAAGGAGGAGGTCTCTGTGGTTGGCTGAAAGCAAGAAGGAAGCAGGGAGGGCTCTATGGAGACATCTGCAAAGACTGAGGCAAAGTGAGAAAGGTCTGTGCTCATGGCGGGTGCTGACAATCCGAATCCCAAGTCCTTGTGCCAAGGACTGCAAGCGAGGGGGATGCCCAGGGGGCCTGGCTGAAAGGGTGGGGGCCTGGAGAAAAGAGGGCAACCAGAGGGGCCAGGGCTGAAGTCAGGACCTCTGAACATGCTGGGTGTCCCTGGACTCCTCTCCCAGCTTGCTTTTCTCCCAGCTTCTTTCCCTTCTTTATATGGTTAATTTTCTTCCTCACTTAGCAAGGGGATAAACAATAAGATGTGCAAATCTCCTTCAATTCCATTCCACAAAAATCCACTGCACTGTTTACCAGTGGGAGGTGTCCAGAATCTCAGAGAAAGCAAAGCCCCATGCTCTATATGGAGAAAGAGACTCCTAGTTTGGTGAGTTGGCCCCAAGGCTGACCATGATCTGAAGGCAGAGCCTCAGGAAAGGCCAAGAACAGAGAGAGGAACAGCCGCAAGGATTGGAAGGCTTTTCGGTAGCTGAGGGGTTTAGGCTGAACCTAGAAAGATCGAAAGAAGGCAAGCAGGTGCACTAGAGAATTCTGGACAAGGGGCAAGCCGTTGGAGACCTGGGCACTGAAGAGGGCAGGGCATTCTTGTAGTGAGAAGCAGCCAGGCTGGGCTCGTGTGTGTGTGTGTGTGTGTGTGTGTGTGTGTGTGTGTGTGTGTGTGTGTGTGTGTGTGTGTGTGTGTGTGTGTGTGTGTGTGTAGAATGGAGGCATGCGGCGCACTGGCTGCAGTTCATCTGGGGAGTGTTTTGTGTCAAATGAGCAGCTCAGGCAGCAGCTCAGGGCCCTCAGGAGGTATCAAGGGCTTATGAGCAAGGGCCTGTGACCTTATTTGGAGAAAGTGTCTTTGAGGATGTAATTAAGGTAAGGATCTTAAGAAGAGATCATCCTGGATTATTTGAGTGGGTCCTAAATCCAGTGAGAAGTGATCTTATAAGAAGATAAGACACAGAAAGAAGAGAAACACAGAGGAGATGTGGATCTGCCAGAAAGCTAGAGGAGAGAAGGAAACACAGTCTCCTGGGGCCTGAAGAGGAGCATGGCGTGGTGGCCCACACCTTGGTTGCAGCCTGGGACAATGATTTTATCAAAGACCACTCATTCCCCCTAGCTACTTCCCCCAGCAGGCTGTGCACTCCTTGAAGGGAAGAACCGTGGCTCTTTTACTAATCACTGTAGCCTCAGCACTGAGCACAAGGCCTAGCACCCCCTGGGGACTCAATAAACATTGGCTGAATGAATGAATGGGGGCATTATTGTGGGGGTCCCGGATCCGTGTGCATACCAAGCACTGTATATACATGAGTTTCATTTGAGAGTGGTGCTGAACTCCTATAGGCACTTTGTTCCTTTGTATGCCTTGGCCAGGAAATAAAAATACTGCTAGCTGCAGTTCTCTGTGGGGCCTGTGGAATGGCCCGATGCTGGAGCAGAGGCGAGAAGGGTGGAAGAGGAACTGAGGCCCAGTCCTGTGATGCTTGCTTTCCTTCTCAGCCTGCTTCTAAGCCAAACTGGAGAGGTAGCAAGACGCGGTCCAGTGCAGCTTCTAATCAAGGCAGACCCAGCCCGCCTGACCAGCAGGCAGCAGTGGTGCTCACAGTGAGTCGCAAGCAGCCCCTCTGCGGACACTCACCCGCAGAGCCTAGGAGTCTATTCTTCGAGGGACTGCCAAGGAGGCTCCAAACCTGTGGGACCCTTTCCTCATGCCTCCGTTCACTGGTGAGAAGACGAGTCTGTAATCTGCTGGGAAGTTTAGTAAGATAAACCCATGTCCGGCAGCTTCCCTCACAACCCTTTCGGAGGCATCTCTGCACTTCACTTTTGGTCATGCTTTGCAAAGGGCTTGCTCGTTCTCATTTGCAGGTACCGGATGCAGGAGGGAATCTGAAGACAGGCTTTGGAGAGCTACTAGTGCCCTTTACAGGGCTCTGGACCAATGTGCAGGCTGAAGAGAAATGGCTTGGACAACTTGCCTTAAATAATCTGGCAAGCAAATGTCCTTTCTTTATTCATCAGGGATATTCATGCCTAAATAATCTCTTTGTCTTGTGGGATTTCATCATGTGCCAAGGTGGGCAGGCAGGAGAGGCACAGGGACCAACAGGGCTGGCTCTCAGGGAAGGCACGGTAGCTGAGGTTGCCAAACTGAGATATGTCGCCAAGCCTGAGAGATGCACCTGGACCGGGAGGCTGCAGAGCCGGCCTGCACTGGTGTGCCTAATCTCCAGTGTGCCAAGATGGGGTGCCACAAAGAAAGCGAGCCACACAAAGCCAACCGCACAGGGCGTGATGGGATTAAGGCTATAGAAAGCACTGTCAATGTGAAAGTGAGGCTAGAGTAGGCAGGTGTTGTGGCCGGTGCCACCTAGCCACTGGGCCTCCTCCAAGTGTGCTGGGGACCAAGTGACAAAGACTTTGTGAAATGAAGGCTGCAGGAAGAAGAATGGCCCTCCACAGCAATGTGCTAACTGAACTTGCTGGGAATATTTGTCACCATTTTCCTTTACTTTCGCCCTGGTTGCAGGAATTTCATTCATTTTCTTGTTTCACAGCTATTTTATCCTGAACATATATTTGCTGATGTATCTGGCAAGATCAAAAAAAAAAGTTTCTATACACATTAGCTACACTTGTCTTCAGCTTACTTTCTGAACATGAAAGGTTTAAACAGAGAGCATCCATATTGCATGGATTAATTAGATGTTTTAAATTAAAAAAATCCGGAAAACAAAAAATAAGAAAGTAAGTTAGAGAGTATAATATAAAACTCAGCAGGCTTTGATTTTCTGCCATGAAGCTATTAAAAAAATAATTAAGACATGCACAGCAAACTGATTCTTTGCATAAATCAGAGCTATCAAAGGCACATGTTTGTTTTTAGATTAGCATGTACATAAATTTAGCCAAAACTACGGGGTTAGGCTGTGAATTGAGCTAAACCTGAGCTCTAATCAGGCACCAGACAGAGCAGGCCAGATCCATCCTGGGTGTCCAGCCTCAACCCTGGTCATGGTCATGGCCAGTGGGCTTCCTTCCTATCTCAGCTAATTCAAAGAGGCAGATGGAGGGCTCGAGGTTGTAAATGCACTTGGAGAGGCCTTTAGAATCTTCAGACCCCACAGAAAAACCTTGTAGGAACTGAAATGCACACTGTCAGGCCCCATTTGCAGTGCAAAGCCATCTTATAGGATAAGCACTAGACCTGGGTTGCATTTCTCTGATTAAGTTTTGAGATGCCAGTAAGCTAAGCTTGCTCCAGAGCTCAGTTATGTCTACACGTGTCCTTAAACTTTAGCCTCACAGTATTTAGCTGCAGAGATATGAGCTAGTGGTCCTAAAACACAAGCAGGCCATGGCAGATTGTCAAAGCACTATTGATAAGCATTTCCAAACATTGCCATTACAGCAGACTAAATATAAAGGCATCTGCCGTGCAGAGTTTGAAGTGGGAACGCCTTCATATTAGGCAGTTTCTTGGGCTGTGTGCTTAAAAAACCGGGTTCAAACACACAGTAGCCCCCAAGTCCCTGCATGAGCCCAGGCACCACACCCAGCCCCTGTGATCCCCACCGGCAGTAGCAGGGTCTAGGGCAAAGGGAGAGGGGCTTCCAGTCCCCGCGCTCCCCAAACCCTATCTTCCTGGGCAGGGGTAGGAGCCCTGGCCCCGGGAAGTGGAGGGGCCCACAGCTGCTGTGGACAGGGGAGGAGCTGCCCCTTCCCACGTGTGAAACCTGAGGTAGGACAGAAGAAATAAAGATAGGTAAAAAGCAGACAAGGAAAAATCATAATATTAAAATGTATTTTTAAGGAAAATTATAGCTTTAGGAAACAAAATGTTCTTCCTTTCCCTTGTAGAAATTCATTTCAGGGGGGAAAATTCCTAAGGATCTTAAGGATGCAATAAACCCATGCACTGAGGGCTTCCTGTGTTTACCTGTAAACTGAGGCCCCCATTTTCCTCCCAGAGACCTCCATCCTCAAAGAAGCACAGCTATGAAGTACACAGCGTATCTCTAAACTATCTCTAAACTTTGAACACATGCAACTCAAGGGCTGCATTCTAACCGAGCCTGCCAAAAGGCAATCTGACAGACGGACAGTAGAGAAATACACATCCTACATCACCCATCTTGAGGACACCCCAAGACCGCATGAAGACCCCCAATGCCCACCATAACGCCCCTCTCTTGAGGGCCCCACTCTGTTTTCTCTGCCTGTGCACTTTCAAAAATTCTCTCATAACCCTTTCGAATGTCTCAGCATCCTGCCATTCTTACCAGTAACTAAATAAGTAAGTGAACCCACAAGTTGCGGTCCCCATCTCCTCTCTGGGGTCCCTCCTGAGGCCCCGGCTGGTGATATCCCACAGCTGCCAGGGATAGGGGCGGAGTCACTGTTTTCCTAGGCATGTAACCCTTTGTGACTCGCCACTCCCGGGCTTTCATGACCTCTCCCGCTCTGTGCTCCTACGGATCCTCCCAGAAAACAGCTCCAATTACCACCTGAGTGCAGGGGCGGGGACCTTGCACGTTGGGAGGCTGTGGGCACAGGTGCCCACCTTCCCTGGCAGCTCCTCTCAGGGCACCTTGGGCTGAGGGGGTGCAGGAGGCACCCCCGCCCGCGGCATTCCTGGCAAGATCTGTGACTACTGATTATTTCTTACTTTCCGGCCTGGAAATACACCAACTCTTTTTATCCAGAGATTCACGACTCTCCCTGGAGGGTTAAAATATAAATAGCAGTTTCTAACCATGCTAATAAATAGATGAAGCTAAGCAAACAATTTATCAGCTGTCCTCATAGCCTCTCAGTGTGCCTGCCTGCCTGCCTGTCTAATGTGTCCACAACTTTCCCTGGGCACGCTCTCATTCTGCAAAGGCTGGAAGACAGGCTGGCCAAGTGGGTCTAAAAATAAAATGAACAAGAGGCTGAGAACAAGCTGCTACCATCCAAGCAAAGGACACTGTCTGCCCAGACACAAATCCTCGGAGCCTGAGACCACACCGGGTTGTGTGTGCAGGGCTTTGGTCTCCTCGGGGCCTTCTGAAGTGTGCCCAGACTGCTTTGTGGGGTAGGGGACAAGCGAGGTGGTGCTCTTTATCATCCCTGCTGTCTTGGGGGGCACCCTGTCTCTGGAGTAGGCGCTGGAGGGCAAGGTGGTGATCCCAAGGCGGGGCTTACCCCTGTCATCCTCTCTGTGGGTGTGGCCAGAGTGTCCCTAGAACCCTGGGACATCTGAGCCCTAAGCAGGTCCATCCCTGGGATCCCGAGAGGGGCAAGCAGGGCCCCTCAGGTCAGGGAGGCTCCTGGCTCCAGAGGCTGATAGGTGGAGAAACCCTGGCCACAGGGGCAAGGGCTGTGCCAAGGTCACATGAAAGTCAGGGCCAGTCATCTGGGGAGGTCCCTTTGTTTTTCTTTTTCTTTGTTTTTTTTTTGAGACAAGGTCTCACCATATAGTTCAGGCTGGCCTCAAACTCACAGGGATCCTCTTGCCTCAGCTTCCCAGGTACTAGGGTTATAGCCATGTGTCACCACACTAGGTTCTTAGCAGAGCCTTTCCAGATGCCAGGCAGCCATGGAGGACCTGGCTGCCTGTCCCAGATCCTCAGAAGTCACTCATGTCATGTTGAGCCCAAGAGGGAGATTTCTGCCTCAGGGAATCTGGTGGCCTGGCCTGGGTGACTCAGAGTTGTTCTTTGATGTCACCGAGGGTGGCATCCGTGGAGCACATGGTCCCCGAGGACACAGGATGCATCTCTGAGCGGCTTCCCTGGCACTGAGTTGGCCCTGGTGGCAGCTGTCAGGGCTTTGTCACTGGGTCCCCAAGGAGTCAGGGGCACTGGCCTCCCGCCCTCCCAGGCTAGCAGGGGACATGGGATAGATCCCGGGCACCAGGGCCTCTTGGCTGTCCCGCCTGCCTAGCTCCCGGCCACCTCCTTGCCGGAGCCCTCCAGAGGCCAGGAGTGCGCTCCTGCGCTGGGTAGCAGGGGGGCCACTGCCACTGGCAGCCTGGGGACTTCGTCAGCTGCCCCCGGGGCTGGGCCAGCGCGCAGAAGAAAGCAGGTACGAGCCGGGTGGTGGCCTGCAGGGCCTCGTCCCGGGCGTGGCACAGGGAAAGCTCCGCGTCCCTGACCTGGCGGGACCCACCGCAGACACAGCACGCGGCGCAAGCCCGCGCTCCCCCCACTGAGCTTCCACTGGGTGTCCGTGGAGGCCGAGGGGGACCTGGGGAGGTGCAGCTTGGGCAGGGGCACAGGGCAGGCCTCGCAGAAAGGGATTTCCTTCCATATGTCCAGGACAGAGCTGCTGGAGGGAGTGAGGCCAGCCTGACAGGAGCGCCTGGGTCCCACGAGGGCTGGGCAGCTGGGGGCCCTGGGGCACCCCTTGGGATAGCAGAGAGGCCCAGATGCCAGGGCAAAGAAGGGTCTCTCACTCTGGTTAAACCAGAAACCCCTGTGTGGTCCAGGTGGCTGCAGTGCTGAAGGGAGGGGAGGGGGGAGGGGGGAGGGAGGGGGCCGTCCCTCCCTGGAGCTACCAGAACTGTCTCTCCCTCTGCCTGAGTTGTGCATTCAACAGCTTGCTGTGCACGTGCATCTGCATATTCCCTAAGGTGTGGCCAAGCCTGAATTTCTCTGTCCATCACCTCCCTGGCCCACACGGAGGCCACTGAGTAGATGCCAGGAGTGTGTCCCCCAATATCCCTTGAGCACCTTTATCTGTCTCCAAACTCCTTCTTTGGCCTCCCTTGGAATGTCTCACAGGCCCACCAGCCTTCCACCTCAGACCTCACTGATGTTCCCTGTCTTAGTCACTTTCTCATCACTGGGACAAAATACCCAAAACCTGCAACTCAAAGGAAGAGAGGTTCGGTTTGGTTCATGGTTTCAGTCCATGGTCGGCTGGCTCCAAAGCAGAAAGAGCGTGGGGGAAAGTCCTAGGAAGAGGAAAGCTGCTCACCTCATGGTGGCCAGGAAGCAGAGAGGGGAGGGAGGAGCTGGGGGGGAGACACTGTACACCCTTCCGGGTCATGTGCCCAGTAACCCACCTCTAACCAGGTCCCACTTCCGAACAGCACATTCAGCTATGGACTCATTACGGAACTCATCAACTGATGAATATGATGCCAGCCCATCCAATCACCTTCCAAGTGCATGGACCTGTTGGGGTATACCCCAGGTCTAAATCATAATACCCTCCATCTATGTAAAGGCACCCCTAGCACCATGTGGCAAGGCTCAGTCCCTCCTGGGGTTTGGCCTTCTCCCTCCTCTCCCGCTCCCTAGAATCCTGGACTATGTCAACCTCAACCCACTTCGTGGCTTTGCTAGGCCCCCTGATGGTTGGCCCCTGCTACACTCACACTTTTCAAGCAAACAGAATTCAGTCCAACCGGAGGCAGAACTGATAACTAGTTGTTTGCAGTATGGCCTTGCTGTGTTTGTTTTCTTTTTGCATGACTAGTCCTGGTGGTTTTCTAGTGACCAGTTGTTTGACTATTTATAACCCTTTTCCCTAAACTGGTTTCTCTGTGGGGGCATAGCTTCTCTGCCGGAATGATACCCAGTGCCACTGGCCTCTCATGGGCCACACTTGGGTGAACCCTAAATGGGCAGGCCAGTTGAGCCTTCTGGACGGGGGCTTCCCTCTCAGCTGCCTGTGAGGTTGACTTCCATGAAAACTGAGATTTGTGTGTGGGAAGAACAGCCCTGTCCATTGGACTACAGCCCTACCTTTCCTTTTAGCATTTTTGGAAAGAAAGTCTGAAAAAAATCTGGCCTGTGTTTTCGTCTCGGACTACAGGACTCACCCTTTTCCCAGTGTAAAAAGCAAAGATCAGGATCCAATCCCACTGCTTGTCTGAGAAAAAACTGCTGCTCCCCAGTCCTCAAAAGCTGCTGACATCTAGAAGCAAACAGACTGTGGAGAGACAATTAGGCTGATGTAGGCTCTCTGGATTTCCATTCCATTCCTTTTTAACTGCCTCAGTGCCAGCTGAACTACAAGCCCCAGGAGGTGAAATTGAACCCAAGGATTTCCCCAGCTATCTGGAATGAAGCTTTCACTTCTATAATTAGAGACCCAGAATGTCAGGCCTGCAGGGGCCCTTAGGATCAGCTGGCCTGTCTCCATCATGAGGATGACAGCCAGGCGAGGAGGCCCAGTTTGAGGCCCATCCTTGCCTCCCTCACGGCCTCAGCCCTTCTTGCTACACCTTCCGCAAATACTTCTTCCTACTGTATTAGTCTTTCCTCCCTACCACAGTGGGTGCTCCATAGGTACTTGAATGGAATCAGAGCTCTTCTGCAGTCTCCCAGTGAGTGAAACCCAGATCCAGCAGGCAGTCAGCTTTCCTAGTAAGGGGATAGGAAATTCCTTTCCTTCGAGGTCTCTTTAGGAAAACACACAGCACTCACCTTCACCTGGCACCATTGTCATCTGTGTCCTACATCCTGCCTGCTGAACCACTCTGCTCCCTGAATTCACCATGCCATTTTCCATCACCAGGCCATCACTCCAGCCGTTCCCCTAGAGCAAGATGCCACTCAGCTCCAGCTGTCTGTCAAGACACTTAGATTCTTTCCTCTGCAGAACTTTCCAAAGAGAGCACCATCAAGTCTCTCCCACGTCCTGCCATGATCCGCTTACTTCCCCAAATATGTACCAGACACTGTTCTAAGGACAGAGGAGACAAGAGTGAACAAGGCAGACAAAACTTTGCCTTCATGGACCTGCCCTGCTAGTGGGAAGAGAGGCAAGTAAGTAGCAAGTAAGTTATGGAGACTTTAGGACGTGAAATTAACTTCTACACTCCGGATTTTCTTACCTGTTCAAGTTGCCCTTATTACCCGCTGACTTGTGGCATCATTAAATTATTTGTCCCTGTCTCTCCAGGGACTGAGCTCCTCGAGGGTAGAGGCCAACACCTAATCTTCTCTGCAGCTCACAGCACCAGACATACACCCCGAAAATGTGTGAAATGTGTGAGTAGATGAGTGAGCGAGTGCGTGAACGTATGCAGAGATGAGTGGATGAGTGAGTGAAGGGAGGAAGGAACGATTGAATTATCTGAGTGGATGGTCAATGTGTGCGCTCGCACATGTGTGTCTATGTGTGTGTGAAGGACTGTGCACGAATGATTGGATGAGCGAGTAAAGAGATGAGAGGGTGGATAAGAAAGTGGATGAGTGGGCAAGGGAGTGAGCATCTGCATAAATGTGGGAGGAGGAAAGTGAGTGAGTGAGCTAAGAAGGGATAACTACTAAGGCTCAGAACCCTGGTGAGTTTCAGCACTTCTGAGGCAAGGTTTCTGCATTTGAAGGCTGGGTGGCTTGAAGCGAGGGGTTTCTGAGGAAAGAAGAAAGCCTACATTGGCTCTCACAGCACAGAGCTCACAGGAGGTGGCTATGGAAACCCACGCCAACAGCTTCAGCGCCTGCGCCACAATGTACCCTCATTTGACTGTGGACTCTGGCTGTGTTTCAGGGCCTAGTGTCTCCAGGGGCCTACTTTGCTGGCTCAGCCCCTCCCATCCAGAAAACACTCTCATGGCACTTTTGATTGCTTCTGCAAACATCAGGAGTACTAAGACTTCACAGGCACAGCAGGGCTTGATGGTGCAGTCCTGTAATCCTAGCACTCTGGGAGGCCGAGGCAGGAGGACTGCAAATTTGAGCTCAGCCTGGACAATGTAGTGATTTAGTGAGTTCCCGTCTCAAAATAAAATTTTAAAAAGTAAAAAAGGGCTGAGATTGTAGCAGCACAAAGGTCCTTGTTTTAATCTTCAGTATCATCCCCCTGAAATACAGGCACATGTTTCTTCTACAAAAGAAAAAAAGAAAGGAAGAAAGAAAATAAGAGAGGGAGAGAAAGAAAGAGAGGAAGAAAGAAAGAAAGAAAAAGAAAGAAGGAAAGAAAAAGAAAAGAAAGAAAGAAAGAAAGAAAGAAAGAAAGAAAGAAAGAAAGAAAAAGAAAGGGAGCAAGAAAGAGAGGGAGGGAGAGAGAGAGAGAAGGGAAGGAAGAAAGATCAAACACCAACTTCTCCCATAACCTAGTCTTCATTAAATACATTGTGCTGGAATTAGCTAGCTATGATGTTATCAAATCCCTTTAATCATTTGCTGAAGCTTTTCATATCACTTTTTATCAAGTGAATCTTATCTTAAATTTTAATTTTATTTGATGTTTAAAGAATGAAGGAAATGATTTTATGACCTGAAATGTGAAGAGCCTCTTTTGAACAATCCAATTGGTGGTGTAATTGAGTTCCGAACACTAGCTTAGTCTTTTCACAACATAATCTGCTATGGGACTTTATTTTCTCAAGGGACTCGCTTAATCTGCTCTTTACACACACTCAGTCTCTGTAAATATGCTTTTGGCTTTTCAGTAATGATCGAAATCCTCACTGCTTTGGTGTGTGTCAGCAGGGATAGGCGATGGAGAGGAAGGTTGCTATGTACATGTAGATGCACTAGGCCCACAGAAAAATGAGTATTTGTACAGATTTGTAAGTATTCAAAGTATATTTTGGATATATTTTAAGTTCATAGGGTTCCATGAAGTAGCCCAGAGTTGGTTCATTTTTTAAACTGGTTTCTCTGTTAGTTTCGGTTGCTATTTTTGTTACTGATGTTTTAATACGGATGACCTTTGCCACTGGAATGGTAGTTGCTTGATGAACAAATCACAGGGTTCAGGACGTCCTGATGATCAAACTGTTCAGATTGCAAAATGGATTCAATCAGCAAAGCCTAAGAGGGCCAGAATTCAGCCCAAAGTCCCGCTTCAACTCTCAAACATCCAAAGCCATGAGCTGTGCATCGCTGCTCAGCAGCCTGGCCAAGGTGATCTCTATACAGTCAAGGCTACTCTGCTTGATTCCCTAGAACACAGATTGAACTTTCAGCATTTAGTGGAAAACACACTCCCCTAACTACTTTATGGGCCTCTTTTATCAAACTAGAATCATCTCCCAGTTTCCAAGCTGGAAAGCTTGGCACTGTTTTTCAACTCAAACTCCCTCCCTCTTACGCTGAATCATAACAAGCCATCATCTCAACTTTCTCTTCTAAATGCCTTTTGGATGCATCCCTTCCTTTCTGTTTCCACTGCCGCCTCCTTTCTCCAGGCCCCTGGGATGTCAGCCTCGGACCACTGCAATAACCTCCACGTTCTGATCGCAGCCCCATGCTGAGACTTGCCTGGTCGCTCAGATATATCTTCCTAAAATGCTCATTTATAATCTCTTTCCTTTGCTGCCTGACATGCCGGGGCACCCCTTTGCTCCTCAGGTTAAATCCAGGCCTTCCCAATTGATTTTCAAGATCCTTACTAATCTAGCTATCCCTAACTTTTAGCTTTCTAATCCCTAATGAGCACAGCGTGGGTCAATAGCTGTTGAAAGACATCTGCCTGCTGTGGTTTTGGTATAAGGCTAGACAAATAGATAGATGGAATAAAAGAGTGAGGCTACAGACAGGCCCATGCATAGATAAAGTCTGATTTATGGCAGAGGAGACGCGGCACAGGAGTGGAGAGAAAAATAGTCTTCGCAATCAATGGTGCAGGCACAACCAGGTATCCACAAGGATAAACGCTGAAATAGGGTTCCTATTTCACATCACACACAAAAGTCAAGTCCAGGTGGGTTAAGGACTTAGATGGTAAAGGTAAAACTATAAAGCTTTCAGCAAATCATACAGGAGAATACCTTCACGACTAAGGGTAGGGAAAGAGCTCTTAAACGTGACATGAAAAACTCTAAGCATAAGAAAAAGATGGACCAGCTGGATTGTATCTATATGGGAAATGTGTAGGTAATGGGAGGCAAGCTACAGATTGGGCAAGGTATCCACAACATGTAAGACTGACAAAGGACTTCTATGCAGAGAAAGGTATAATTAAAACTCCCACAAATAATCAAGATAAAGAGAATTCAATAGAAAAAAAAACGGCAACAAATGAACAGGTAAATTACAAGCCAGGAAGGGCTAATTACTGAGTGAAAGGGTGCTAGATGTCTGAGTAATCAGGAAACCGTAAGGGAAAACCACAATGAGATCCACTACTCGCCCACCAGCATGGCTAGAATTAATCAGAGGGATGGTGGCAAGGGTTAATGAGGATGTGGAGCTCCTGGAACTCTCTCACAATGGGGCAGAAATGGGGAACATGTGTGTTTCTAGTTGGGTTAAAAAGAGTCATAGTCAGTGACACAGCATTCTACTCCTACACATATACACTACAGAAATGAGTACACGTGTGTCAGGAGGCACGAACAATGATTCACACAGTGTCCAAACCCGGGAGCCACCTAACTTCCCATTGCAGTAAAAGGGGCAAACGTATTGTGGTGCACGCGTATGAAAACTACACTAGTCAGCAATGGAAATGAATTGAGATGAATCTTTACAGCACAGTGTTAAGTGAAAGACACCACACAAAACTGTGCGTGTGTTGTAGAAAGTATATACAAGTCAGTGGTGGCATCTGAACAAGGTCAGTGGACTATAGTGATGGAAATTTCCTGGTTTTGCTATCGTGTTTTAGCTGTGCAAGACAGTACCACTGGGAGAAGTTAGCTGAAGGATACATGAGTCTCCCTGTACTAGTTTTGCAACTTACTGTGGATCTGTAGTTATTTCACAATAAAAACTTCAAAAATGTGAATAAAAAAGAATATGGATGATATTGTTCTATTCCTATAAACTTCAAAGCAGGCAAAAACAATCCTCGGTGTTCCACAATGCACCTTTTGTTGGTACAGTAAAAGAATAGTGAGGAAGTGGCTTCAGAGAAGTCAGAGGTGAGAGAGGGGTCATGAGTGTCACGGATGGACATGTGGCGGTTTCGGATCTGGTGGTGGCTGCACAAGCGGTGAGAGCAGTTTGTTAAGCTGTATGTGCATTTAGGCCCTGAGCACTTTTCTTTGTGTGCTATATTTAACAATAATATTGTTTACCCAAAGATGTTTATGTGCAGGCTCCTTAGGAGTCATTTTTGAACACTTTAAAGTGCTCCCATATTACTGTGGGTTCTGAAAGCAGTGGAGCTAAGTGGCACTGCAGCCGCTAGCATGGGGCCCATCTCAGAGCAGGCGCTGGGGGAGGCTGGCTTGATGAAGTTGGAAGGCCTGGCTCAGGAAGCTCGGCCCTTCCTCTGCTTTAGAGGAAGCATCTGGAAAGCGAGCAAAGCAGCCAGGGTACGTGGCCTGCCATACAGACTGACAGTGGGACACAATGTGCAAAACCGGGACCACCGGTCCCAGAATCATTGCATTGTCCAGCCCCAGTGTTAGGGGAGGCCTGTAACTCCCACGCCTTGGGAAGCACCTTTGGGGACCCTGCTGAGAATCCAGCTTGGCTCTAGCTAGCTGCAGAGCTACATCACCCACAATAGTACCTATTCCTGCAGGAATACGAGGTGGGTGCTGCCCCCTAGAGTTGTGCAATGCATTGGCTTTAGAGAAGTTTACGTGTGTGTGGGTAGTGTCATTCCACTACTGCATCTTCCAGGAAAGGGAAGTTGTGGCTTCAGGCTATGGCTACAGCCTACCCTGGCCCCATCTATAGACTATCCATTTATTCCCTCAGGAGACTCCTCCTTAAACAGCACATGGGCAGAAAGGACAGAAGTGGTGCATAGAAAAACTTGTTCCTCCGAGATGGCCACTATGGAATCAGGTGGTGAGAGCCTTCAGTGAAATGTAGCAAGTAGAATAGGGTAGCGTCAAAATCACCATGATTACTGCTTCCAGGCACGGGTGTGTTGAGCCAGATCAGATCCAAGAGTATCTGGTGAGAAGGAAGGGGTTCTGCTGAAATTTCTAGAGGGCTCAAAACTCAAAGAAATACTTGGGGATTGACTGCCACAGGGAGAGAAGGGGCAAGCTTTGCAGAAGCTGTTACTATGGACAGAAAGGATAGCTGAGCGTGCTCTCGAGGGCTAGGGTCCCCAGGTCTCCATCCTAAAGTAGGATTAATAGCACTCAGATCTTGGGAAAAACCTCTAAGGACCCTGCAACTTGGTTCCAGGGGGCCACAAAGCAGCTTCTCCCCTTCACTGTGGTCATTCGCCTCTTACAGCCTCTTATGGAATTTTCTTTTTTTGGCTTGTGTCTTTATTATTGTGCTGTTTGCTTTTTGCCAGTCCGTCTACTTTCCTTTTAAGATGCTATCTTCTAGTTTATTTCACCATTTAAAATTAACTTTCTACTTTTGATATTTTACTTCTGTTGACAAGGAAAAGGCAATGTCGGCATGAACAAAACAACTCTGAAAATTCCTGGTCTAGAGCAGGGAGGTAGAAGGTTCTGTTAGAAGCCCCATTTGGATCCCAGGGCACCCTCTTGACCACCAAGCCATCTTGTATAGATACCTGATGAGCTGCAGACTTCAGTCAGTTCTCTTCAGGAAACTGCAAGGTTTGGTGCTGACACTTAATAACTAGAGCCACCCAATAGGGGACACAATAATGACAATTGACGAATGTGGGGAATAAAGCGATCCACAGACTGGCCTCCAAGGGGTGGCTCACAGTTGTCCCTCGCCTTAAGAAAGCACTTCTCTCATCCACCACCCTGAAGCCCTGGAGAAGTGACCCAGGCCTGAGTAAAGATCACTTAACAGAACCTAGGCCCTAGGATACCCTTAGTTGTACAAGGAAGACCCACTGAGGGAGAGCGCCACCCAAATTCCTACCCCTTCTGAGCCTGTGCAGGATGCTGCCTAGGGCTGGCACTCGTCAAGGAGAGGTGGTGGGCAGCTGCCTTGGGTGTCACTGTAAGCCCAGGACCTCGGAGAGGCCCCTGCTGCCCAGAGCACAAGTCCTCCATGTAGCGGGAACTGGCTGAGGAAGGGGCACCTCTAAAGCAGGGGATCTCCTTGAGTCCCTGCAAGACCTTCCGGACAGTCACCTTCTCACTAGCTGAATTCCTCACTCCACAGACTTGTCCAACTCAACTTATTTGGCTAGCATCACACGCAGTCAATCATGCATCATTACCAAAAGCAGAGTGGGGACTCAAACACAGATCCGTGCCTTTGGGATACAGCGGTGGTCAGCATAGTGACAGATGTTCCTTTTGGGAGCAAAGCTTGTCTTTGTGAATGGTCAGGTCAGTGAGGAATGACCTTGACAGCCAATGGTAACGTAGACTGAGGTGCAGAGGGCATAGAGATGGGCTGCAGTGATAAGTATTTATGCCAGAAACATTTGTTTGATGTGGAAAGTAAGGCATTAACATTCTCTGAACACCAGGGAAATGCTGTTCTAAGAAGAGTTGGTGTTTTCTTAATTGCTCCACCACCTGTTGATCTCTTGTGAGGTCCTGGTAACAAGGCCCCACACCAAGCTCTAAGCCATTCGTCTTGCTGACAACCCTTATCTTCTCTATCACAATATATGGAATGTTCAAATTTGGCCAAACTGGGGATAGTACTCAACATAGTTTGCATTATTTTGGCAGACTTTTTTTCTTCCTAAATGGAAGTTTTCAGAAGATTATAAGAACAGCCGGCCTCATGAGTGGGACAGGAAGTCCTGGCTGGAATTTCTGTGGTCGCTAATCTGGTGACGGATGAACAGTGCTAGCAGGAGGTGTCCCTCCTGAGAGTGTGGGCTGAGTCTCAATCCCCATGGAGAGAAGGTGTCAGGGCAGAGTTTGTTATCTGCTGAGAGTTGAACTCAGGAAAGGAGATAAGTGGGGAAGTTAACTCTTACTTTCCAAGTCCAGGGTTGAGGGCTCAGCTTAGGGACTTGGAAACAGTCTGCAGAGCTTTCCAGGCATGCAGGGACAGAGTCTGGAGGCATTCCACACGCCTGAGGGCTGGTGGGGCCACCCGGGGGTGGGAGGAAGGGTGAAGGATTTGGGTGGCTGCGACTGTGAACCCTAGGAGCAGGCACTTGCTCCAAAGCAGGAATTTGGGTGGCACTTTCCATCTCTTTTGAGTGCCTCATGGCCTCTGTGCTTAATGCTTCTTGTTTCAAAGAGCCCGGAGAAAGAAATGTGCCTGAGATATCGAGGCAAGGCTGCTCCCCCTTTTCCTGCCAGAGCCCCATTCTGCTGTGTTATGAGAAACCTCGGGCAAGCTGAGAAACATCAGGGTCCGACCGTTGGTACAGTCTTTGGCCAGCTCAGCAGGGGTACCTCAGACAAGTAGTACCATGGACTCTACAGAGTTTTCTGGGCAGATGTTAACAAGTGGAAACAAATCCTGGAAAACAAGAACATGGTAGACCCTAGATAGTGATGAGCTGACAAAAAAGTGTGCCATCACTTTCCAGAGCTCCTTTGAGGATTCTCAGATACTTAGGGGGTGAGGCAGGAACCTGAGTGAATAGGTAGAGGCACAAACTGGGCCTCTGGCTGGGAAATGTTCCAGGATCCCTTTATCCATAGGCTGGTGAGGCCCTAGACCCGTGCGTTACAGGTGATATAAACTCTGTGAGGAGGAAGTGGTGTTGTGTTGGGGTACAAAGCCACTGGATAGCCCATGGGGCCAGTCCCAAGATGTTAAGAGTTTTCAAGCTCTCCAGCGTCCGCTGCTTCCTCATGTAGGCACTCTCTTTATCGATCACTAACAGTGTTGGTGCTGGCTTTGTTTCACGCCACTCGAGTGAGCTGGAGCTCTGATGCTGAGGACTTCCTTCCCTGTGTGGTTCTGGGTTAGCAGGAGTCCTGCACGAATCAGGCAGTCTGTGTAAGTCAGAAGTGAGGCAGAAGCCAGGGATGTGGCAGATCGTGCACAGTGTGCCTGATCTCTTGGCTCCTTTTGTTGACATGGGGCAGATCCTGGTCTCACGACCACTCTAATGTCCCACTTCTCCATCAGGTGGCTTAAGTGTGCGTGTGCTGCTCTTGCTGAAGGGCACAGGCTTTCCTGCAGGACTCCATGGTATGCAGGTGGTCAGGCACAGACGGTTGTGCCGATTTGTCCTTGCTCTTGTTCATGTCCCATCTCCCTCCTGACTGTTGGTCTATGTGACCTCCGGCTCAATACCTGATGCACAGCTCCATTAGCCCTGCACAGGGCAGCAGGTCCCATTTGTATGATAACCCTCCCATTCTCCATCAGCTCAACTGCCCAGCTTCTCCAGCTGAACCCTGTCTGATTCAAAGACTGAAAAGGAGGAGAAGTTAGAAACCAGGGCAGGCAGAAGAACACGAAAATCCAGCATCCCCTCAGGGATGATATCATTGCACTGAGGCTGAAACCCAAGGGTGAATGCACTTGAGGTCTACTCCGTGGTAAAAACAGCTCTATTTACTTCTCCAAGACTGGCTTGGGATTGCTGGGAGACCTCAAGCTCCCTTTGCGGTGTTGGGCCCTGAAGCCTTGGGTGGCTGCTGTCACCAGCCGGCAGCCAGCAGAAGATGTGCATGCTCAGAGCAGGAGTCCACCTGTTGAATCTTAACTCTTCCCTTTCCCTCTGCACTACCAGACATTAAAGTCCACCCGTCAACTCAGGCCTCAGTTTTTCCATCTGCACAGTGCCTTGACTGGATACATTTGGTGACTTTCATTTTTATACCAAGAAATGCTATTTTGCTTCAAGAACCCATACAAAGGCACACACAAATCAAAATAAGTGGCCATAAAAGCTTCATGAACTGATTCTTATGTAAGGCACACTGGATGTTTTCTGTTGTCTTCCAATTACTTTCTAAACATACCTGACTTGTTAACTGTGAGACAACCATGTGCGCATCATGAGTTGTAGCTTGAAGAGTACTAGACACTCCCAGTAAATTCAGTTGGTCCTTAAGCTCTGGCATCCCATGGGATATTAGGCGCCTCAGCTGGTGGCCTTCCTCCAAGTGGCTTCCTCTGAGCATGGTAACCTGAAGGGAAGGGTACCACGTTGCCCTGTTAGAGAAGTCAAAGGCATTCATTCTCTCCCCAAGAGAGAGCAAAAGACAAGGCCCCAAAGTAGAGCCTTTTGCTGTGTCCTCTGCCACAGCACTTTGAATGGCACAGACCATGGAACTAGGACTTCCTGAGCATACCGCACACCTTCAGTCTTTGCTTAAAACCCTGCTGTAACATGGCAGGCTCTGGCATTAAGGGACTGTGAACTGGGCTGAGGAGCAGGACAGAGTGGCACTCTGATGCAGTCAGAAAGCCATACATTGGGCTCTGGGGTTTGAGCTCCTTCCTAACTGAGAACCAGACTTAGCCCTTTCTGGTGGAGAGGCAAAAGGGTAACTAGAGGGTTCAGGTGGCCAACAAAGCCAGGGAGGCCTGATCGCAGCCAATATGGTACAGGCAATGCGTTGCTGTGGATATTCCTTGTGTGGACAGATATTCTCAGTTCTTTGGCTATGTGCCCCAGAGTGGAATAGCTGGAGCATATGGTGACTCTGTTTTACTTTGTGAGGAGCCACCAGGGTATTTTCCACAATAGCTGCACCATTTTACATCCCCACCAGCAACACACACGGGTTCTGATTTCTCCACATCCTCGCCGACACTTGTTATTTCTGTGCTGCTTTTTTTTTCAATCTAGTGAGTGTGAAGTTATATCACAGTTTGGCTTTGATTTACATTTCCCTGTGGACTAGTGATGTTGAGCATCCTTCCATGTTCCCAGACCCTTCCCATGATTCTAGAGATGGAACAAAGTGTCCTTACTGGGCCTCAGAGGCCCTGTCCCACTTCTTGACACACTGCTTGTCCCCACTCCGGCCCTCTACCTTCCACTCTGGGCACCAGCCAGATGGGCCTCAGAGCCCAGTGCGTGTATACATTCCTCTGCCTGTAAGGCTCTACCTCCCTTGGCCCTCATCCCCTGGGGGTCTCCAAGTCCTCCTCCATCTGCTGGCCAAGCCCTCATCGCCATGCTCAGGGTGTTGTCCTGCACTGCTTTGCCATGTGCCTCCGCCAGTGATGGGCTTCTTGCTTCTCGTAGTTGCCTGAAGGCAGAAGTTAGGTCTGACACACGCCATCACGCTGATTTCAGCTCCTGGTTGAGTGTTGGACAAGAGCTATGTTTGGGTCCACAGCAGCAGATGGAGGCTGGACTGATGACGTGCAGGCTTTCTGCTGAGAGCCTGGGTACTGCTGCCCAGGAGCCACCAGCAGCTGCCTCTTAGGTCTCGCTGCTCCAACAGGCACTAGGGCAGCAGGATAGATGAGACATCCCCATCATCTCTTTAGTACTGGCCATCCTTAGCTGGGGTCTGATGTTACTCATGCCTTCGAGGCACTGCTGTTATTAGCAAGTGACACATGGGTGTAGCTCTTCAGCCTCGGCAGAGGCTGGGCCTAATGACACAGGTGAGAGAGGCCCACCGTGGGAGGCAGGAGCCAAACTTACAGTCCCAGTTTGCAATGACTTGTTGATGTGTGATCAGGGGCCCTGGAACCACAACCTGTGGAGCCCGTTTAAAGATGCAGCTGGCTATCCTTTGCTCTTCGCCACAGATTCTCACGTAGCATCTCTGGCAAAGAGCCCAGGAAATGTGCATTTGACTTGGCAGTCCCTGTTCCCAGATGCTTAACCTGGTTTGGAGATGCTATACAAGTTGCTTTGAGAACCTTGTCCACTCCACCAGGCTTCAGTTCTAGAATCCTTCAGTTCTAGAGTCCTTCCACTGAAGTTTTCCCTAGATGAGTTCCAAAACTGCCACCCAGCAGTTTCCTAAGGTGCAGGGTTAGTTCCCAGCAGGGGGTGGATATGCTGTCCCAGGCCCACTTGGTAGTTGCTCTACAGTAGATTCTGGCCCTTGAGGGTAGACAGACTCTGCCACCTGCAACTCTTCCCCTCTGTCACAGTTACCCTGTGACAGCGGCTAGAGTACCAAGGGATAAATCTGGGGTGTTTGCTAAGCAAGGGTGGAGAATGTGACCAACTCCCTCCAATAAGCACATGGAAAAACTCTGGGTGGGGAGGCACTGCCGGCCTTGAATAGCGTGCTGGGAAGTGTGTGGAGGAGCACATGGGAGCTGCGGCCCTTGCATGGGTGAGGGAAAGGGTGGCAGGAGGCCTAGTGGGAATAGCAGTCTGGGAGGGAACAGGAAGGTAATAACTATGAGGTGGGAGGGACCTCTCAACTCGAAGACTCTCCTGGAATTGCTCTCCCAAATGTTTTGTTGCTGTTTTCATACTGAGTATTAAACTCAGGGCCTCATGCATGCTGGAAAAGCACTCTCCCACTGAGCTACATCCTCTGCCATTTATAATTTTATTTGGAGACAAGGCTGTGTCAGTTGCTTAGGCTGGTCTCAAACGTACAATCCTCCTGTCTCACCCTCCGAAGTAACCGGGATTTTAGGTGTGTGCCACTGCACTTGGCTGTGTCTCCCCATTGGGTTGCTCCTAATGGACTGAGGCCCTCTCATCTGCTGGCCATCCATTCAGCACCCAGAGGAGGACCACAGCTTGCTGAGGCCTGTGTGCAGAGGGGAGCTAGCACTACCCTGAGTGCTAGGATTGCAGGGCTCTGGATTCCCAGGCCATCTCTACTTCTGTGCTCCCTGAGATAAAGCATCCTCCCTCTCTAAGGCTCCATCTGCTTCTCCATGAGGTACAGATCACAGTCATACCTGCCTTAAGATGTCAGTGATGTGGAAGTGGGAGGCTGTACAGAAGGAGACCTTCATCACCCTTGCTGTTCTTTATGGCAGGAGGGAAACTCCGCCAGCCTTGTTGAGTTCATGGCCATGGCGGTGGTGCCAAGTTCCAACCATACTCCCTAGGGTGGAGAACTCCACAGAGATGAGCCAGTCCTAGGGCAAAGGCCAAAAGGAAGGGCTGGCGAGAGCATGCATTCCCAGGGGCAGGTGCAGGCTGGAAGAGGCGCTAGCAGGAGGGAGAGAAGCAGCTCTGCAGAGAGCTATTCTAGGCCAGAAGCCTCTGAGATAGCTTCTTAGCTTTGGACAGAAGATGAGAGGAGAGCCAAAAGAAGGGGATGCCTCCATGGGGAGTGACAAGGCACACAACAGATGGAGCCACTTGCAAAAGCCTGAGTCTCCTGGCTGCCTGGTCTTGGCCTGCCCTGATGAGTTATGCAGCTGCTGGGTACTGCTCTCTCCTCTGCATGGAAGGTCAAGTTGTGGGCTGAAACTTGAGGACATGAGCAGTACAGATGAAGGAGGAAGGGCAGCTCGAAGGGTGGGTGTCTTGAGGGAAGAAGCACCACTGAGTCCTTTCCAATGCAGATGCTGCCCCACATAGCTCACATCCCAGGGCGCTGAGCTCTGGGCACAGGCTAGGATGTCAGGCTATTATGGTTTATATCTAGATGTCTCCCAAAACTTCATGCATTCATAGGCTGGGCTTTGGGAGGTGACTGGACCACGGGCCTTGATATGCATGAGTGGGTGAGTCCACTGAGAAGCTTAAAGCTAAATGTGATGTTGGGGAAGGGGAGCCTGGTGGGAGGAGGTGGTCACGGGGGGGTGTGGCCTGGAAGGGTATATCTTCCCCTCCACTCCTCCCTTTACTCTCCCTGCTTCTTGTTCACCATGCTATGAGCGGCTCTCCTCCTCCATGCCCCTCTGCCAGGCCACCCTGCCTTGGAGCCAGTCAACTGTAGACTGAAACCTCTACAAAACATCAGCCAAAAGAAACCTTTCCTCCTTTAAGAAAGTGTGGCATTTGTACGCAATGGAGTACTGCTCTGCCAAAAGGAGGACAAACGAGTCATTTGTAGGAAAATGGATGCACGTTGAGGCCATAATGTTAAGTGAAATAAATCAGACACGCAAGCTTAAATATCACGTCTTCTCTTATGTTAGAAACCAACAGTATAAATAAAGAGCAAAATACAAGGTAGATAATAGGAAATAGGGAGATAAGTCTTTTGCAAAAGGGAAGGGGATCAAGAGATGGATGGATGAGGGGATGAAAAAAGATCTGAGATGTGTTATGCACATGTACCAACTCCTCGTAAGGAATGTAATTATTATGCACTGCAAACCTGGGCCAATAAAAATAAAAATTTCAAAAAGGACTTATGGGTGTCAGGGTTTGCATCTCATTGACAAGGAAAGTATCTAAGACAGGCCAAGCATAGCTGTGGGAGATGGAGTGGGGAGCAGCTGCTGCAGGGCCTTGGGAGGTACAGATTCAGCCCAAGGCCACCCCCCACCCCCCAGAGGCAAGCCACAACCCAGAAGCACTGCCTGCTTTTTCTATCTCTGAGTTAGAACTGGTACCCAGGGGCTCCAGCAGCTCTGGCCCTTGTCTGCAGCCCCTCTGAATACCTCCCAGCAAACCTCTCCAAACAAAATGTGGTGGCGCAAGCCAGCCCCCGTCAGAATCCTCCATGGAGGCTGGCCTGGCCTCCAGGAGGAGTCTTGGTCCCTTGATCAGCCCGACAATTCACTTTCCCCACTGAGAACTTCAGCAGGGTGCACTTTTGATAAGCCCTGTGTCCCGGACACAGGAATACCTGCTTCCTCTTCCTCCTCCCGCTGGGGCCCAAGCTCTTGCTGAGCCTCACAGGTCCCCAGGCCACCACCCATAAGCTGGCCTCTGTCCTGGCCCTCCCTACACAGCAGCTACCTTCTTCTGCTTGATCCAAAGCCAACAGCTGCCTCCCTCAGCTGCAGTACATGGGATCATGGACATGATGCCTAATTTTCTGGGTCAACTTGACTAAATTATGGTGTCGAATACTTCGGCCAAACTCTAGTCTAGATGTTGCCAGGAAGGTATTTTTCTATTTGACGGACACATAAGTCAGTAGGATTTGAGTTAGGAAGAGAACTTTCTATAAGGTGAGTGAGCCCCATGCAGTGGGTTGAAGACTTTGAGAGCAAAGACTCAGGTACCCCAGTTAAGAAGGAATCCTGCGCACACTCGCAACAGGGAAACTCTGCCTGAGTTCCTAGCCTTTGGACCCGAGATTGCAACAGCAGTTGTTGCCTGAGTCTCCATCCTGCCTGCCTGTCTTGCTGATCTCAGACTTGTCAGCACCCATACTTGGGTGGGTCACCTCTCCCCAGTTTCTCTTTGTTGGTTCTGTCCCTCTAGAGTCCAGACTACCACTGGACAGCTAAGCTGTGTGTTGGTTGCGTTCAGGCTAGAACATGGCAGCAACCACCATGCATAGGAAGGTGGACACCCTCGAGGATCCCACATCTCTACCAGGGACTCAGCCTGCCCTCAGCACTTTGTTGCCCTATGTGGACTCAAGCCACTTCTATACTATCTAGAGGGGCCACCAGTGTCATGTGTGCTGAGAAAGGCTACCCGAGTTCCACCATGAGTGGAGTGACTGATGTCCTTCCCCTCCCTGGACCTTGATATCCCATCTCTCAATAACAGAGCCAGATGACAGAGGTCGTTTCCACATGCTTTATAGCAGTGTACTCCTGTGTGCCAAAAGGAAGCTTATACTGCAGTTTGATGCCGGGAGCTCCTGAAGGAGGTCTCTCTCTTCCATAAGGTGTGGGGAGCAGCGGCAAGTGCCCCTGCACCTGTACCCACTCTGTCTCCATCCTACATCCTGACCTCAAGTTTTGATGCCCTGCCTGCTCCATCATCTGCAGGCTGTGCTCGCCAGGCTTTCAGGGGGAACCCATTCCCTGGGCGCCTTTACTCAGCTCCACGCCTCTGCTTTTTGGTGATGGAGGGAAGCTAACTAGTGCTTTTGATTCATGAAAGTTTCAATCTAGCAGACAAAGGCTCCTTTCACAGCTCATCGCGAACCCCAAGGTCTCGCCATGTGACAAAGATATTTAGAGGATTGAGACAAGAGCAATCACATACAAGGCAGAAAATGATGGCCTTGTTCTCAGGGAAGTGGCAGCTGGAGTCCTCCCTCCCTGTCCTCACACTCAGGCCCTACTCCTTACTGAGGGGCCTGGGAAAGCTGTCCCCATGCTAGCAGCCCCATACTACTGGCAGGTCTAGTGCAAAGTTAGAAGCCAGATGCACAGCAGCTTTGGGGGACTCCTGCTCAAGCCCAGGAATCCCTGTGGCCCTGTAGCTGGACACTTTCCATATTCCAGGCAACCTAAAAGTTCCCTGGGGATCAGCACATGGGAGGCCTGGGTACTTCAAGAAGTCCAAGGCCAGCAGGCCTGAAAGTTCAGAAAGTGCTTTTGACCTCCTTTATCTTCCATCCTTGAGTAAATGATGACACTCACCAGAACTACCTCCACCCAGCACCCCTAGACCTGCCAGAGGATTCTGGGTGAAGCAGGCCCCCATCCCATGCAGGGCCCAGTCCCTGGCCAGATTGAATTCCACAGCCGAGGGCACTGGGATGCCTGCACAGTCATTGAAATTCTTCCTTTCCTGACATGGTGGGCCATCTCCCAGCAAACACCGGGTCAGGCAGAATAGAGATGAAGGTAAGTTATAGTCACAGCTCTGACGAATTCCCTTCTCTTAATTACAAAGTCCCCCTAACCCCTGCCCAAAGTCAAACAGAAATGGATAGTGCAGCTCAGGCGGGTGGATTCTAGTGCTTCTCACCCGATGTGTGTTTTGCTGCTTGCTGTGGTGCCAGCCAGACTCATTTTATATAATCTAATTACTGTCGATCTGTGGGCTTCACATGACAACCTCACCTTCCAAAGCTGTTAAGTACAAAGCCCTTGCTCAGAGGCACTCTGCGTGGCTGACAAGGGACAGAGCTAATTGTCCTGCCACCATGCAGCAAGGCACTGGCTGGCCACTGGAGCTCCTTGGTGCTGCTCAGTAGGGTTGGGGCCTTTGGGTAGTTTATAGGTTCAGACCTCAGGCTTAGCCTGGCCCATGATATGAGTGTCTTGGGCTACTGTAACAAGTTACTACAAACCTCAGGACTTAGAGTAATACATTATCTCTCAGTGCTAGGGGCCACACGCCTGAAATCCAGATATAGAGAGGGTCATCCTGTCCCTTCTGCTAGGCTCCCATGGAAAGGAGCCTTACTCTCAACTTCCTGTCTCCTGAAATATCTGATACTGGTGTGGCTGTGACTTTCTGAGAAGTCATCTCTGCCATCCCCAACCCAGTCCTAAGTGTGCTGTCCTTCCAGGCACTTGCCCGCCACACCAGGAGGTACCATCTCTTCCACAAGGCAAATGGTAGTCCTTTTGCCCCTCACTCCAGCCTTCCCTCCTGCATACATGCGCCAGGTGGTCGGGGCCTTTCAGAATGTAGGGCTAGAACTTGCCAGGATGTCTGGTTGGTGTCTGACCAGAGCAGAACAGAGCAGAGCGAGCCATAAGCACCAGACATTTGACATTTGTGCCAAACACTTGCATCTAGGATCTCATGGAATCCTCCTAACAGCACTTTCAAATAGTTCCTATTATTTTGTTCATTGGGAAATATGAGGAAGGCCATATAAGTCACAGAAAGGTCAAGTGATTTTTCCAAAGTCACACAGAAAATCAGCGGCAGAGTGAAAAGTCTAACTCGGACAGTCTTGGCTTACATACCGCACTGTAGAAAAAAGCAGCATGCGCACTTCCTTTGTTCGAAACACTTTGCCTCCATTGTTACAGTCAAAGGCACTGATTCATTTTCTGGCTACCTCATCCTGACAGCAACACACCTTCATTCATCCCCCTTCATGCCCCTGGGCCCTGGCTCAGAGTCCCTTAGTTTCCACTTCCCAGGCCTTCTCTCTCAAGTCAGCCCTGCTCCAGTCTGTGCAGGCCTCTTGGAGGAACACGGCTCCCTCCTTTTCTCCTCTCCACACTCTGACAGCCAACGTGATCATTGAGGGGAGACAAGCTAGAGCACAGCAGGCGGGCAAAGGGCTGGTGCACAGTGCTAGGAGCTGGCAACTGCTAAATTGAGAGCAATTCCTGGAAATCAGGAAACAACTATTGAGGCCAAAGGCATCAAAATTAAATTGGCCTTTGAAATAAACAAGTGCGTCTCTGCAGGCATCAATTGTGATCGAGCCAATTTCCAAGATGAGCCTTAAATGAGATAAGGCCTTATGGTGGAGGTTGGTTTGGGCATGTAAAGCCAGAGTGTGGTGTGATCCATTAACATAATCCTGTTGAAATTGTAAGGCACTGGAAAAAAAACCAGGAGGGGAGAATCTAGGTCTCTGGGCTACCTGTGGCACTACTTCCTGGTGGTGAGCTCCCAAGTATAGCACCCAACCTTCTTGCAGAAGCAGGAATCTGCATCAGATAAAAATGGGGGGGATGGCATTTCAGCAGAGACTTCTCCGTCTCAAAGATCCTTCCACCTGAAAGAGCTGAGAGTCTTACAGTTGGAGGAGTCCTTTTCTCTATCCCTAAAATAGGACTAACTTTAAACAGCATGCACAAATATGAATACCAATGCTGCTATTCTTCAGGGACTCAAAGAAGTCCAAATACATTCCATGAGCTTTGAATATACAAAGCTGCAGCCGCGTATCACTCTGGAGTTTTATTTGCTGGGCACCATAGCTGAATCTCCGCAATCCAATGCAATTCAACAGACTTGTCTCCTGTCCCAGCCATGAACAAGACCACACCTTGGAGGAAAGGACAGGCAAGGCTATTCTTGGGGCTTGGAGATAAAGAAATATCTCCTCCTAATATGATACCCAGCCTGCTTGTCTTGGTTACTTTTCTCTCATTGCTGGGACAAAAATACCTGATGCCCAAAATTAAGGAAGGAAAGGTTTATTTTGCTTACAGTTTGTGGAGGTTTCAGTCCATATTTGGCAGATTACAAGGCAGAGTGGCACATGGCAGAGGGCTACAGCTGATGGCGACAGAACACAGCAAAGCAACAAGCACAAAAAGGGAGGAAATGGCCAGAAGCACTCTTTCTCTCCCTTACATATGCAAACTATTCACCCCAGGGCGGGTGTAGCTCTCACATCCATAATCAATCAAACTCTAAAAGCCTGCCCCATGGCCGCATGAGGTTTTTGGGGGACACACAGACACAAACCATAACACCGCTGATATAGATATTCTGGAAAGCTCAGAGAAAACATGATCGTTTTCATTTATATGGCTGGGAAATCTTTACGGAGGAGGTGGTGTTTGATCCAGGCCTTGGAGGATAAGCAGTGTTTCAATGGCCAGCATTGGTGAGGAGGGAGAATGGGGCAAGGATGTGGAAGGGTAACTTGGAAAACGGCAAGGAATCCATTTAGCCAGAGCTCTGTGTCCTAGGCTGATAGCGTGGTCCAAGGTCAAGTCTGATTCTACAGGTGATAGGAAGCTATCAACAGTCTTGTTTAATGGAGGTGGCACAAGCAGATATGCCTGGCCTTGTGCATCAGTTCCCAGAGTGAGACCCGTGGATCCCTGGGGACCCTCAAAACACGTTTAGGGGATCCACAAGATCAAAATGATTTTCCTAATAATACTAAAATGTTCTCTGATTGTTCATTGTGACTTTTCTCCCAGCAACAGTGGTGTGAAAACAGCAGTGGCTCAAATGTCAGGTGCTTGAGGATGAATCAGAGCAGTGCCACCAACTGCACTACTTGTCATGGGATTGTTCACTGCCATGCATGCAGTTAAAACAAAGTTAGCGTCATTTACAAAGGTCCTCAGTGAAGCAATAAAATAACTTTATTAAATATTGGCCCTGAGTCTCCATATTTTTAAACTTCTGTGCACCCAAATGAGAACTATGTCCAAAGCACTTCTGCTGGAAGCCAAGCACAGTGGCTAACTCAAGGCAAAGCCCTCGTGGGATTGTTGTCAGTTGTCAGTTGTCAGCTGAACGGGTAACTTCTCATGGAACATTGTATTTACTTGAAAGAATGACTAATGTTATTCAGACTTGGGTATTTGGCAGACATTTTCCTGTAGATGAACGAAGCGAGCCTGTCACTTCAAAGAAAACAACTGTATTTTTGCCAATGATAAAAAAAACTTGCTTTCAAGCAAAACTTAGAATTTTGCAAAGGCTGTATCCACCACTATGAGCTTGACAGCTTCCCAATACTTAAAGGCTTGTTCCAATGGGATGAGAAGTACTATTAACAAGCCTGGCTTTGTAATGCTTTTGAATGACACGGGTCAACATATGGGAGCTGTGTATGTGCCAGAGCACCAAAATTTTCAAGTGACCCAAACCACAGGTGGGCATAAGATGTATCCCCAGGGCAAGAGAGTCCGTGAAAATGAGTAGGGAGTGTTCACAGGTTAGGGTTCACGTTTCACACTCCTGTTAACCTATGATTGACAACCACTGGTTGGCTTTCAGTGTTCTATCAGAGAGGAACAGCCATATTGACCTGAAAAGTTCACTAAGATATTCCTCCTCTTCCCAAATACATATCTGCATGATGCTGGGTTTTCATCATATATTTCAATCACAACCACATGTAACAGCTCAAAAGAGATGGGAGAATCCAGTTGTCTCTTATAAAGTCAGCCATTACAATTTTAATTGTAAAATAATTCTACTCTTCTCAATGCAAGCTTTTGTTTTGGAAAATATATTATCATAAAATATTTTTTGTGTTTAAATATAATGGGTTTATTGTTTTAATTTTCAAGTAAAGAAATATTTTAATTACTTCTTAATATACTTGATGTGAATAGATACAACCCGAACAAACAAAAGCTCTTTGGAGGCCTTAGTAAGTTTTTGTTGTTGCTGATTTACCTCACTGTATTCTGTTTGTTTTTATTGAAGTAAAATTTGCATGACATAAAATCGATCATTTTAAAGTGTATAATCAGTGGCATTAAGTCCACTTACACTGTTGTGCAACCATCATCTTTATCTAGTTCCAGAATATTTCCAGAATATTTTCTTCAGCCCCAAAGGAAATTCCATACCCATTAAACAGTCACCCTGCTTTTTGCCCTCTGCACAGCCCCTGGCAACCACTAATCAGGTTTCTGTCTCTGTGGATTTATCCTTAATAAGTTTTAAGAGTGTAAAGTTCCTGAGACCAAAATGTTTGAGAATCACTGACTTAGTGGTTGAAATCCCAGCTCTAACTTTATTAGCTGTGCCTCAGTCAAGTTGCTTAACTTTCAGGAATTTCATTTTCTTGATCCCTAAACTGAAGATAGTAATAATACCATATGCACAGGGCTGTTGTGAAGATGAAATGGAAAAGTGCATATAAAGCTCCTGGCAGATAGTAGGTACTCAATAAATGGGAGGACTATGGCTGAATTAGGTCCTTTGGGAAGAAGTACTGGCCTCCATTCCCATATACTCTGTTTCTAGACATGACTCGTAAGGCTTTGAGAACAAGAACCAAGTTTTGTTCATCTCATTGCCACTTGCTCACCAGCCGGGAGACAGGTGAGGAACTTGTTTCTCTGAGCTTTACTCTCCTTATCTATAAAATGGAGCTAATTAGAATTCTGACCTCATAAGCTCTTTGTGAGAATCAGCATCAGCATGGGAGTGAATGCTTTGAACAGTCTCTGCACATAACAAGCACACAGTGTAAGGTAGTTAGGTGTTTTGGGGGAGGGGTGGTTTTCAGCGCTAAAAATGACATTGACAAAAATCGCCAGCTTTGTGTCTCCTGGTTTTAAAGCTTTGGGTGCAGCTCAGGAGCTACCGCTGCAGCCTGGTCTGTGTGCATGATCTCTTCCTAGATGTAGCGATACCAAAGTGGTTACTATCTTTCTTCAACTGCTCTCTGTATACAGGCTGATTGTGTTTGGAGGAGCAGATGCACTTGTACTAGGCTTTCTTGCCACAACCACGTCTCAGCTTGAGCCCCAGTAAATGGACTGGTCTCCCAGTTGTGTTCTCTGCTGGATTAAGGGGCATATTGACAACTAGCTGGTGGAAATTCTAAAAACACCCTGAAAAGGTACCTGAGAGGTGTTGTAATAGCTTGCTGGCCACTCCCACACAACCCTGTCACTTACTAAGGAAAGACACATGCTCTGCCACTGGCACCCATTCAACTGGTGCAAAGCTCTTTGTGATAAAGCTTCTTTTGATAAATCAAGCCATTGGCATTATGTTATGGTTTAGGTCCAAGATGTTGCTCAGAAGTGTTATATGTTCAGAGGTGAGGCTTTTGGAAGGGGAATAGATCATGGGGGCTCTATCCTCATCAGTGGATTCATCCACTGATGAATTCAGTAGCTGAAAGTGCTGTTAGGAGTTGGCCCTGATTGGAGGTAGGTTACTGGGGGTACCACCTGGAAGGGTGTATTCTCATCCCTGGATCCTCCTTTTTCTCTGCTACCTGGCTACCATGACATGAGCAGCTATTCTCTGCTAAGCTCTTTCACCTTTGAAAGGTTTTGCCTTGGAACCAGTAAACCAGTACTGAGCCCTCTGAAACCATAAGCCAAAATAAATCTCTTCTCCTTTAAGTTTTTGGTGTTGGATATTTCGTCCCAGCAATGGAATAGTGGCCAATACACATGAGTATACAGATCCTGTTAGGTGTGTGGCTGCTGGAGTTAGGTCAAAGCTTCTCAGTGTAGGCTGACCTCATGTTACTGGACGTGTCACTGTTTAGCTCCTCTTCACTGTCACACTCTAATGCCCTACTGATTTGGTTGCAAAATCTGAGTTTTCATCAAAGTCTTCTTGAGAGTGGTAAGTTGAGGAAGGTGGGCACTTTCAGTCATGTGCCCAAACGGCAGATCAGGTAGTGAGGTGAAGAAAAGCCCAGAGTGGAAAGGAAGAGATGTGGATTCAACCTGGTGGGGGACTGGAGACATACCCTTCCTGGGCCTCCTTTTCCCCACAGTGCTGGGCTGATTTCCATCAGCATTAGCCAGTGGGCAGTGGCCACTGATTATTCACTTTGCCGTGCTCTTGAGGAGCTTCCACCCATTTGCTCTGCCCCAGAGAAGCTTATTCTCAGCCCAAGGACATGGACAGGCAGGAAATTATATCCTGGGGGTGGCATGAGTCATCATGTCCTACAGAGAAAGCTGGCCAGGCCCAAGTTACACTTAAATAGGAAGGGAGTATTTTCCTGCTCCATTCTTCCCTCATCCAACCATCCTCACTCACCAAACATACCTTCCCCACCATGGATAAAAAGCATCCTGCCCTGGCCCTTGTGCCAGCTCAGATACCTGGACTTGAGTTGCCTAGTGTTCTTTCAGCAGCCCTTTGAAGGAAGGGACTAGCTCAATGAAAGAATTCTGGGTCACTCAGAAGTGCCACTTGCCCTCCAGTATGTTGGTGCCAGTGAGGAGAAACAGAGGAAGCACGAAGGGAACACCTGACATGCACAGATGGGACACCTGTGCAGACAGAGGGTGAAAGACGGATGGGCATATCTGTTGGTGTAGGCTTGTACCAAGTAAGTGTTGGGTGGGTAGGCAGGAATGAAGCTCCATAAGGGCCTGAGAATATTTATTGGTGGTTTTTAGGCATCTCTTAATTTCTGGGCCCCAAACTTAGCTGGAAGATAAGTCTCTGATTTACTTGTGCTGCAGGTGTCATGGGTTCTGAAGGCTGGTATTTGTCAGCCCCTGACTCTCTAGCAGAGCATCCTCATTGATGTACTTCAAGGATGCTGAACCTGGGTGCTATCAACGGCACTATGGTAGCTGAGCAGTGGGTGCAGAGGCCAGAACAGGACAGAGTGTGGATGCAGCTACGTGCCTGGGCAGAACATGGGCTTGGCAGGGGCGCAGCTCTGCGATGTAATGCAGCTGTAGAGGCCTTAGGGTACAGTGCTGGAGATCCTAGTGGGCTTGTCTAGGTGAGGACAGGCTTTTTTGTTTTTTGTTTTTTTGTTTTTTTTTTGGTTTTTCTCCGGTACCGGGAACCGAACTCACGACCTTGCGCTTGCCAGGCAGGCGCTTTTGCCGCTGAGCTAAATCCCCAGCCCCGTGGCTTTTTCTATCTGCTTCTGATTATATCAAGAAGGGAGCTATGAGGGTACCTTAGAGTAGAGGGCCAAGAGATAAGAGGTCTCGGCATTCCGTCTGCCTTCCTTTTCCCCCAGATGCCAGGCTGCCCTGAGTAGCTCATTTCTCTTCCTCTTCTCCCCTCAATACCACAAGAACGAAATGTATTTTCATTTGTTCCCCCCTCAAAAACCAAAAACAAAACCAAAATTCTCAATAACAACTCACTAATCTTCCCAAGGAATTTAGACTTTTCTTAATTTCCACCTGTCACTCCTGCTTCTCTGGGGAGGTAGCGGTGAGAAAGAATATACAAATTGTTTTCTGTCCCAAAGTCAGCTCCAAGGAAACCTTAGGCTCCAAAGCAGCCATGTACATAATCTCTCTTGGAGCTGTCACATCAATATTAAATTACCTACTTTATTCACTTAGGAGGCTCAACATAAGTGGCAAATCTCTTAGCCGGTGGGCCCTGAGTCTGGCTCCCGAGAGGAAGGGCTGGTACGCGAGCACACACACCTTGCTGAGGCCTGTTTTAATGGTTCCTCTAACAGGGCCTGCCCAGGTTTCTGGTCACTCCAAGTCACCAGGTCTGGGAGTCCATGGCTACATGGTTGCCACTGCTTCCCCAAGGTCCGCCATACTATCGCCAGTGGCTGATGGGTACACACTTGTGATCTCTGCCCTGCAGCATACACAATGCGGCTATCAATCTCCCATTGCACAGGCCAAGATGCTGAGGTCCAGAGAGGTTAAAAGATTGATTACACCAGCTGGTGGGAGTGCAGATGAATTAAACTCAGTTTTCTTGACTTCAAGTTCAGCCACCTTTCCCTTCTGCCTGCTGCCTCCTAAGCTGGAGAGGTCATCATAACATGTGGATACAAGATGGAGCATCTGTCTCCACAATTCTTTTTAATTCACTCAATGGACACAAACATGAGTTTTGTTCAACACATATCGGTTAATGCGTCATGGTTTCTCTTATATGAAAAACTCAAATTACAAATAAAGTCAAATAAAGATAATAGGAAGTAGGGAGATAGATCTTTCTCTTCAGAAATAACAGCAATGAGGACAGACTCTCCCTAATACACAGCAAGGCACACAGGGGAGATTTTACACAGGGAGAAAGCCAGACCAACTGATTAGAGCAGCATCTAGAACTATACTGAAATATACACAAACATTTAGTATATAATAAAGGTGGTATTTCAAGTCAGTGAAGAAAGGATAGATTATTCCACGAATGAGGATGGCTATTTAGAAAATCAAAGTTAGGCTCCTACCTCCCTCATTAGGATACATTATATATATATCAGATATTTAAATGTTAAATATGAAACATAGAAGTACAAGAAGAGAGAGGCATGGTGGCATACCCCGGTAATTCCAGCACTCTGCTAGGCTGAGGCAGGAGGACTGCAATTTCAAGCCAGCCCGGGAAATTTAGTGACTTAGCAAGATCCTCTTTCAAAATAAAAAAAAATGAAAAAAAGCCTGGTGATGTATCTCAGTGCAAAAGCTCTAAGTTCAATTCCCAGTAGTACCACACACTCACTCACTCACTCTCTCTCTCTCTCTCTCACACACACACACACACGTATAAGAAGACTATGTGGAGGAATTTTTTATAATCTTGGGACTAGGATGGTTTCTTAAAACATGTCATAAAACCTCGAAGTCATATGGGAAAATGTTTATTTGACTGCATACAAACAAGCCTCACAGGTAAAAAATGCCATAAACAAAATGACACATATGTCAACGTGAAAAAACTATTCGTAGTAGATATGACAAAGGCTTTAGAGTCCACTCCATAATAACCTCATACATATCTGTAAGGAAAAGAGTAAACTTCCTAAGAGAAAAGTAAGCAAAGGACAAGAGTAGACCTTTCTCTGAGAAAAGTACAAATAACTCATGAATATGTAGAATAATGCTGACTATCATGAATCAAAGCAATGCCTACAAAAGATCTCATTTCTCACCACTTAAATTGCCGAAGATTTAAAAGCAAGGCCTAAGTGAAGGTCTTGCACCTTTTGTAGGAGTGTAAATCAATATATTTTGAGGGCTACTTGGTAGTGTGCACACCCTTTCCCCTGCAAGCTCATGTGGAGGAATCTACACATACTGACATCGGAAGCTGCTTGTGATATGCAGAGAAGACAAAGCACTGCAGGGAGTGGCACATTTATGATGCAGTCTGGAAGATGTTCACCAGTGTTAACAGTAGTTATCTTCACAAGAGGGGATTTGAGGGTGGTTTGGATTTTCTTTACACTTTCAGCATAGTTAGCACTTTAAAAATGGGCATGTATATTTTATTTCTGAAAAAAAACCTATTTTTTTCAAAAGGAGAGAGAAATGTAAAGACAGAACATTGACAGAGAGCTTTGTAACAAAGCTGCCTGATGTACAGGAACACCATAGCCCCAGGAGCAGGAGCTCCGGCCAGCCCTGCCACTTCCCAGCTGGGTTGTTTTGGCAACTGAAAGAAAAGGAATGGACCATCCCCTCAGAGTTGCCATGAGAGTTAAATAAGAAAACATATGACAGACAGTAAGCATTTAGCACGTGGGGCCATTAGCATCGTCATCATTTATTCTCACGTATTTATTCTCTGAATGGTGACCACGCCCCATTATGTCCATCTCCTAATCCCCAGCACCTGTGAATGTGTTGCCTGCTATGCCAAAAGGACCTTGCAAATGTGGTTCCCTTAGCAATCTCGGGATGGGGAGATCACCCTGAATATTTTGATTGGCCTTAACTACAATCATAAGGGTCCTCATTAGGGAAACAGAGGAGGGCTAGAGTCAAAGAAAGAGATATAATGACAGAAGCAAAGGCTGGAGCCACATGGGGCCATGAATTAGAGAATACCAATGGCCTCCAGAAGCTACCTCAATTTTTCTTAAAAATCAAAGAAATGGATTCTCCCTGAGAGCCTCCAGCACGAATGCAGCCCTGCCAACCCATTTCAGCCTCTTGCTTCCCAGAAGTGTAAGAGAATAAATGTGTGTTTTTAAGTCACTAAGTTTGTGACAACTTGTCATAGAAGCTCTAGGAAACTAATACATCATATGAGAAGTGAAAAGTTGGCTTCTATTGTGTGAGGTACTTGTCATAAGCTTCCTTCTGCATGCTAAGCTCTTGAGGGAAGGGGCTGTGTTGGGCTCATCTTTTTATCCTTCAGGGAACAGCCCAAGTTGCTGCCTTCACAGGAACTCTCCAGTCCGTTCTCTTCATTCTATGGTGGGGCCATCGGGCCAGCTCACGTCTACAGTGGCTATCTCTGGGACTCTTCAGACAGCCTCCTTACGAGTCCCCCCACCTCCCCATCTCCACCTCAGTGCCGTCACCATCCCCACCAAGAGCTCTGTAACACGCGGAGTCTCACGTCACTCCTCTGCCCAGAAACACTCAGCGGTTCACTATCACCTACAGGACAAACCCCTGGGCTGCAATCTGTGCCACCTCCACCACTTCCAAAGAAGTCTCTGCCTTTTCTCTTGCTCTGCACTGCCACCTGCTTTAACACACCAACCCTCCTGCCCTTCTCACACTTCTCTTTCCCCGTTCCATGTTATCGCACCAGCTGTTCCCTCTTCTTGGGAAACTTGCATTTACTCTTTCTCTCTGCCTGGCCATTCCCAGCCATTCTACGCATCTCACCGCTCTGGCAAAAGCCTTTCCCTGGGTTTTTCTAACAGCAGCGAGGGGCCGCCACCACTCACTCCCGGAGCACGTGTCTGGATTGCACCTCAGGCCACCGATTCTGTATCTGCTGCCCTCAGATGAGCATGAGTTACTACTGGTGGGGAGGGACTGGCCGAGTGGTTTCTTCATCTCCCCAGAGCAGATGCTCAGAAGCCCTGTGCACGGGTCAATTGCTGACCTAGCGTGTGTTAAGTGGATAGCACCCTGACACAACATAACTTTGGCTGTCGTCACCAAACTGTCACTGTCTCTTCTCTAGCGCAGGATTCAGGGGCTGCAGAATTTACCTGAGAGGATGCCCAGCCCCCGCACGATGCTGGTCATTGATCCAAGTCAGGTCACAGCCGTTCCATGTCACCCAGCTGTGGACAAGCACCTTCAACAGCGCTCTTTGTGCCCTCTGCTTCAGATTTGTCGGTTGCCAAATGATTGCTTTCCTTCTTTTTGTTTAGCCCAGCCACACTGGTCATTTGCTCACCACAGTGGGAGCCCCCGAATCTCCTACGTGGTCCCATAGAGGTCTCCAGAAAAACAGCTATAGCACCAAGAGCCAGCAGGCACACCAAGAACCCCAAGCGCAGTGCCTAGCACGTTTTAAGTGCTGTGTACGCCAATGTGCACGCTGGTGGTCCTCAAATGTGAGTGCACCGAGATCACCCAAGGGCTTGGTAAAAACATAAAATTGCTGGGGGTGGCCCCTTCCCAGAGATGCTGATTCAGTAGGTCTGGGGTGGCCCCAAGAATGTGCATTTCTAGTAAGTTTCCAGGTGATGGTGATATGGTCCAGACACCACACTGAGAACCGATGGTCTTCAGGAGTGTGAGTGAGCAACTGAAAAGGAACTTGTGAAAGGAGGGTCACTGCACCACAGGGCCCACACAACTCCTTTCATTTAGCAATAAGCACAGGTGAAAGCTGGGGGTGAAAGATCGCTCACACAGTAGAGAATGAGATCTTGGAACGCACACAGGACAGAAAGTGGGAGGTCAGATGCATGGAGAAGGAAGGCCAGGCTGAGGGGCAGTGTAAACACTGAGCATCTGTGTGTGACTAGATTGGTATCATACACATAATGGAGGTGCTGTTTGACTTCTCTTTAGAGATTAACTGCTTTGTTACCTATTAGTCCAGCTCTAGCCATACATCTAGGAGTCTGCAGAAGGGGGTGCCTGCGAGAAAAATACCAGTGCCAGGAAGAAAGTGACATACAAAGTTGTTGCACTAGGTGAACTAGTTTCAGGGGTCTAGAAAGCTGTTAAAGCAGGGAGGAGCAAATCCAAGCAACAATTTCCATAATTTCTAATCAGTTCTTTTCATGCCCACTTGTTCTTATTCATGCCTGTTTTGATATATGATTTCTTAGTTCTTAAAAATAGACGCTCATCTCTAGGAGACTTCCAAACATGTCTTTTATCAAATCATTTTCAGAGCATAATAATATTTTTATTTTGGTAGAAGTGAATTCATTTAATGGGTGTCAATTTGTCTAGCTGTCACTCTTAGTTTTCTTCATACGCTTTGGAATTTAGCTCATTTCACATTGTAGTACATTTTCTTTTTCTCTGCCCTTTTCCTTTTCTGTTGAATGTTCTTCCTATCACTTCTACCTTGTACTTTAGGGCCCCCAGTTAAGAAATGGATCTTATTTTGGTGGCTCAAGTCTTCCATCCTGCTGTGAGGCTGGGGATGCCACCAGATTTACAGGCAGCTGGACCCAAGTCTTGCCTGATAGGTTGGCTTGCTTCATCCTAGATCTATAGGTTTGCAGCTTTGTGTACATCACAGCCCTGGTTCAGAAGTGATTTCAGTGCTTATAAACACCATTCATGGTGTGAGAAATACAACACTAGGACATGATTTTGAGCAATAAAATCTCTTCCCTTATCATTACTCCACTGGAACAGTAGGCCACTTCTAGATCTAGAGCTCAGCTGGCTTTGTCCCTACTTAGCAGATATGTTTATGTTCCATTTTGGTGCACTGAATGAGTGATTTATTTATTGTTCCACTGTGCCTTTTAACTTTTATTTTTAGAGTATATATTTTCCATGATTTGGATGATATTTCAGTATATGAACTTTTAAAAAGCCATCTTGCCTGGGGAGGTAACTCAGTGGTAGAGCTCATGCCCAGCTTGCATGAGACCCTGGGTACAGTCTCCAGCACTGGATAAAAGGCATCTCAGCCAGCAGTCCAGATTGGTCTAGCTCTCAAGGGCCTTTCATAAGTGCTGTTTGGACCCTGAACTGATTTACAAAAATGTAGATTGCATCAATTTCCTAGGGATACTGATGGAGACCATTACGAAGCAGACCTGAGCAGGACTTAAATTACTCAATTGACTTTCCATGTTCACTTGTTAATCTGTCCAAGTCCTAGGCTCTTTGTCTAGAAATGGATGGTGGACTTATAGTAAGTGAACCTGTGTGAGTCACTAATCCCTACTATGGCCTGTAATGGTGGATGAGGCCGGAAAGGTTCAAAAGATAAGACAAGATCACAGCCAAGGACACCTGGATCCAATCTCAACTAGATAAAGACTATAGTCTCAGGCATCTCACTCCTGGGTGGATTAATTTAATCCTTATTAAGGATTAATTTACTTACTTGGAGAAGTCCTTGATTAATTCTGCCCTTCTTGAGTACTCCCCTCCCTTCTTTTGATAACCGAAAAAAAATGAGCCACCCAAGAAAGGTCTTGGTCTTAGACCCCCTCCAAACCTTGAATTCTGTGAGAGGGCTTTGATCCTCCTAGAGCCCTGAAATCATTCCATTTGCCTCTTTTTATTTAGCCTTCACCATATACTCATTCAGGAGATTGTGGATCTGCTCAGCCCACAAGAGCTAAGGGATATTATTAACCTGATAGGATACCATAACACAGTCTCATAAACTGGGTGGATTCTCACAGTTTTGGAGGTGAGAAGCTCAAAACCAAGAGGTTGGCAGTCACATTTTTCTCCGAGGGTTAAGGGAAAGATCTTGCCTCTTCCTAGCTTCTGAGTTTTCCAGCGATCCTTGCATCCTAGGTTTGTAGACTTATCATGCCAGTCTTCACATGCTTTCCTGTGTCTGTGTGCTTTCTCTTCTTAGAACATCAATCATTGGATTAAAGCCCCCTTGAATCAAGTATGACCTCATTCTAACTCAACTAGTGTATTTGCAAATAAGGTCACATTCACAGGCTTATGATAAACATAAATTTTAGGCGGATATCTTTCACTTCAGTACACTGGGTTTGTGCTTACCTCCTGATTCCCAGCTATAGCTGGGGCCATTTGCTTCCCTAAATTCTATATTCAGCTGGATTACGGAAAGTGAAGCCATCACACAGCCTTGCTTCAGCCAAAACCTTAGAGTGCATTGTTCTTCTAACAGTGGATCAGTAGCATAATCTACACGCACACGGATGGCAAATGACTCCTGCTCCTTGGACCCTGAGTAATGCTCTTGAGTCTTGGGCAAGTGTCCAGGTACAGAAGGACGAGCTTAGTTCTTTCAAGGAATAACTTGGGAATTCAAAGTTGACAAAGGCAGTCCAATAACACCTAATTATTTGGCTTTATTGGACTCTGTCCCTATAATCCATGTACCTCTTGCATTTGAATTGGCTTTTTAAGAGTACTGTCATCTCATCCCTCACTGTACATGGCCATTTATGTCTGCCAGCCTCATCTCTAGCAGCACTGGTCCTCTCTTTCTAAGCTACTATTTCTGTGTGCTCCAGATTGAAGGCTTAGCCACAGAGCTTGCTCAACCTGTAGACATGTAAGCATAGGAACACCAGCTGTGTGTGAACCTGTGGAGCTCCAGTAAAGGAAAGGCAGAGGAGTTTAGACGATGTTGGCTCTACAGAAGGCTGTTCTGCTAGGGCCCTAGTTAAGTGATCGGGAATAACTGGAGAAACTACTCTGAAGCCTGCAGTAGCCCAGATTTTGTTTGGACTTGGCATTCATTTGGGCTGCTGAAGACCCGGAAGGGTCAGAAAGATGAAGCTGAGGCCCAGCCTCTTCTTGCTGTGCTTGCTTCACTCAGTCGCTTCCTCTGTGATTCCTAGTGCGGAGCTGGGGCTTTAGGCACCAGACTTCAGGCAGCAGGGCGGGACACCAGAGGCGATACAGCATGGCAGAAAGAAGGGCCAGCCTTCTTAGAGACAGCCAGATCTGGGTTTTAACCCCAGTCCAGCTAAACATTAGCTGTAATAAGTAAATTCTCATGAGAAATTTCTTAACCTCTTTGTTCTGGATTTAAATATCTATAAAAGGAGGACAATAATAGCATCACTTGCAGGGATGCTTTCTGAGTATCAATTTAAACAACACCGTAAAAGCACCTTCTGTGTTACAGGTGCTGAATGGTAGCCCAGTACTCTCATCACTGGATATTAGTCTGCTCGTCCTTTACTCAGCATCAGAAGAGTCTTCCAGTTTCCCTGCTTTTCTTTCCCCTCTTCAGACACAGAGGCACCATAGACAAACACGTCTTCTCTGTCCAGATGAGAAATTGGTAATAGCACTGGGCATCAGTGCCCTAGGCTCAAGGACAGCAGACCGTTGTCGCCTATGTAGCCTCACTACCTCTGTTCCTTGCTTTCCAAACTCTAAGTCTATTCACGCTGTAGGAGGCAAGCCCAGATTGACAGCTCACAACTCCAGGGGCTGCAGGGGCAAGTAATCCCCACACTCAGCATCTCACAAATCCTGGGAAGAGTTGGGCACAACTCTGTCCTTTAGGCTTGGACGAGCTTCCTAATGATCATTGAAAGGAGGAGGAAGGTTGTTCATTTCCTTCCGCTGTCCCCACCCCACTACAGTCAGTGGCTGAGCAAACAGGTGGATGAGCACGTATTGCTGCAGAAAGGCTAATATGAGGGCCCAGGCCTTGGGGGCCAGACTGCTATTTGGTATCTAGAGTCATGTGCACAGTGCTTTTGATGCTTTCAAGGTCCTTTCCTGACCAGTGTTTAAAATCGAATCCCCATTTTAGAGATGAAGAAACTAAGGCAGTGACTGAGGTAGTGAGAGAGGAAGATCTCTTAGTGAGGTAGCAGCTAAGCCTTGCGTTCCTGCTTCTTTCAGCCTTTCTTATACCTTTGGTACCCCAGTCAGTTGAGGATCAAAGAACCAGTAGAAGGCAGCAAACATATCCACTGTCCTTTAAGCAGCTAGCCTGAGCTTCTAGTGCAACAGGGAGCCCAGGAATATAATGCTTCAAGTAAAGGACGGGCCAGTATGCTTGTGGAACAGGGCACTGTCTTTATTCTGTTTTTGTCACCCTGGCTGTGGACTTATGGCCAGTATGCTTCATGGGCCCAGTTCATTGACTACAAGGGAGAGCAGGTTTGGAGGGGAGGTCAGGGGTCAGGGGTAGATCTGGGATGAGAACCCTGTATCTCTAGGTTGCTGATAAACACATGTTCTGTCTTGCTGCAGGAGCTTCCCTGACCTTCCTCATCTGCAAAACACACATGATGTCCTTGTCAACTGTCCTGTGCATGCTGTTAGAAGGGTCAGAGGGCATCAGGGATGAGGCAGTGATCTAGGATTTGTGAAGGAGCATCTGCATGATTTTGCTACTTGCTCCCCTTCATGGGATGGCTACTTGGGGACAGGTGCTGGGCGTGGCTTGGTGCATGCATCATCTCCCACTAGGCCCCTGACAGAACTGAGATGAGAGCCTCTTCTGACCAATCCAGAGGCCTGAGACTGAGCTAGAAATCACACAGCTGCATGCATAGGGTGGCCAAATTTTATGAGGAAAAATAAATGGCCCAGTTATAATTGTATTTCAGATAAATGGACAGTATTTTAGTATATCTACATATTATATAATATTAGGGATATACTTGTACCAAAATGGTATCTAGTGTTTATCTAAAATTCAGATTTAACTGGGAAACCTGTATCCAACAGCCATATGCATACGTGGGGGTTGGCACTGCAGGAGCAGCAGTTGGGCAGACTGGACCAGTTGATCTGGATATTAATATTGAACCAGAGGAGTTAACATCCCATGTGACAGGAGAGAAATGATCTCCCCACCAAAACAAGTCATCACTGCTATTCATACCTCGAGGGCCACCAAGGACACATACAAACCTGCTAGGTGGTCCTGAAGAAGATCTCACACCTTGGCTTAGATCCTGCCCCTGGCTCTTCTTTTTCCTCCCTGCATGTTCCCAGGATCTGGTTTTTCCCTATTCACCCAGACTCCTCTGAGGAATTTTAAAAAGTAAGTAAAAGTGACTTCTCTTTGTTCAACTTTTAAATCTATTTGATGATGATGTCCATGATTTTTAAACATGTTTATAATCTGCTTCTGGTCAAGATGGAGTAAGAGGGACTGAATTACCCTGCTTCCTGAAACAACTGACAAACAGGGAAAATATAAGAAATAGTGTCTTACAAAATGCTCCACATTAGGTAATGAAAGACCCGTAAGACATGGCGAATGTGGTGTGTGCTGCAGCTTGTTGCCTAGAAAGAGCTACCAGGCTACACAACAGGGAAGGGAATCCCGGGCAGGGCTTGGTGTTCTCTTGGAGGTGAGGAAGCACTCCTGAGGATCCAGGAAGCCCAAGGAGGCTAAGTTTCACAGGACAGGGTCATCAGCTAATAGGTCTATATACTCAAGTTCCTTTGCTCACTGTTGACCAAATCAAAAACATCATTTATTTTGGTGAAAAGGAAAAAAGGCTTTATTGAAAGCTAGTTCCAATAAGATGGAGGGGAAATGCTCATCTCTTTACCCTTCCAGCTCCATCTTGCCCATTCCAGTGGACAGGAAACTGGGCCCCAACCTCCTAGGGCCAGCATCTGTATATTGCATCACTTTGTCTGGGCTGAGCAGAGGAGGGGACGGCACTTACACCATAGGACTGAGGAACTTTTGAGAAGACATTTGACTAAATGAAAAAAAATTCTAACCATTTAAAGTTCTTAGAGACAGAACAAGAGTTCTGGTTACAAGAGTACTGGTTACAAGAGTACTGCAGCACTATACAGAGAATTCCAGAGATCTTCCAAGAATCTCCTTCCAGTATTTAGTGAGGTACTGATTAGTGCTTGCATGCAAAGGAACTACTGAAGGCCTGGAAAGGAAGCATCTGAAAATATCAGAAGGAACAGCACCTGGCACTTACATAGCTCTGGGAGGTAATGCCTGTTTGCAGCAGTCAGTGTGGAAAATCTCAGTGTCACAGGATGGTGGTAGAACATACAAGCAGATCTTACTTCGGTATTGGGGAACAATTACCCCAACATTGATAATTGCTCTAGTCATGCCTAAACAAGTCATAAAAGCAAAACCTGACAGGTTTTAACTATTTATAAGTAAATATGTTCCAAAACAAAGTCCAAGAATATCTATAAGAATATAAAATATTTAGCACCTAATAAGGACAAATTCACATTTGTCATCCAGTAGAAAATTACCATGAAAGCAGGAAAATATGACCAACAATAAGGAAATAAAGCAATCAATTAAAACCAATGCAGGGGCTGGGAATTTAGCTCAGCGGCAAAAGTGCCTGCCTGGCAAGCGCAAGGTCGTGAGTTCGGTTCCCGGTACCGGAGAAAACACCAAAAAAAAAAAACAAAAACAAAAACCAATGCAGAACTGAAACATGTTAGAATTGGTAGACTAGGACATTAAAATAGTTATTATAATTGTATTCCCTATGTTCAAAAAGTTTAGAGACATGTGAGGTATAATTAAGACCCAAATTGAACCTCTAGAGTTGAAAACTACAAAATCTGAGATGAAAAGTATACTCAGTGCGAATAATGAAATATTAAACACTGTAACATAAAAGATTCATGAAAGATTGAAAGCCTAGTAATAGAAACTATCCAAATAAGACAGAGAAAAGAGAATATGAAACACAGCAGTATCACTGGCCTGTGAGGCAACTTTAAAAGCTTATATGTGTGTATTTGAAGTTGCTGAAGGAGGGAAAGGGGCAGAAAAAAATTAGAATGAAGATAGCATGTATTAGTCTGTTTTTGCAACTATAATGAAATAACAAGGCTAGGTAATTTAACAAAGAAAAGAGGTTTATTTAGCTCACAACTCTGCAAGTTCAAGAGCATGGTGCTGGCACCAGTTCAGCTCTGGTGCCTCGTGGAGGATGGAGTCATAATGGTACGAGTGGTTTAAGAGAGCATGATCCTATTGCCAGATGGGAAACCAGAGGGGGACAGGATCTTTTAGAACAATTTGTTCTCACAAGAACGAGCTCAAAGTCCCAAGGGAACCGCCTTAATCCCTTCTGAGCGCAGCAACTCCAGTGACTCAACCAATCCCACTAGGCTTCACCTGCTGAAGCTCCGACTGCCTCAACACTGCTACAATGAAGACCAAGCTGCCAACATGCAAGCCACTGGAGATATGCTTGAACCATAGCTAAATGATAGCATAGATAAGAGCATTTTGGGGTCTCTAACCGTACATGCAAGAAAATGATGAATCACTATCTTTAAAGTACTGAGAGAAGACAAAACAAAACTTTGTCAAGTTCATATCCTACATTCAGAGAAACTGTCTTTCAAAAATGAAGGTGAAATGAAGACTTATTCAGATGTCCGAAACTAAGAGACTGCATCAGCAGCAGAATGGATTCGGCTGTGGGAGATGCACACGGATTGGTAACATGGCTTCTGCCTGCACTAAGCTCACTGGTCAGACAGCAAAAACTGTGACCCAGGTACAAGGGGTCCCGGGGAAGGCGCGTCTGTGCAATCATCTTTTCCACACTTCCACTTAGCTTACCTATCACCCAGTCAAAGCCCCAAGTCTCTCCACAAGCCTGAGAAGTTGTTTAGGACAGAGGCAGTCAACTTGGATGGAGGAGAGTGAGCGAAAGCTTTAGATCAAAGAATCCCTGTGCTAGCTGGGTGACCTTGGAAATTTCACACAACCCCTCAAAGCCTCAGTTTACTCATCTGTAAAATAGGAATAGCAGCATTTGCAAGGTTGTCAATGCCTTGCCCCAGAAGATGTATGTGAAAGACCTTGACAGGGCTTGTTGATTGTGTTTGTACCTGAAATTCCTATAAAGCCATTACCCTCTGCATATCACACATGCCAGACCAAGATGTCAATACTCACAGGACCCCATTTATAAGAGTGTACTGTGCACATGCTGTGTAACAGGAACTTTTCACACTCACTCATTTGGTCCTTGCAACAATGCTATGAGGTAGGTGCTGCTCAATGCTCCTTACACAGAATAAAAACTGGGACTCAAAAGAGCTGAGGCAATTTAACCTGTCATGCTCCAATGTAATGGGGAAATGGAAACTATGAAATGTTTAAACAGGAGGCAGAAGACAGCAGTGGCCAAGGGCATGGGCTGTCTGAATCCAACCTCAGCACCCACTGTCTCTGCGGTGGCCTTGGACAATGTTCTTCTCTCCCTGCCACAGGGAAGTTGGCTTACCTGTGAAAGGGACAACAGTACCCACCTGGGTGAGTGTTTTAAGGATGAAGTGAGCCAGTACACAGAAGACCCACAGACTGTCAGCCTCTGGCACTGAGTTTTTGCCAAGATCAATAATTACAACAATCTATTATATGTATGAAATAACTAGAGGGAAGGAGCTTAAATCTGATTCCCAATGTAATGTTGAAAGGTGGTGTGGTAAGAACAAAGAGGTCATTAAATGGGATAAATGCATTTCTCACAGGCCTAGGTGAGTTCTAATGGGATTCAATTAGTTTCCTCGAGAGTAAATTGCTATAAAGCAAAGCCATCCCCTGTGTTTTGCCTCTTTCACATACACCCACTTGCCCTTCCACCTTCTGCACTGAGTTGAAGCAGCATGAGGCCCTTGCTGGCAACACGGTCTTGGACTTCATCGCCTCCATGACTGTAAACCCAAATAAAATTATTTCCTTACACATTATCCAGTCTAAGGTACTCTGTCATAGTAACAGGAAATGGATTAAGAAACTAATAATGAAACTGACTTGACTACCATGCACTAAAGTCAAAATGGATCAAAGATCTAAATATCCAAACAGAAACACTAAATCTACTGGAAGAGAAAGTAGGTAGAAATCTTGAAGACATAGGTGTGGGCGGAGAGTTCATGATCAAAAACCTAGCTTCACGTGAAATACTTCAAAGAATCAACAACTGGGATCTCATCTTATTGAAAACGTTTTGCACATCAAAAGAAGTCAGCAACAGAGTAAAAAGAAAACCCACAAATTGGGAAAAACATTTTTATTCAACTGCCCCTCAGACAAAGGACTTGTACCTAGAACATATAAAGAATTTTTAAAAACCAGGCCCCCAAAATTCAAAGACCCTATCCAAAAATGGGAATCTGAGATGAATACACACTTCTCAGATGAAGAAATACTAATGGTGAATAAACACATGAAAAAATGTTCAACATCATTGGTCATTCAAGAAATGCAAATTAAAACAATACTGAGATTCCATTTCACCCCAGAATGAATGGCTATCATCAAGAAATCAACCAATAACAAATGCTGGAGAGGCTGTGGGGAGAAAGGAACCCTTCTCCACTGCTGGTGGGAGTGTAGACTGGTGAAACCACTGTGGAAATAAGTGTGGAGATTCCTCACAAAACTAGGATTAGAAGTCCCACTTAACCCAGCTATTCCCCTTCTGGGTATTTTCCCAGAAGAATTAAAAACATCATACCACAGCGATATATGTGCACCTATGTTTATAGCAGCACAATTTGTTATAGCTAAATCTTGGAAACAACCCAAATGCCCATCAGCTGAGGACTGGATAAAAAAGATGTGGTATTTTTATACAATGGAGTATTACTCGGCAATAAAAAAGATAAACTCGAGGCTTTTATGGGTAAATGGATGTAAGTATAGACCACACTCATAAGTTAAATAAATCAGACCCACATGTGTAAACATAGTATTGCCTCCCTAGTGTAAGAACCTGAAAGAGTAAATAAAACCCAAAACATACAATAGATATTATGAAAGGGAAAGAAATTTCACAAAGGAAGGAACAACTGGGATAAGAGAAAGGAGAAAAAGAAAGAAGGAAGGGAAAAAATAAATATGTATATAGAAGAATGGCTGGGATAACTGTACTGCTGAAGTCTACTGGTTATTGAAAGGAACAGTTAATGCCTAATTTGTTTTTTTTGCTTTTGACCAATTTTGCATGCTTATATCTGGTAATCTGAACAATTAATTTGAAGACAACAATATGCAATATAACAACCATTGGTGAGTTCCTACCATCTTGTCTAGTGAAACTCTGTATCATTTTAAATGTTTTTTGTTTGTATTTTTCATTCTCTTTAATGGTTTGATCAATCTTGCATTCTTAGATCTGGTAATCTGAGCAACTTCATTAAAGATAACAATATGTAATATAACAACCACTGTTAATTCGTATCATCTTGTTCTGAAACTCTGTATCATTTTTATTGTGTTAGCTTTGTTTTGTTTATGTCTATGTTGTTGCTATTTTGCTATTGTTCTTTTTTATTATTCTCTTTAAAATGAAAGAATACAGATCTGAAGAGGAGGATCAAACTACTCTGTCAACAAAAAGTAGAGACCAGTTTTATGAGGTTTATAGTGGGTTTGGCTATGGTTAATCATTATCTCAATCCTGGTATCATGGCTCTGAGAGGAAACCTTATGATTTAAGGTGCAATCTGGTTCCCATGATATAATTGTCACTTAGGAGTGACTATACTGTTTCTGTAATGGGCTCATTGCTCCCACCTGGGAGGTGGGTGACCTCACTGCAGGGTAATCTGTAAGGTTCTGCTTTCCTGGAATCCAAGATGATTACAGGTTGAGGGTCGTGGAGACTTCCAGGTATAGCTGAATGCCCCTGTAAATCTCTTGATGTCTTCAGTTCTTAAAAGCAGATGAGATAGGTCATGTAAATGTAGAGCTAATCAACTCTGTCACTGTTGAGAAAAACTCCCTGAAAGACTACATGCCATAAAGAAGGATGTGCTCAAAACTTTCCTAGGAAAATGGATACACCTTGAGTCCATACTCTTCAGTGTAATAAATTGGACACACAGGTGAATACGGCACTGTTTCTCTAGTGTGAGAAACTGAAAGTGTAAACAAGGACCAAAAGGTATTTTGAAATAAAAGGAAAATGTTCAAATGCGGAGGGGAATAAGGAGAGCAGGGATGGGGAAAGGAAAGAAGGGAAAAGTAAAACTAAAAATGAGAAAAGAAGGAAAACATGGAAACAAAGCTTTGTAAATGTGGAGGGGAGGAGGGGTTGAAGGGAGGGTAGGGGAATGGGGGAAAAACCAAGTTATACCATGTACATTTATGTCATGTATCTCTATGATGAATATCTCTATGATGAATCTATGATGAAGTTATATCATGTATCTCTGATGAATATGATTGTTATCTATATCTAAAATGTACCAATAAAATGTAAAAAAAATTTTAAAAAAGCAAGTGACTTGATGGCACTTTTGAGTTTACTCATCATTGAATAGTTGCTCAGTATTAGGATTTGTTTTGGGTGTTGATATATTCTAGGACATCTTCGCAGGCCACCCAAAATGGCTTTGTCATCAGGGCACAACCAGTCACCCCATCTACGGAAGACCTCCTTCGCACCATCTCTGTGGAAGCTCAGCCCTGGAGAATGCAAAGACTCTGCATGATGTGAAACATTAAAGTACGGCAATGTTTGGACTAGAAAATGGGTCTCCACTGAGCTAAGATTGTTTGAAATTTAGTGGTCAGGTCTAGGATGGGGTGCTTGGGGAGCTGTGAGGAGTGTGGGATTATAGTACTCAACTTCTTCCAGGATTTGAAAGCCCTTCCAGATTAAGGTAGATGATGTTTGCCTCTGTCCTTTGGCCATCTGCCAACAGAAAATCCTAGCATGGAACTTCTGAGACTGTTTCCACAGGTCAGAGACACTAAGTATCTAATTAGAGCAAAGGGAGAGCAAGGAGTTCCCTTGGACACATGCTCATTGACGAGCTAGATGTTTTATAAATATTGTAATGTCACAGATGCACCATAGCCTGCTGGGGGCCTCACAAAGTGAGCAGAGTGGTGCTTATGTCTATGTAGTGCTCTGTTCTAGGACTCATTTGCCAAAGGCCCACAGGGTGGGAGCATATCAACCCATCTTAGGGGCTACCGTCACTCCTCAAGGAGCCAGGGCCAGGGAGGTGGGGAGCTGCTGCTTCATTTCCATCCTCTAGGAGCTCAGCTTCAACATTCGAGGTTCCTGCAGCCTGCACACCTTCACTTCTTTTACCTCTTCTGGCTTTAGCTCCTCAGTTTTAATATGGGTTTGGCCCTGATGCTTCCTAAAGGTGGTGGTTGGGTACCAGGGAGCCAGTGGAAGATGTTCTTGGATCCTGAGAATAGGATGTGTTGGCCGCTATGAGATAGCGCTGTTCTGAGTTCACCTCCCGCTTGATATGGCAGAGGCCAGGATCTTGGTGTGACAAGCTGAGGTTTTGACAGCGAAGGGTGCCCAAGCCCATGAAGGTGTGGGCTCCTACTGCCAGCTCTCTGCACCACTCCCCTATAGATGGGCACCATACCACTACCTGTTCTAGAGAAGGACCAGGAGAAGAAGAGGACGGAGTCTGAGAGGCTCCAGCTCAAGTACTACCAACTTTTGGTGTACCCAGGGCAAGTCTGAGCCTGCTCCTTCTGGATGCTTCAACCACTGACCTGCAAACAAGAAGGTGGGTGAAGGGGCCTCAACAATCTTAGAAAGTGAGAGCAAGAAGGGATCTTAGCAGTCGCGATGCTTGTCACTGATAGATGAAGACACTGAAGTGCGGAGAGGTTGAGGGATCACCTGAAGAGGAGTTGGTAGGTGAGTGGATCTGGGCTCTAGCTCTGTCTTTGTCTCCAGGCCAGCCACACTGGTCTGCACTTCTATGTCTCTTCCAGCCGCAACCTCCAAGGACGCCATGTATGCAGCCGGCACCTGCCTTGTTACAGAGCAAGGCCAGGCTTTGCTCCAGATGAACGGGGAGGCCGCTGTTTGGCAGAGTCGAGTCCTCCTCTGCAGAGCTCTGGCTAAGTGGTAAGTCCACCCCAGAAGTACGCAGGCTGGGAATCAGAGTCACTCACACTGAATTCTTCAGGCTTCAGCTTGACCAGCGCTGAAGCCAATCAGGAAGCTGCTGGGGATTTTTCCCGCTCTTTTCTCATTGCCGAGGCATACAATTTCAGCTCCTCCTCTTGGCTTGCTTGCTGTCCCCCCGGCTGTCCTCCTCACCGCCACCCCTGCTCCCAGTCCATCTCCTCCTTTCCTACCTCCCTCTCTGGGCTCTTGCTGCTCTTTCAGTAGCCCATTCTCCTTTGGCACTTCCCCCTGTGATTGGCAGCGAGCCTCTGCGGCTATGCAGATCCAGGGTCCTGGCCCTAGTCGGACAGCGCAGAGATGCAGGCATGCTGTACTGGCACCAGCTGGTGATGCAGGGGGTAGAGGCCCAGGACTGAGCTGAGCCCACAGCTGCCTGAGCAGATGTCAAAGAAGGAGAGCAGCCTAGTGGGATGGAGCCCAAGATGAGCCTGGGACCGGGCCAAATGAGTGCCCTGGGGCAGCAAGCAAAGCAGGACTAGTCACAGGGAGCTGGGTCCACAGGTAGCTCCACTCCATCAGACTGTGTACAAGGACCAAGCCTCTGTGCAGGAGAGGGGGCTGCATCTACATTGCACGAGGCTGTGCCAGGAGACACAGGCTGCCTCTACATGGAGCCTGGCTCTCCAGGGAGACACAGATGGTGTACACGCAGTGAGCTATTCCACAAGGAGAAGAGGGCCACATTCCCAGAGGACTAGACTCTGTGAAGAGATGCATGCAGCCTGTGTCTGTGTTGAGCCCGGCCCAGCAGGCAGATGCCAACTACATCTACACAAAGCCTAGATCTGCCAAGAGAGGTAGACAGTAAAAACAAAGAACAGCACCCACACAGGAAATGCAAGCAGAAGGACTAGCAGGGGCTGTGTTTATTCCTGGTGATGCAAATTGCCACTACGTGGACCACAGCCCCGCAGAGAAATGATGGTTCGCCTATCTGGAAATAAAGTAGTGGCTGTACGTGGAGACCGTGTAAGTGGTGAATGCCGCTCTCCAGGACCTTCCATAGGTCCATGGTGCACAGCTCTGTGTATGGTGAGGCTGTGTTGGCACTGAGGGAAGTTGCATAAGGCAGTGAGGGCTTATATGTGCAAGGAGGCTTTGTGGAGAGCTACAGGAATATCCACATAAGATGAGCCTCAGCAGGTCTAGGAAGACAGTGTCCTTACTGAACCACAGGGCTTCTACACAAAACAAAGCTGCTCAAGGAATTTTACTTGTACCAGTGCAGGACAAGCCCCTGCCTGTGTAAATGCATCAGGCTGTCCCATGGAGATTCAGCCTACATTTATGGAGTACAAGGCTCCTGGAGGCTGCCACCCGTACCCACACAGAGAGGCTCTCTGTATCTAATTACAGCCCGCAGGGGGAGAAGCCTGCGCTGCTGGTAGACGTGCAGCCTGTGTCTTACAGAGTAAAACTCTATGCTGGCTCAGCATGGAATAACACCTTGCAAGTGGATTTCAGCTGAGCAACTACTGAAGAACCATGGCTCTGCCGGCCTTTCCAGCCAGCCCTTGGATACACCCAGAACTTGCCACTGCAAAAGAAAACTGATTATGTGTAACCAGCGATCTTTGTAGAGACGCATCTTGTGTCCACACCATTGGAGCTCCTCACAGAACTGCAGCTTGGGTCAGTGAGACGGAGACAGTTGTTGCAACTGTCACTGGCTGCTACTATCTGCTGCAAGGAGCCTGCACCTTCACTGAGAGCAGCACCTTAAAGGAGTACAGCCTGGGTAGGAAGAGCAGAAGAAGGTGGTGCAAGGGTCCCTGGCAGATTACATCTGCCCAAGGGCACCGTCCACAGGCTCATACCCTGTCTAGATTGAGCCAGCTCGGCAAGGAGCTAAGTACAGGTTTTGGGGTGGAGAGCACAGGCCAAGTCCTAATGGCGCAGCGGTCCACATGCGGTGTCAGCCTGCCCCCGTGCCCAGAGCAGCACTGCTAAGAAACACAACTGAACAAGTGTCCCTGAGGGACCACTGGCAGTGGTTCCTGGGGCAGAGCTCCAAGTGGACGTGCAGGGTGCACATACAGGAAACGCAGCGGGGCCACCCCTGAGTGCCCACCCCTCCCTCCCCAGCTGTGGGCAACCAGCAGGGCACTGCCAGGTCAGTCAGTCTTTCTGGGCTTGCTTCTTCCCCAGCACTGCAGCAGGACAAGCACAGCCATTTTATCCTTTTCCTCCCCGTCTCTGAGCTTCAGGTCTGTCCCTGAGACGGTAAACTGGTTGTCTTTGTTGGGTTTCAGAAGTCTGCCATTCAGATTTGAGCAGAGTCCCACCTGTACGCTAGAGAAGGGCACCGACTCCCTCATGTAAGCTCATCCGCAGCTCTTAATTTGAAAAAAAAAAATCATCTTCCTAATAAATCTGAAAACCTGCCAGTGCCCTCAGATTGGGAGGTTCTGGATTCTTAGCCTTGTGAGAAGGAGCTATCTGTGTGGGCTGGGAGATCCTAGGTGGCGTTTGGAGAGTGGTGGGGGTGATGCCAATGTCAATGCATCCAAGAAAAAGCACCCCATAAAGAAAGACCTGGGTAGGAAGACATGGACTATTTTGAAGAAATGCAAGCCATATCTATTTTCTGTAATGTGGTTGGTGGCTGTTCCCAGGCTCCCTTATTACACTGTATACTGCTCCATCAGTATTTGTCTCCCTGGTCCCTACTGCCAGTTCCTCCTCTGCTGCCCTACCCTTCAAGATCAGAACTCCTCACCGGATGCCTCAGACTTCTTCCTACACCGGATGCCTTCCTTCCTTCTTCCCTGTCTCCTCACTACAAGCTCCTTAGCAGTCCAACAACCCTCAGGCTTTTCAGATAGGTACCATCTACAGTGGTACAACCCCCAAAAACTATCTGCTTGATGGAAATGTTCTTTTCAGTGTCATTTTGTAAGAGAGGGTGCCCAAAAGGAGCAGGATAGGGATGTCAGAGTGGGGACAATGAATATGATTTTGAAGAGGTAGAATGTGACAAGTCAGTAGGCACCCATTAGGCAGTTAAGTACCCAGGATTGAGGCTCAGAGGGCAGGTTGTCTTAGCCACCCTCATTGCTGGGACAAAAATACCTGGTATCCACAACCTGCCCTCTCCTCCTTTAAGTTGTGGATACCAGGTATTTTTGTCCTAGCAATAAGGGGCAAGGACGCAAAGCTACGGGGCCTATCTTGGGAGATCCAGGAGAGCCATGCTGCTTCTCTTCGCTTGCTTCCTCATTGCTTCCTGTCAAACAGAGATGCAGCCCTTGGTCAGATCACCCTGTGGGTGCCCCAGAAAAGCCACTGCCCAGGGCCACGCTGGGCTCTCATTTTTTTTTCCGGTACCAGGAATCAAACTCACGACCTCGCGCTTGCCAGGCAGGCACTGTACCGCTGAGCTAAATCCCCAGCCCCTATGCTGGGCTCTCATTCGCCCAAATTCTAGTATGCCAGACTTCAGAGGGCCCTTAGAGAACATTTACTCTCCAAAAGATCCATTTTACAAACCAGGAAACTGAGGCCTAGAGAAGCAAGAGAATGGTCTCAGACGCCCTAGCCAGGAAGCTACTGACTCTCCTCTCCCTCTGCTTATAATTAAACTTTTTTACTTTGAGATAATAGTAGATTCACATGCAGTTGTAGGGAAATACAGTGCAATGCCTTGCCCCCTTTACCCGCAATAGGACAAATTTCATTTCTGAAAGTGAGTCAGTCTATGATGGAGTTGGCATGTGCTTTTATGCCAGTATAGAGTAGGAGGGAATGATGAAAACAGAAACGGCTATTTTACATTCAAGCCAGGTCTGACATGGTCTATTCCCAGCCAAAATTGCAAAAGAATTCCTTTATTCCCTTTTTCTTGAATTCAAGGCTACTGAGAAAGTGGATTCTGAGTAGCCCATTTGGTCCATTAATCCATTTGGCATTTCCCATGTTTTCTCACATGCTTACCCCACCTCCTGCTGCAGCACCCACTTCCCTTCATTTAAAGCATGCAGGCTGCGTAAAGAGAAAGTGGTGCAAGGTTCCACACCCGCCCTGCGTCCCTCTGCATCACTAAGCAGAAGCCATTTGCCCCACAGAGCCAGAGCCAACAGCTTGGCTGAAACACATGTGGTATGAGTCTCCGGCTTTCTGTGGAAGCAGCCCTTCTCTCCTGTATTGCTTTCCGCTCCCAAGCCTCCACGGATGCCAGCGATTTCCCCTGCCCATCGTTTATCAAAGAGACCAGCTTTCGGTTGTCAGTCCTCAGTAGCCAAGTTTCATCTCTATTTCTTCTCAAATTCTTAAATTCCGGCGAGTGATTAGGATGTATCCTGACAGCCAACAGCACTTCGGAGACAGTTTTGGCTTAAGAAATTAGCTTCAATCCTCCTTTATTTGGGGAGTGACTTGGGAGTCCTTTTATAGCCTTTTGAGTACTGATCAACAGTTCAATTTGGTTTTCATTGCCATGAGCAACACACTCCACCCAACTTTTAAATAACCAGAAACAACCCCCCCAACAGCTCCAATTAGCTTCCTTAGTTTGTGCCAGCGATCCTCTAGTAAAGCTTTTTACTTCCCTGCTTCAGTAAAAGCTGGAAGGTAAACTCCAGGGCACAACATGGTGGACACAAAAACTGGACCACTGGAAAAGATCATGCCTGGGTGGGGGGTGGGGTGCTGTGGGGCACACAGAGATGGCTCCTCAGGGACAAGAGTAACAAATGGAGAACCAGGAAGTATGAGGAGGATGTGGAGAGCCATGCATAGCAGGGATTCAGCTGTATTTGCCCCTCTTGGTCTGAGCAGTCTAGGACAGTGCTGTCCAGTGGAAATTTCTGTGATGATGGAAATGTTCCAGACCTATGCTTTGAACTAGCACAGGCATCAGGCAAGTGTGGCTATGGAGCACTTGGCGTGTGACTAGTGCAACCAAGTGAACTGGAGTTCTAATTGTATTTAATTGTAAGTCACAATAGCCATATATAGTCAGTGGCTACCTTAGTGCGTAGTAGGAGTGTGCAAGTCTATAGTGAAGTCAATGAAAATCCCCTTGGAATTTACTCACATCTAGCTCCCCGCTGCATGGGTGCTTCCTTTCTGAGAATGCCGCTGGGCTGCTTTTTCTTGCTAAGAATTTGGTCACATCTAAAACAGAGGTCCATGTTTATAGGCTGGACAGAAGGCACAGACTAGCTTTGTAGGTATCTCCTTCTAGGTGCTTGGGAGCCCACTTGAGCATGGTGCACTCATGGCTGACTGGCAGATTGCCAGAGACACTTGGGGACCGCCCCAGAATCTAAGGGCATGACTGTTCTCAGATTCAGTCCTTGGTCACCTTTAGCTCTAATCCATGTGGCCTCTCCCACAGTGGCTAGGAAGTCTCACTCATCACCTAGGAGGGGAATGTGTGCATAAAGTTGAGTGGAGGAAGGAAAAGAGGGGCAAGGGCTTTAGTTCCCTCCCCAACCTAGTCCTGGATCCCAAGGACAAATCTGACAACTCTGATTCCCTTGGGAGCTGAATAGAGCTATCAGACAACAGGGTCACAGGTAAGGTCCCTGGGTTCTGAAATGCCAGAAAGTCCTGGAGGATTTATGAGTAGGATTTGTTGAGTGCTGGCATGTGACACACCAAAGGTGTGAAATGGCATCAAAGCACACACCTCTGCTCCCCCTCCGGAGAGGTAGACAGGCTAACTCTGGCTGGTAGAGAGGGAAGGGCCTTCCTCTTTCCACCATGGCTTTCAGGAGTCCAGGCCAGTGGTAGACCCCCACAATCTGGCCAGGACTACGCCAAGCTTGGACTGGGTGCTGAAGGAATGTGTGTGTGAGAGAGGCCAGGAACATCAGTGCCCCAAAATTCTGAACCTAGTGCTGCAGGGAGGTGGAGGAGGCATGGGGAAGGAGAGCTGTTCCGGAAGGAAGGTTGGAGGTGAGCCCTTAGAGACAGAAGTACAAAGGAGTGGAAGGAAGAGAAGATCCAGAGTCAGACAGATCTGAGTACAAATCCAGCTCTGCCACAGAGTGGCTGTGGGTATACAGTTAACACTTCTATGCTTCAATTTCTTCATCTGTAAAGCCAAAGCCATAATAGTGCTGCCTTTATGTGATAGGGTTAGCACTAGGAATTGGCTAAATGAAAAGTTATGTAAAAAGCACCTAGCCCATACTTGGCTATATTAGGCTTTTCATATAAAGTACAGCTTCTTATAGAAGAGCTATTTCTCATACAGGAGAAACTGTGTGATATTTAAGTTTGTGTGTCTTATTTATTTCACCTAATATTACGGTGTCAAGATGCATCCATTGACCTATGAATGCCTCAAATTTATCCTTCTTTATGGCAGAGTAGTACTCCATTATAGAAGGTGGTCTTTTTCAAATGAGAACAAGAGATGGAGGGAGGGAAAAGTGATAAACAAAAAGCACTGAAGAAAGAAGTTGAAATGAAGCTTTTGCAAATGGAAAGGAGCCCAAGAGTTGGAAGCAGCAGGGGAGGGTGGGAGAGGAAGGTGTGAGAAAAAATTAAGGTATGTGATGTACACATACCAACTTCCTATGGTGAATGCAAACATGTACTACAAACGTGGACTAATAAGTTTTTAACATTTTTTTCTAAACAAAATGTAAAGAAAAAGAATGAGGGTGGGAAAAGAAGGGCAGTGTGAGCTAGAAGTTGAGGCTATCACAGTGAGTAGGCAGAGAGGGGTAGAGTACATTGTTGGAGAGGAGGCCAGATGCAGGCTGGCAGTGGATCGCAGAGGGCCTGGAAAGTCGTCTGTAACTTTGGACTGCAGCATGCAGGCTGTGGCAAGCCGTGGAATGATTTGAACAAGTGAGTAACATGATTTGAGCTGTGCTGGAACACTCTGGACAGTGGAAAATCAGGAAGAGGTTGAATGGCTCAATTTGCCAGGCTGCTTGGGAAGAAACCCTGGGAATTCATGGCTGTGCAAAACTCCCAGGGAAAAGGAGCCAAGTGGAGCCTGCTTTTGTGGCAGCCTGGTTGGCTGAGGAGGGCACTGGCATAGCTGAGCCACTGCTGGTAGAAAAGACGCACTAGCGAGCTGCTTGTCCACCAGCTGTCTATACCTAGCAAGCACCAAGTGAAACTAGCCTGGAGCTCCCTTCTGCTGTAGCATTTCTCATTTGAAATTCATGACCAAGCAAAATCTTGGCTAGCACTAGATGCCAAAGGGGAACAGAGGCCTCCGGCCCCTGGGCAGGAGTTGGGTTGCTCCCCTTGGGGCACACAATGCTCTCTGCAGCCCCAGCTCCTCTGGCAGCGCTCCAGAGATTCCAAGTTGGGAGAAAAGAGAGATGTAGGGCCCCATCCCTCAAAAGTACAGAGATAGGGAAAGGCGGAAGTGGGGGCCCCAGCTGACAGGCAGGAGAACAAGCAGCAAGTTCAAGAATTGGGCTCCAGGCCTAGACTCTGCCCCGTTTCCTGCCCATCCCTTATCTTAGCTTCTTGCTGTTGCTTAGCACCTAAACCTGGGATACTGGGTTCCCACTTTTTGGCTGGCAGCCTGATCGGCTGTATGCAAGTAACTTAAGGAAGCTGGTAACTTTTGGGTGGCACTAAAAAGGCCCTGAACTATGTGCCAGCAAGGACTGGAGGCCAGGAAGCCTGGCAGTGCCTGAGGCTGTAGAATTACTGAGCATGAACCCAAAGGCCTTTAACTTCTTTCTCTTCCCTGCCCTAAAAGACCAATGTTTTAGAAATGAACTCTCTTTCCAAGCATACCCACTGGAAAGCTAAAGGTAGCCCTTCCAGGGAATTATTTTCCTCCGCCCACTTCTGCCCGGCTACAGGGACTCCATAGGCCAGCATCGGCCTCTCAGAACAAGCGTGCAGAAACTGGCATCCTCAGGAAGCTTGGCATGAATGGGGAGATGGCAGAAGCTTAGTCTTAGCCAGCAGCACACATTTTTATGGGCTGAGAGAGCCAAGATAGGTTGCCGCGGATGGACTTCACACACAACTAGAATGTTCTAGTTGATGCTGAGCTATTTTGTGATTTTTGTCTCATGACCAAATCACTCAGCTAAAAATATAAATGGTATGCCAAAATCTAACATGAGTACTACTTTACTCTCCTGACAAATATGATCATTTAAGGAGCATGATAAATAACATTTTTGGCATCTGTTTTTGCGTGTTCTGATAGAGAGAGAAGCAGGTTGTCAGTGAGGCAGGAGACCTAAGGGTCTTGAGGCCAACATCTATACTACTTCTGGGCTGTGGAAGCAAAATTCCCAGCACCCCTTGAATTTGCAAAACAGTTCAGCATCATTTGTACTTTCACTGGTACTGTGGGAGACATGATGTGCAGCCGGGAAGAGCAGGTAACCAAGCGCCGGACTCCTAAGGTTTGTTACTTGTGCAAGCTAGAGCAAGTCTCTATCTCTCTGGGCCTCAGTTTCCTCTTCTGCAAAATGAGGTTATTGTGAGGATTCAGTGAAATAGTATATAATGTGTTTAGAAATGTGCCTGGCACACAGCATAGTCTATGTAAGTGCTGGCTTTAGAAAAAAATCAGGACACATGAGCGTTTCCTAAAATGCACAAAGCAACGTAATTAGCTTCTTTGACATATCAGGAAACTGAAGCCAGGGGAGCTTTGCTTCAGTGTAGATAGCTAGTCCGTGGAGTAGCCAAAAGTCAATCCCAGGTCTTCCAACTCCACACTTAGGGCCCTTTCCACCAGACTGACCACATCCTGCGAGGATCCCTCTTGCTCATTCACTGTCTTATTAACAAGGTCAAGGTAACAACTCTTTTTGTTAACCCAAGTTGAAGAAAAGCATTACCATACACACCTCTGTAAAGACTAAGGTATAATAACAACAGATAGGAACAATATGTGCAACTAAACTTTCAAGAGACAAGTCAGATATATTCAGAGGAAAGAGCTCATTTCTCTGAGACCTGCAGGTGAGATCACTGAGACGAAAATACACTTGGCTGTGAGACGCTTAGCAGTCAGCACAGGACAATGCGGACATAGTCTAACCAGCACTGCCAACGGAAAGCTTCTGGACCAAAAATGACCAGAGATGGTGAGACAGGGGCACAAATAGAGCAAAGGAAGGCCCATGTGTGCCCTGAGGCACCACTTCACAGATGTCACCGTCATGTAGACCTAGGGAAGGGGCACCTGTGTGCTGGAGACTTTGGAGACAGCTGGGTCTTACCACCTCCCCAGCAGGAACACTTCCGGGGATCGGCATAGAGTAGAACAGGTCCAGTGGGGCTGCAGAGTGCCATGAGGAGGAAAGTGATCCCACTTGTGTGTTCAAGTCCTAAACCCTGGAAACTCAAAATATTACTCTAGAAAGAAGTTCATTGTAGATGTGGTTATTTGAGATGATGTCATAATGCAATAGGTGGGCCCTTAATCCACTATGACCAGTGTCCTTATGAGAAGGAGGAATCTGAACACAGAGATACATCAGAGAATAGCATGTGAAGATGCAGGCAGTGATTAGAGGAATGCTTCTACAAGCCAAGGAAAACCAAAGACTGCCAGAAAACTACCAAAAGGTAGGAGAAAATCTTGGAATTGTTTATCCCTCACAGTCCTCAGAGGGAACCAACCCTGCTGACACCCTGACCTGGGACTTCTAGCCTCCACAACTGTGACAGGGAACATTTTTGTTACTTAAATAACTACCCAGTTTGGTGTTTTATTCCAGCAGTCCAAAATACTAATACACATTCTCATTCTCTGTCTCTGTCTGTCTCTCCATCTCTGTCTCTGTCTGTCTCTGTCTCTCCATCTCTGTCTCTCTGTCTCTGTCTGTCTGCGTCTCTCCTTATATGTACAAATTCCCTTTTCAGGCTTGCAACACAGAAGAGACACATTCCTAGAAAAAGCAGGGCACAGCAGAGGTTCTGTGTGTGCAGAACATGAGCTAAGTTTAAATCAACTTCTTGTTTGTATTTTACATTGATGCAGAGATGCAGAAGAAAAATAATTCCCTGTCTTTGCATAGTGATCTATAGACTCAAAACCACTTCCACAACTACCAATAATGCTTAAGAACCTGGCAATACAGAGTAGTAAATGGTGTGATATAGAATTTACAGATGAAGAAACCACAGTGATATAAAGTAGGATGTTTTGGCCAAGGCTACATTACAAGGAAGTGAAGGACAGAGTGCAGTGTCTATTGCCCACTCAGTGTGTGCATAATCCCCTGCCTCTGGGTGCGTGCAGAGACAATATGCGCTTGCTGGGAGAAAGTAGAAATAAGTAAAAATAAGTGTTTAAGATAAAGTCCAGTTGATTTAGTACTTCCCCTTATTGTCCTTTTAGCCAACATGATGACATTCTGTCCATTTAAGTCATGACCATTTTTGACACCTTGACTTATTATGACTGTGTCTGTCTTTTTGTGGACTCCACTTACCCTCCTAACTTTTAAACCTGGGCCAATCCTCTCTCCCACTGGGACAGCACTTGAAAGAAGTCAAAGCTCTTTCAGTATACAGTGATATCTCAGTTTGTGAACACTTCCGTTTGCAAACAATTTGGTTCTTGAATGGAAGTGTTCAGCACAATTTTTCTTTCATTTTTCAGCTTTGCATTGAGTGACAACCATAACTGCAGCCACCTTCCCCACACAAAAACAAAAATGGTCACCTTCTCCAGAATTGTGAAACACATTAAATTTGTGAACCGAGGTACTACTGTAGTTCTTGAAACATTAACCACAGCAATTAGACATAAGAAAAAAATAAAAGCAGTATAGATAAGAAAAGGAGAAATTAAATTATCATTATTTACTGATGACATGATACTCTACATAGAAGATACCAAAACTCCACCAAAAGACTCCTAAAATTAACAACAAGCTTGGTAACATAGCGGATACAAAAAGTCAACACTCAAAAATCAGTAGTGTTCCTATACACCAATAACAAATTCATGGAGACAGAAATTAGGAAAACAACACATTCCACAGCAGCATCAAGAAATATGAAATACTTGAAAATTAACTTAACCAAGGAAGTAAAAGACCCCTACAATGAAAACTATACTACTCTGGAAAAGGAGACCTAAGAGGATATCAGAAAATGGAAAGAAATCCTCTGTTTCTGGAAAGGCAGAACAAATGCAGCCAAAATACCCATGCTGCCAAACTGTTATACAGATTTAAAGCAATCCCAATCAAAATACCAATAACATTCCTTACAAAATTGGAGTAAGCAATTCTAATATTCATATGGAACCAGAACAAACCTAGAATAGTAAAAGTAATTCTAGGCAACCAGAGCAAGGCAGTGGGAATCACAGTCCTGTACTTCAAGTTATGCTACAAAGCTACAGTGTTAAAAACAGTATGGTATTGGCAAAGAGATAGACTTGAGGATCAGTGGAACAGGATAGAGGATGGAGAAACAACTCTAGGCACACTTAGCCACCTTATCTTTGACAAATGGGCGAAATTCTTTCACTAGAGGAAAAATAGCCTCTTTAACAAATGGTGCTGTGAAAACTGGCTTTCCATACGCTGAAGATTGAACTATCACCCATATCTCTCACCATGCACTAAACTAAAATCAAATAAAGATCTAAATATTAAAACAGAAACAATCTGCTAGAAAACAGACTAGGTGAAACTCTTGAAGACATAGGCATAGGCAAAGACTTTATGAAGAAAACCCCAGCTGCACAAAAAACATTACAAAGTACCAACAAATTGTGTTACATCAAATTAAAAAGTTTCTGCACAGTAAAGGAAACCAACAGAGTGAAGAGCCAAGTTATGGAATGTGAAAAAAATTACTAGCTACTCCTCTGGTAGAGGACTAATATTAGAATATAAAAAAACTAAAAAAAATTAGACCTCCCCAAATTTAAAGACTCAATATAAAAATGGGCATCTGAAATGAATAGGTACAGATACGTTTCAGAGGAAGAAATACAAATATTCAGTAAATACAAGAAGAAAGTGCTAAACATGGTGGGCCAATTAAGAAATGCAAATTAAAACAACACTGAGATTCCATCTCACTCCAGAAAGAATGGCTATCATCAAGCAATCAACCAATAACAAATGCTGGGGAGGCTGTGGGGTGTGGAGGGATAAGGAACATTTCTCCATTGTTGGTAAATTTGTAAACCACTATGGAAATCAGTATGGAGATTCCTAAAAATCTAAGACCAGAAATTCCATTTGACTCAGCTACTTCCCTTCTAGGTATCTTCCCAAAAGAATTGTACCATCATACCATACCACAGTGATGCACGCATACCCATGCTTATAGCAACACAATTTATAACAGCTAAATCTTGGAAACATCCCATATGCCCATTAATAGATGAATGAATAAAGAAAATGTGGTACCTGTATTTATATATGATGGAGTACTACTCTGTCACAAAGAAGGATAAACTGAAGGCATTTTTAAGTAAAAGGATGCACCGCAAGAACATAAACTTCAGTGAAATAAATCAAACACACAAGTTTAAATATTGCATTGTTTCTCTTGTATGTGAAACCCAAAATATAAATAAGGTATAAAATGGAGGATAGACATTAGAAAGTAGGGAGAACATTTTCAAATGGGAAGGGGAACCGGAGATGAGAGGAGAAGGGAGGGAAGGAAAGGAAAAGGGATCTAAGGAAGAAAAAATAATTGAGGAAAAAATGGAAATAGAGCTTTCACAAATGGGGAGGAAAAGAAGGGTTGGAGAGAAGAGAGAAGAAAGGCACAAAAAAGGATAAAGATGCCTTCTATACATGTACAAATCCCGCATGATGGCTGTGATCATTATGTACTGCAAACATGGACTAATAAAAAAAAGCTCTTTCATATTTATTTCATTTGCAACTCAAAGCATTCTAAGGAGGGAGGAAGGGCATGTAAAGTTATGCTGTTTTGCCACTGAAGCAAAGAAAGGTGGCGATTTGCCCATCATCTCTGAGGTACATGGTGTCAGAGTTGAAGGTCAAACTGCAGCTTCCATGCTCAGTGTTATTTTTGTAACAGTGGATTTTTATTATTGAGCACCTGCTACAAGCCAGGAACTGCCCTGGGTACTTGGAAGACACTGTCTTATTCAACCCTTCCATTTTTCCGATGAGGAGACAGAGATGGTATAAAGGAAGCCACTATCCAAAGTCAGAAGCTATTTTAATTTAAATGGTGACGTGAAGATGTAATTGCAGGTCTGGCTGACTCCATAGCTTGGCATGCCATCAGCACCCAATGATGTCTCCTCTGGGTCACCTCGGGAGATAAACATTTGAAAAAGTGGCAGTTTGTTCCACTCCCCAGTGGATGCTTGTGATGAATGGCCTCAGATGCCCATCATCCAACTAGTAGGTCAGTAATCCATCCAGGAAGTCCCCTGGCTCAGGGCCCGGGTCCTAAAGCTATTTACAGATGGTTGCATTTCTTCTAACTCCTGAAACCTGAGGGCCAGCTCTCTTGGAGCCTGATGAGCAGCCACTATCCAGAAATGCTCCAGGAACACCTTCTCTCTTGTCTGGGCTGGCCTGGAGCCCAGCTGGCATAAACCATCCTGCTGCCCAGTGGAGGGGACAGGAACTCTTGCAAGTGACTCATCCTTGGAAGCTTTCTGGGCTTGACATAAGAGAGTCCGCGGAAACAATAGTCACTCTGGCCTGGGACAACCCCACTGCTCAGTGACTGGGGGCTGAGTAGGGACCCCACCTGCTGGAATTGATGACACAGCTCAGCTGCCTGTGACACATGTGTTAGCCCATAAGGACAGTTCAGGAGAAAGAGAAAAAACTTCCTAGAGAGAAAGAAGTCCTCTCCTCCAAGAATTCTAAGCCATGAGCTTTGCAAAGGAAAAGCACAGATGCTAAGCTAATGTGCTGGGGGAGAAGGCAGGTGCCAGGCTAAATAAAGAAATGTGAGCACATACACAGAGAACACGCACCTTTATTTCCACAGGGAGGTACAAATGTATATTAATGAGGATTCTCAATGCCAAGAAATCAAATAATGACATAAACATCACAGTAAACACCAAGCCCCAGAGGTGGCTACAATCATTTACTATGGAAGGAGCAGAGGACTTCTGACTGTATAGCCTGCTCTGAAGCCCTCCAAACCTTCACAAAAAACAACTGCTCTGCTTATAGGGCTGGGACGTGACATTCTATAAATAAGTGAAGCTCCTGGGTTTCGCGGTTAATCCTAGAGACAAGCCCTAGGAAGCCATTGCATATGCTCGAAGGCACAAGAGCAAGAGTGTGGGCTGGGATTCATGTTCTGGGCAAGGAGCTCTGTATGATGGCTGGGACAAATTGGCTTCCTGGTTCCAAGAAGTCCACAGACCCTCAGATGTAGTCTGGGTCACAGTAGCAAGAGACACATGGAGACAGAACCTAAAGAGGACCTCTTCCTGTGACCCCCACACTACAAGGGGAGGTGCATGGCCTGGTGTGCATGCATGTGAGTGTTAGCTCCCCTGCAGGCCTATACCCAGCTCCTGTCTGCTGATCACAGAGGCACAGAGGGGCCAGAGCAGCTGCTTTGGGCATGTGGTGGATAGGCAGGCCTTTTGGCTTCCCAGAATCTTCACCCTCTTCCAGGTTTGAGGAAGTTGTAAACACCACTCTCTGACTTTACTAGTTTCCCTTTGAAGCTATGGCAAAGCACATAACTGAGGCTTAGGCGTTTAACTTTTAGAGCAGCAGTAATGATAAACAGAAGCAAGACCAGCAAAGAATCTGCAGTATCATCTTACTTCCTGGAGCAGCTGTATCAGTGGTGCCAGCGGTCCAGGTGAGGTTGCTGGACAAAAGAAAGGGTCTACTGCTCAGTGGTACAACAAACATATTCTCATTAGATTAATTCAGCACCGTGATTTTATCTGTGGATCTAGACATATGGCCACTGAGCTTGATTCTCTAATCACCCCAGTATCCTCTCTATATCCCTTTCTGCCTAGCTCACCCAGAGCTAGTTTCTGTTGCTTAAAACTAAAAACTCTGAGGGGATCCATATAACCTTGTTGAGAAAATATATCTTTCTCTTCTCTCCACAGCCTAGCTATCTTTTGAAGGCTAACACAAATCTCCTCTCATCTAAGAAGTACAGCATAAGTAAGTCTTCCATTCATTGTACTAGCATTTCCCATATATTTGCTGTGAGCCAGGCACTTGGCTAAGTGCTCAGGAGATACAGGCAAAATGAACCCTGTTCATTTCTCAAATATTTCCTATTACAGTGATAAATGAACAATGAAAAAGATACATGATTAAGGCTATATTTGAGGCTAGGACGAGTTCCTGTCTGACACCTGACCATGACAGAGAAATCAGAAATTGAAAAAGTTAGGCTTCTACTTATGATAGTAGAGAATTATCTTTGCCACCATGGAGATAAAAATTCCAATCAAACATTAAAAATAATGTCTAAACTATCAAAGATCTAAAAAGATAATAGTGACTATGCAGGCAAGATATGAAAATGTAGAAACAGAAAAGTTAGTACAATATTTGGGGTCTCTTTAGTCAAAAAAAAAAAGGACAGAGAAACAGAACCACGTGGGAACTTTTTGACAAAAAAGTACAATATCCAAAGTAATGAATTCACAAGATAGATATAACAACAGATAACATGCACAAGAAGGAACAGTGAACTGGAAAAGAGATAATTCAGACAAACACAGAGCACACACAGAGAAACAAACAGGAGGCACAGAGGAGAAAGTGAGGGGTGCAGAGATAGACCGTGTTAATGTACGCAACTGTCTTGTGCAAAGGAAAGAGAAAAGGAGGACCTGGGAGCAGAGGAAGGAATTAAGCACCTGAGTAGCTAGTGGCTAAAGACTTTCCAAACGGATAAAAGATGGGGAACCACAGATTCAAGAGGCTTTCAAACTTCAACAAGGATGGATTCAGAGAGGCACATTACAGTAAAGCTGCTGAAGCAAAGGACAAAGAGAAAATAGCTGAAAATTATATATTAGGGGTTGATTTTGAAATCGTGCAGAAGTGAAAGAGACTGTGGGGTTAAAATGAAAATGTGGGGGAATTTATGACAGAATAGCTGGTACCAGAGTAGGCCTTACACAGTAAACAGCCACAGCACGGGACGAACAGCCAAAGCAACTGCTTTCAGGCATCATAATTACACAGGACACTTTAGACAAAAGACGACAGAATACGGCAGTCCCTCATAGCAAAGAATTTGCTCTGGAATTACTCCAGTTCTCTGTCTGGGGAAAATCCCTAGCTGCAGTGAAGTGAAATAAAAACCAAGCAAACATGATGATCCTACTGTAGGGGGCAGAGACTGAAATGGCTGTGATCTTTGGGAAAGGGTCCTGGGGAGCAGGAGTGTCACCAGAGTGGGTCTGAGGAGTCCCCCAAGGAGAAAGTCAGGTCCTCAACTCACTCTACCCGTAGAGTAGGTTGTAGGGTTGCTAACTCATGTCATAGGAAAGAATTACAGGACATATCAATGAGAAGCATTAGAAAAGTTTATTAGGCAGATTTTTTTGAAGTGCAGAGGCAGAGAAAATAAAAGCAGGGCACTTCAGAGAGGCACAGTGTGGTAGGGCACTGGGCTTTTCATGTGGTCTTAGGGTGGCCTTAAGATGGGCGACCTAGGATGTGATTTCTCTACATTGGCTCGGTTAGAATGCAAACCATTTGCATGTATTTGAAGTTTAGAAATAATTTAGAGATACACTGCCCATTTCATATTGCTGCTTCTTTGAGAATGAAATCTACTAGAAGAAAAGTAGCCATTCAGGATCAGTTTACAAGTAAAAATTATGGGCAAAATTTACAGGCTTCTTATATTTTTAAGACACTTAAGATTTTTTTCTTTTGTAGTTTCTTGGAAGGGAATCTTGGGTAACATTGGGTCCGGAAGATGCAGGTTTCTTAACAGTATATTTAAAAATTAGAATTTTTCTTGTCTCCTTTCCACTTATCTTTATTTCTTCTATCTTATGTCAGGAGGAAGCCCCAACAGTTCATGTACGATTTTTCTCAGGGTACCATAACAAACTCGCATAAACTGGGTGGCTGCTATAACAAAAATTTAGTCTTTCACACTGCTGGAAGCGAAATGTCCAAGAGCAAGGTGTTGGTTGGTTGGGTTCCGTCTGAGAGCCCTAAGGAAAAGATCTGTTACAGGCCTGTTCTCCTTGGCTTGTAGATGGTTATTTTATCTTTATTCTTTATATTTCACATCTCCTTCCTTTGATGTGTATCTTTGTGTCCAAAATTCCTCTCCTTATAAGGGAACCAATTCCACTGGATGCCAGCCCATTCTAACAATCTCACTTTAATTTGATTACTTCTGTAAAGATTCTATCTCCAAGTAAGGAAACATTCTGAAGTTCTAGAGGTTATGAATTCAGCACATGAATTTTGGGAGAACACTATTCAGCTTATGAGTTCCTGCGGGGTCTCCTGCAAATTTCAGGCTGAGTCTGAGTGATAAAGACAAAGCAAGACAACATCTGTGGTATCAAGTATTCAATTAAAAATTACTAAAAATGCAAGGTACTGTGAAATTATGGTATCAGGAATCAATTTAAATTAACCTTGGAATAGTCCAGATCTTGATTTTAGTAGACAAAGACTTTGAACATGTGTGAGAAGTATGCTCTATAAATGAATGGTAAATATGATATTGATGAGTGAACAGATGGGAACCTAAGCAGAGAAATTAAAACTATCCAAAAGAATCAAATGAACTTCTAGAGCTAAAGAGAACAATAACTGAAATTAATAATATAATTAATGATTAAATAATATGTTAATAATTATTAAACATATATGTAGTAGCAAAATGAGAAGTGTCATGCATAAAGTGAGAATCGGGAAGTACAATGTAGGAAGTGTGAAATATTAGGTGTGATGTAGTAGAATACTGATCTAAATAGTCTTCAATAAGCTAAAGATGTACACTGTTAGCCCTAAATAAGACAAAAGTAATTTAAAAAGGGGCATAACTAAGAAATGGAATACCTAAAAGAAGCAGGTAAAGAGCAAATGCAGGAGAAAGGAACAAGTAACATAAAAAAGATGGAATCATTCTACTATTAAGATAGTAGAATTGAATATAATAATATCAATGATTATAGTATACATAAATGAACTAAACATTTCCAATAAGAGATAAAAATTGTCTGATTAAATGAAAAAGGAATGCTTAAAAATATGCTATCTATAATACACACTTTAAATATAAACTCACAAATTGAAAAAAAGAATGAAAAAGAAATGTCACACAAACAATATTCATAGGAAACGTGGCATGGCTGTTTACATCAAAACAATGGACTTCAAGAAAAGGGTATGGTAAAAGCAAAATAAGAATAATACATAATGATGAAAGAGGTATTCATAACAATGATAAATGCATATGTGCCTAATTACACATCTTCAAAGTACATGAAGCAAAAAAGGAACAGAAGTAACAGAGAAAGAGAAATTCACGATCGTTGTTGGAGATTTAAAATTTTCAACATTTTTCTCATTAAATTATAGGGCAAACAGAAAATAATTAGTAAGAATATATAATATAGGTTTTACATAATATTTATCAAGCCAAAACCAGAAAAAGTTATCCTAAAAGAAAAAAAAAATTAGGCTAGTATCCCTCACAAACATACATGGACAAATCCTTAACAGTAAATGAGGAAAGTGAAGCTACCAATGTATAAAAAGGATAATACATTAGGACTGTCTGATATTTCTAGAATACGAGTCTAGTTTAATCATCAAAAATCAATTAACTCAAATTTGTGTAAGGCTGCCAAGGCATACATAAAAAACCTACAGCCAACATTATAATGAATGTTGAAGAACCGAAAGCATTTCCTCTAAATCCAAGAAGGAGACAAGAGTATCCACTCTTGAGTATCCAGTTCTGTTCAATATAGTACTTGAAACTTCAACCAGTGTAATCAGGCAAGAGAAAGAAATGAAAGAGATATGAATAGGAAAGGAAGAAGTAAAATTAACCCTATTAGCAGGTGGTATGATCCTTTACATAGAAAGCCCTAAAAAACTCCATTAGAAAACTTTTATATCTGATCAACAAATTAATCAAACTGACAGGAAACAAAATCAACATACAAAAATCTATAGTGTTCCTGTATACCAACAATGAACCAACTGAGAAAAAAATCAGGAAATAAATTTTATTCATAGTAAATACCTAGGAATCAACCTAACAAAGACATGAAAAATATCTACAGGTGGAAATTACAGAACAGTGAAGAAAGAAATTGAAGAAGAAGACATTAGAAAATAGAAGTATCTCCCTTGTTCATGGATCAGCAGAACTAGTATTGTTTAAATGGCCATATTAGCAAGAGCAATCTACTGATTCAATGCAATGCCTATTAAAATCCCAACCACATTCTTCACAGAACTTCTAGAAAAATCCTATAATTTACATGGAATCAGAAAAGACTCACATAGTCAAAGTAATCATGAACCAAAAGAAGAAGGCTGAGGTACCTCAGTGCTGGATTTTTGTTTGTTTGTTTTTGTCTTTTTGACACAGGGTCTTGCTATGCAGTTGAGGCTGGCCTTGAGCTCACTTTGTAGCTCAGGCTGATCTTAAACTTGGAACAATCCTCCTGCCTCAGCCTCCCAAGTGCTGGAATTACCACCATTCCCGGCTCAATGTTGGATTTTAAATTAGACTAAAAAACCATAGTAACAAAAGCAACATGGCGTTGGGACAAAAACTGGCATGTGCATGAGTAGAACAGAAGACAGAAGATACAGAAACAGACCCATGCACCTACACCTATCTGAGTTTTGACAAAAACTTGCTGGAGAAAAGACATTATCTTTGAAAAATGGTGCCGCAAAAACTCATACAGAACGTTGAAACATTGAAACTCAATCCTCTCACTCTCTAGCAAAATCAAATAAAAACAGATCAAATACTTAGATACAAAACCAGAAACTTTGAAACTACTGGAAGATAATATAGGGGAAACACTTGAAGCCACAGGCACAGGTAAAGGCTTCCTGAATAGGACTCCAATAGCACAGGCAATGATAAGAAGAATCAACAAATGGGATTGTTTAAAGTAAACACAGTGCAGCAAACTAAATAATTAACAGAGTGAAGAAACAACCTACAGAGTGGGAAAGAATCTTTGCTTGCTGCTTGAATGGTTAAGCTAGATTTTGTCAACTTTATTGGTTTGTGAGCCACTCACAGAATTGGTATTGCACTGTCTGGGTGGGTCATGGAGGTATGACATTGAGAACCTATGACACTGGGTCCTTAGCCTCTTGCTCTCTGTCATGTTCCCGTGCTCTGCTTCCTGGTCACTATGAACTAAGCAACTTTGCTCTGCCATGACTTTGTGCTACAGTGTTTCTGCACTGCAGCCTACTGACCATGAACTGAACGCCTTGAAATCTTTTTTTTTTTTTTTGGTGCCGGGAATCAAACTCAGGACCTGGCACTTGCCAGGCAGGCTCTTGTGCCACTGAGCTATATCCGCGGCACCCTTGAAATCTCGAGCCAAATTAAACTTCTTTTCCTTCACTTTCTGTGTGTCAGGTACTGTGTCCCAGTAACAGAAAACTGGCCAATACACTACTCTTCTGATACAGGATTAACATCTAGAATATACAAAGAACTCAAAACATTGATCTCCTAAAAACAAGCAAAGCAAAATGGACAAACTATTTCAATAGACATTTCTCAAGTAAGGAAGTACAAAAGACCCATAAGTACATGAAAAAATGTTCAACATCATTAGCCATTAGTGAAATGTACATCAAAGCTGCACTGAGATCCCATCTCACTCCAGCCAGTACGGCTATCATGAAGAATACAAACAATAATGAATGCTGGTGAGTATATGGAAATAAAAGAACCCCGCTATATTGTTTGTGGGATTATAAGGTAGTACAATTGCTATGAAGATTAATATGGAAAATGCATGAAAAACTAAAAATAGAAATATCATTTGACCCAGCCATACTAATTTTGGGTATATTCCCCAAAGAATTAAAAACTGTATTATAGTGATGCATGAATACTCATGTTTGTAGTGATACAATTCACAACAGCTAATCTGTAGAAACAGCCAGTGGTAAGGAATTTGTTAAGAGTACTACAACCCAGAACCCGTTTATTTATTTATTGCAAAGTGTCAACATTGCAATCAAATCTAAATATACAACTAAGGTTTTAGTTTAGAAAAAACCAACTCATATGTTAACATCTTTTTGTCTTAAAAGAAAAACAGATGACACACATATCATAGGTTCACCACCACCGGCCTAGATGCTCCTCAACAGTTGCATGGCTAAAGAAAATGCTGTATACATACACATGGAATATTATTAAGCTATAAAGATTAATTGAATCATGTCACTTGCAGGAAAATGGATAGAACTGGAGATCACGTTAAGTGAAATAAACCAGACTCAGATGGTTAAATAGTATGTTTGCCCTCCTATGAAAAAACATAAATAAATGGATGAATAAAAGAGAGATGATAGGAAGCCAGAAGATAGACTTTTGGAAATAGGGATAGGGAATAGGGGGAGGGGGTAAAAGAGAGATGGAGATAAAGCAATTGAAAATGATCCAGACACATTATATGGAAGTACCAATTCTCCAAAATAAACATCATTGTTCTGTATTACTCAACACTCACTAGTAAAAAATCCACAGAAATATATAAAATATCAATTTACAAATAAAAGATTTTTACAAAAAGAATAGCAAAATTCTAGGATGTACTTTGACTGACTTAAAAACTCATTATAAAAACTGAATAATTAAGGAAGTATAGGGGCTGGGGATTTAGCTCAGCGGCAAAGCGCCTGCCTGGCAAGTGCAAGGTTGTGAGTTCAGTTCCTGGTACCAGAGAAAAACCAAAAACCAAAAAAAAAAAAAAAAAAAAGCAAGTGTAGTATTGGTGTAAAGACATACAAATAGATCAATGGAGAAGAATAGAAAGTCCAGAAATAGACTTACATAAGTGTAGCAAATTGATTTTCAACAAGAGCACCCAGGTAATCCAATGGGTCATAGCACACTTTTTAAAAAGTTACAATTTCAACTAAATATTAATGTGAGACAAATGAACCTCAACACTTTATTATGCACCATATACAAATATTAACTTGAAATGGATTATAGATCTAAACATAAAAGCCAAAACTATAAGATTTTGTAAGAAAAATAGAACAAATATTTCCAAATTTTGGATAGGTGGTTTCTTGATAATACACAAGAAGTATGAATCATATGAAAATGATAATGAATTTTGTCAAATTTTGCTCATTATGAATTTTAAATGGCATAAGTCTGCAAACCCTCTCTCTGAAAAAGGACATAAATCTAGAATACATAAATTATATTTACAATGTGATGACAAGACAACCAAATTTTAAAATGGGCAAATGATTGCACTGGATATTTAATCCAAAAGAAGACATATGAGTGCCCAGTGTGCACATGAAAACATCCTTCCTAACACTTGTTAAAACAGGATATTCCATTTCACACTCTTTAGAACGGTAAAAGTTTTACAAAGTGGAGAATAACAAGTGTTGGCAAGGATTTATAGCAAATGCATTTCTTAAACTTTACATTATAGAAATATAAAATGGTATGATCACTTTGAAAGACCCTTAGGTAATTTCTTATACAGTGCAACACATACAGCTCAGATAATTCCATCATTAAACATTACCCCAGATAAAGGAAAAACTCATATTCTTAATGAGATCTGTACACAAATCTTCATTGCAGCTTCATTTGTAATAGTCAAAAACTTGAAACAATCCAAGTGCTCATCAATGTGTGAATGGGTCAATATGTTGCAGTGTATCCATAGTATGGAATATTATACATCATTAGAAAGTAATAAACTACTGATGCATATAACATAAATGGGCTCAAAAGCTGTGATGAGTAAAAGCAACCAGAGGAGAAAGTGTATATCCTGTATTGTCCCATTTATATGACATTATGTAAACGGAAACGCTTATGTGTAATGACTGAAAGATTCTTGTTTGCCAGGGCCCAGGGTGGGAGGAGGTGGACTGCAGAAGTGCAGGAAGGAGCTTTTTGAGGTAATGGAAATATTCTATATTAATAGTATGAATCAAACAATGAAAAGAAGCTATGCTCAAAAGAATACATACATATTACATGATTTCATTTATATAAAGTTCAAAAACAGGGGAAGCTAATGCATAATGTTTCCCGATCCATACTTAAGTGGTAAAACTATGAAGATAAGGGAGGAAGTTAATCCTGGAAAAGTCAGGCTAGTGATTTCCTGTAGTGGCCAATGGGGACTGGGAAGGGGCCTGTGGGTGGTGTCTGGTGTGCCAGCAATGTTAATTTTTTTATTTGAATGATGGTTGCATGAGTGTTTACTTTGTAACAATTTGTTAACTGTAAAAGTTTGGCTATTTACCTCTTTACATATTTCACAACTAAAAACACTTTTAAAAAATAGAAGCAAAAACAGTAACTGAAAGGCAAGTTGAGACTGGAACAGGAAAATGAGGGCAGGAACACAAAGTATGTAAGGCTGAGTGGACTGGGTCTGTGATGGATTTCCAAGTCAGCCCTTGAGCTTGGGGGTGAGCACATGCCGCTGCCTCATTCCACACCTGGCACATGGATGAACACATTGTGTGCCCAAATGAGGCTTGTGGGTACACCGGTGCTTTGTGGCTATGCCATTAAGCTATACCCAAATCAGAGCACATTCTCCAGGAGCCACCTACCTAAAAGCACAGGACTTGAAGATGACAGACCTGGGTTTAGGCACAAGCAATATCTAGAAAAGGCAATGTCTACTCTGAGCATTAGTTTTCCTATTATCAGCCACGGCTATGAAGTACAATAAGAGAATGGAGATAGATGTGGATAGAAAGAGATCCATGCTTCTGCATCCAAACCCAGCCTTTAAGAAGGGCAGTACATGGAAAAATCTTAAAATGAGAACATGAAAGTCCTCAATTTAAGGCAGCCTTTTGGTTGCCCCACATCTGGTCATGCTAGAGTTTAATTGCCTCTGGGTGTGGACTAGCATGGTGATGTGAGGAGCCGCATGTCCACTGTTCCAACAAAAGGTATCAAGGAGAGAATAGCAGGAATGTAGCCTGGTGAAATCACTGTGGAAAACAGTTTGGAGATTCCTCAGCAAACTAGGTCTAGAGGTCCCATTTAATGCAGCTATTCCTCTTCTGGGTATTTTCCCAGAAGAACTGAAAACATCATATCACAGCGACATATGTGCACCCGTGTTCATAGCAGCACAATTTATCATAGCTAAATTGTGGAAGCAACCCAAATGTCCATCCACTGAGGAATGGATTAAAAGATTGTGGTATTTTTATATAATGGAATATTATGCAGCTATAAAGAAAGATAAACTCGAGGCTTTTACAGGTAAATGGTCACAACTAGAGACCATACCGTAAAGTGAAATAAATCAGACCTCCATGTATAAGCAATGTATTGCCTCACTAGTATAAGAACCTGAAAGAGTGAATAAAAATTAAGAGGTATGATAGACATTGTGAAATGAAAGGAAACTGCTCAAAAGTGAAGAGCAACTGGGACGAGGGAAAAGAGAAAAGAAAGAAGGGGAAAACTATGTATATATGTATATACAGGATAGCTAACATAGTTGTGCTACTGACTTCTATCGCTTCACTGAAGGGATCAGTTAATGATTAATTATTTGATCCATCTTGCACGTCTATCTGTTTTCCTGAGAAACCACTTTGCAGATATCAATATGTAAGACAACAACCATTGCTAATTTCCTACCACTTTGTCTGTTTCTCTGTATTGCTTGTATTGTTCTTATGCTATTTTGTAAATGGATGTCTGTTTGTTATTATGTTTTCCTTCTTTTATTTTTAAAATAAAATTTAAAAAAAGAGAACAGCAGGAATGAGAAGGTGGAGCTATATGAAGACCAAATGCTTTGACATCTCTGTTTACTTCACTGCACACAGTCTCTAGGTATAATTACCCACGTGTCAGGCTTGGAGGAGTGTGCACAAGGCTGACATTTGCCAGAACGAGCACAGCATCAGCATCAAAGGCACATTCATGGGGTAGGGGTCACTAGTACTGTCTCTGTCACATACCCTTCTACTTCTGGGCCAAAACACACTCTAGGAGTAGAGATTGGCAAGTTTTCTTCCTATGGAGAGGAAATCAAAGCTTGGAACTTGAGACAATCTTCCTTTTCATGTTGGGAGGGAGATGGGTGTAATGGGTCTAGAATGTTCCCCCAAGGCCTCATGTGTACAGTGCTGGGGCTTCTGGAGAGGGATTGGATCATGCTGTAGTCACCGGCAGGCCTGGTTGGAAAAGGTGTGTCACTGGGAGAGTTCCTGTTGAGGGTCTATGTCCCTCTCTGGCTCCTTTCTTCTCTGTTTCCTGGATGCCATGATGTGAGCAGCTTTCTTCCACAATATTGTTTCTGCCTTGAAGCCAGGTCACTATTGACTGAATCCCCTCAAACCGTAAGTCAAATTAAATCTCTCCTCCTCTAAATTGTGAGAATTTGCTCTGTTGTACTGGTGATGGGAAAAGCTGACCCAGTTATTTTTATTCATTTGAGAGAAAGGTTCTGGATACACTACTGTTCCTTGATTTGTAGGAACCATGTGCAAATTAAAACCTTAAGATGGGTGTTGGCTGGCAGTCTAGGAATGGCAACAATGGACCAGAGGCTACAGCCTTGTACATTTCAAAAGCATGCTGAAGAGCCAGCAGTACCATAGAAGTTTACTGACTTCTTTTTAATAACAAGTCATGGTCCTGATCATACATCAAATGACACCAGCACCTGTTTTCTTTCTGTCTCTGTTCTTCACATATACATTTTCATTAAGTAGAGGTAGTATCCGTTGAAAATACACTTAGCTTTGAAGAGAAATTATGTGCTGATTTCCCCAGTAGGCACATGCTTGAACACACTGTTCCATGTTTAACACACTGTTCCTTTAAACAATGTAAATGAGCAAGACATTTTTATAAACGAAATCACCCAAATCTCATCACCCCAGCACAGCTCCTTTTATTTGGATATTTACTGTGCAGAAAGAGTTTTTGTAAATTGCAGGATCACAGTATAAACACAGTGGTGTCTCTTGCTTTACGAAGTGTGTTCCATGCATTCGTCAAGCTGCTGCAAGTTTCCAAATGAGCATATTAAATGGTCTTAGAATATGCCACAAAATGGATATGGCATAATTTAATTAATTACTCCTTACTTTTGAACAATTCATTTGTTCCCAGTGTTATATTACTACAGCCAATCTCATAATGAACATCTTCATGCATATATCTTCTCAATTCCGTTTTTAAACTACTTTCTGAGGAATAAAATCTCTGAAGGAAGAATTGGGGTGAGTCAGGAAAAGCCCTGGGAATCTAGCTTCAGTTGATGGGCTGTCTTCTGCAGGTGTGAGTTCCTGTCTGCAATCCTCATGTTCTCAACACTAGCTAACCTTCCCTTCAGCTTCCCCCCAAACCTGTCTCACTCATTCTTGGTGTCTTAGTTACTGCCTGTTGTGTGGGAATCAACTTCTATTTGCTCTCTGGGTGCTCTGCACCATGGTTTCAAAACAATGCAAACCTGTTTTAGGAAACAGACCCAGCCAATGTGGAATATCCTCTGAGCTCCAACAGCTGAGAGTCCATGGTAATTATCTTTGGGGGCTGCCAGCCCTGAGAAGTAAGAAGCAGATGTTTTTGTTTCTCCAAGACTGCATTGCAGAGAACTTTCCCCTCTGCCCTTGTTTAGTGAACCACAATGCTCTGATACAGGCAGCTTTACTCTGACCACCAACTTCCATCAGTATCCACTATGTCACAGGCTCCACCGTGACCTGGACGTGGCCTTCGCTCTCACAGAACCTATAGCCTCACTCACTGTAGAGACAAATAAACAGCTAACAGGGATGCAATGTGGAGTCACGAGCAGGCGAATTACGACCCAGCTTTGCTGTCTCCTGTTGTGTGTCCTTGAAAAAGTTAATTCTCTCTCTCCCCCTGCTTTTCCCCCTCTCTCCCTCTCCCTCTCCTACTTCCCTCCCTCTCTATCCCTTTCTACCCCTCTCTGTCCCTGTCTCTCCCTCTCTTCTTGATGTCACTGTCTACAAAATAGGGATAACAGCCCACCTGTCATATGGCAAAGTAAGTATTCAATAAATATCTGCTTCTACCTGTGACGTCATATTTCTTGTGTAATTTTTTTTTTTTTTTTACTGAAACAAGGTAGAAAGTGAATCTTTCCTAAGAGGTACTCATATAGTAAATAAAACCCATCTCCCTGCCTTGGGGACTAGGAAAGCCCCCCCCCAGCACCCCAGAAAAGGGGCTGGAAGACAAAACATAAAGGGATGAGGATTGTATCTCCCTCACCAGCTCCAGGACAGGAAGACCTGTTCATGAACCTCAGTGAGCAGCCTTGAAGTGACTGGAGATTATGGGCATTAGTGACCTCGAGCTTTTTGCAAAACCATTCACAGAAGCTTCCACTGTTTCTGCCTCCATTATTTCTACCAGGAGGGGAAGGGAACTGTGGCTCAGCTGTGTAGCCTTTCTCAAGTGCTAAATTGGCTTCCTTGATTAGAAAAACACAGCCTTGGGCCCAGCGGCTTGCCAGCAATCAATGCTAATGCAAGACCCAGCTGAGGAGTACAGCTGACCAGGCTCTATGCCCACTGCCACGACGCCTTCTGCCTTGTCCGGGACATGGTCCGGAGCTAGGAAGGAGCTGATTTTATAGCAGCAATACTTAGAATCAACATTTACAAGTGCCAGCAGCATCTTATATGCAGCAAAAGCATGTGAGTGGAGCAGTTCTTGTCATGTCTGAGTCCCTGGGTAAACTGACCCAAAGGAAGTGTCAATTGAGAATGGCCTCGAACTGACATATCAGCAGCATAGGTGCATGAGCCACAGAAGTACCCACCACTGCTGTGGTTAGCATGCTCCGCATCAAGCCTTGTACTTTTCTCTGGGAACAATCTACCATCTCTATCTAAAACAGCTGTGCGTTCATCCTTTTTACCCATTTCTTATTATACCCATTTAACGCCCATTGTCTGAGCATCTTCAGTGGCCGATACAAGCTGAGTCAGATATCCTTCTCTTCCCTCAAATCCTAACTGAAGCAGAATCATCAGCTCTCCTAGCATGTGGCCCTGAGTGAGTAGTCACCCATCACCTTTCCCAGACAGCATTCCACTGACATTGGCTCTGCAAGATTGCCACTCTTCAATAGAGGCTAAGAAATGCAGTATCCTCCCAACCTATTTCATGTCAGACTATGTGGAAAAACAATTGAGACCAGAGTCTAGACAATATCTTTGGGGACACACGGAACTATTCCAATCCCCTTGTTTTTCAGATAAGGAGACTGAGATCCAGAGAAGGAAAGGGACTTGCCTGAGCTCAGCCAAGGAGACAATGGCAGGATCACACCGGGTCAGCTGTAGTACCTTAAATGTGGTTGCCTCTAATGGCTTCTTCAGACTGAGGAACCATCAGAGAGTCTTCAGCACAGGGTGTACTTTGGCTTCCTTGGTATTTTTGGTAAAGCCCTCCATCTGATGTGTAGAAGAGGCTCTGAGCAGAAGGCCTGTAAGATAGGTCCATTCCCTGAGGGTCCATGAATCCCGTAAAGGACTATGAGAAAGGAGCCCACAATCCAATCCAATTAGTCCATATATAGAGAAGTGTAAGTTTGCCATTCTGCCTTCTCATTCTGGCTGCTGAACGCTGGGGCTCAAATGAGACTCTCTCTCAGCATACGTTTCCCAGGAGAATGTTATTTTTTCCTTTTTGATTGTTTGTTTAGCATCTCAGGGGTCTTTTCCATTTATTTCTACGTGTCTGAATCCTCTCCAGCCTTCAAGTCTTAGTGGCAATATTCCTTCTTTCAGAGGCCCTCAGTTCAAAGTGGCTGTTTCCTGAGAATGTATCATTACAGCTGCAGTACTCAAATGTATTGCCTGGATACACATTCTGTATCCCACTAGTAAATATTTAATGTCATATAGGTGGGCAGAAGACCATGGTTGGATCAAGCAGGAGACAGGGTAGATAGGCCATGGAGGTAGAATAGGGCAGACCTGAATAGCAACCTCAGCTCTATCACTTCCTAGCTTTGGTGCCATAGAGAAGTCCTTTAAGCTCTTAGAGAGTTGGCTTCCTCATCTGTACATGGTAGTACATAATACTCACGTCACTGACACTGTTGACATGATTAAGAAAAAAGTTAATGAAGCATCCATAATAGTACTTAGCAGATTTCTGGCACTCAATAATCATTACTTTTTTCCTTTGCCCTCAGTGTTTCTCACAGGGCCTAACAGAATTTTCAGTCATTGATCCAGCAAATAATTAAAACATCACTGGGGAAAAAGGAAAGTATGTGCATTGATATAAAATCTAAGTACTTAGCAGTAAGTCTAACAAAAGATTATTTATCAATATAAATGGAAAGCTATACTATGCTTACCAAGAGGAAGATTCTGTAAAGATATCAGTAGTGTACACATTGATTCATTAATTTAATGCCATATCCAAAGAGTTCTGTGTGTGTGTACAAATGACAAGCTGATTCTAAAATATATATGAAAAGCATTAATACTTTGTTCTACCAGGTAACAGCTATATGATAGAGCTATAGTAATTAAAATAGTGTAGTATTGTCTTACAGATAATGAATAGACCAATGAAACATAGTGTAAAGTCCAGAAACAGATGTACACCTACACCGGCATTTGATATTTGGCAGAGATAGCACTGGAGGTTGAAGTTTGCAATAAACTGGAAAAATTCATTATCAACAATGGGAAAATGAAACTAGACCCCTGTTTCACAATATGCATAAAAATAATAAAAAGTAAACCCAGGAGAAAAACTCCAGACAAGTCCAAATTGATGCTCTTTATACAAAACATATGACCAATACTCCTCAAAGCTGTGAAGATCATCAAAAATAAAACCAAAAAATGTCTGAAACCATCAGTCCAGAGGAATGTAAGGAGACAAGAAAATTAAACGTAATGGGTCCAGGTTGGGATCCTGAGACAGAAAAGGACAAGGCAAAAGCTAAGGAAATATGAATAAAGAATGGATTTAGTTAATAATAATATGTCAATATTGGTTTATTTGTTGTGCCAAATATCTAATGCTAATTTAAGATATTAATAACAGGTAAAACTGGGTTCAGTGTGTATGAAAAATCTCTGTACTATCTTCACAATTTTATCTATGAACATAAACATACTTTATTTTTAAATTAAGTTTATTGGTACATTTTAGGTATCCATAATGATCACATTCATCATAGGGAATTTGTACCCGTTCATGATATACGTTGATTATTTTTCCCATTCCCCTCCCCTCCCCTCAACCCCTCCTTCCCTCCTTATTTACAAAAGCTTTGTTTCCATTTTTCCTTTTTCTCATTTTTTCTATGTTTTAACTTCTGTTAAAAAGGAGTAAAAATCAATTTCAGAAGGATTAACATTACATGTATAGACAAATTATAAGAAAGCTTATGTAGGATAATGTATCAGTTTAAGGGTAAGAAACAATTGCATAAGATAATAAAAATAATTAACCACAAATAAAAAGGTTTATTTAACTACATTCAAATAAAAGACTCCAGTTAATCAAAACACATGAGTAAGAGAAAAAAGGCACAAGTCTACTTCCAGTAATGGACACATAAGCTCCTAGTGAGCCAGTCCTACTGCAGATTGAAATGATGAAGTCTGGAGAGAAAGCAAACAAACAAAACAAAAATATTACTACTTGAAGGCTGTGGAGAGATCAAAAGCAGCCAGAGAGCAGAGGGGAGTGAACGCTTGGAAGAAAAAAGCCCTGGGTCAGTTTCCCATTATTTTTAAGGTGTTTAGCTTGAGGACAGTACCCAGTCTGCACCGTGAAGGACAATTAAAACTGGTGAAAAACCTGCAAGCTTTTTGTTTCAAGGTAGAGTACAGAGTTCATAGCAAGCACAACTATTGAAAAGTAAAGAGGAAATCTCAATGAAAAAGTCACAAAGAGAAAGCCTGAAATCCTATGTATAAACTACACTCAAGTTTCTGCTGATCTCAAACCATGCGTGTGTGGGACAAACTTCAAGAAGGCCAGCTAAGACAAAAAGACTGAATTATTATTGGAGCCACTACCCACCGCAGGGGAGAAATAGCTTGTAGCTTAAGTCCAGTTAATCTAATTGGCTGCTAATACTAACAAAATAAAACATCAACAAGATCAACAAATCAAAACAGAAAATCAACACTCTTCAGAGGGAAGAACAGCAGCAGAGTCGCCACACACTGAGAGAACCAGAAAAACATGAAGAAACTCAGAGAAAAGGCAATCATGTGAGAGAAACCCTGAGATGGCCAAAATGTTAGAACTAGCAGGCAAGAATTTTAAAAGCAGCTATTATAGCTATAATGAAGGACATAAAGGGGAAACATGCTCATAATGGATGAAAACATCAGAAATGAAATAGAAATTATAATAAAAATCCAAATGGAAATTCTGGAGCCGAAGCATGCAGTACCTGAAATAAAAATTTACTGAATAGGCTTAATAGCAAACAGAAAAGACAGAAGGAAGAGTCATAAGACATGAATCCTATTCAGCAGATATTATTTATTCTGTAGGACAAAATTCCCCAGAGACTCAGAAACCAAAGGAACATTGTAATAACATCTAAAAATACATAAAGTCACAAAGGCAAGGAAAGAGAATAAATGAGACAAACATTATCTGAGAAAATAATGGAGGTAAACTCCCTCTACTTGATGAAGTACATAAAATAACAGATTCAAGAAGCTCAGTGGATCCCCAGAAAGATTGATACAAAGAAAACCACACTGAAGCACATCACAGACAAACTGTTAGAGAACAAAGATAAAGTCTTAAAGCAGCTAGAAGAAAATGACATACTGAGGACCCACAATTCAGTGGCTATTTGGCATATTGGACATGAAATGGGGCCCAAACATAGTGGAACAACCTTGGTAAAGTGCTGAAAAAAAAAAAAAAAACCCAAGAATTCTACTTCCAGCACCAATCAAGAAAGAAGGTTCTGAAATAAAGGCATTTATAAACAATAAGCAAGAGATTTAATCACCACATCTTTGCTTTACAAGAAGTGCTGAAAGAAGTTCTTCATGATGAAAGGTAATACTAGCAGATGGAATCCTGGATCTACAGAAAGAGATGAAGCATTTGGAAATAGGTAGTACAAAATACTATTTTTCTCTTGATTTATTTAGAACATATATTACTGTTTAAAGCAAAATTGTAACATAGTATGATAGGGTGTAAAACCTCAGTAAGAGGTAATAATATAATAATTACAGCTTAATAATTAGGAACAGATCTACATATACAGTTGCAAGATTTCCACATTTGATGTGGTACAGTATTATCTTTACACGGATGATAAAAAGATGCAATAACCCTCAAAAGATTGAAAGACATATAGCTAAAAATCAAATGAAGAAAATGAAAATCTATAGCATATTCAAGTAATCCAAGAGAAGCCAGCAAAGAAAGAACATGGGGAAAGCAAAGGGGAATAACAGAAAACTAACGGCAAAAGTCTAAAGTGCTATTTCTAGTGCTAAATCTAACATGTCAATAAGTATATTGAATGTTAATTGGCTAAGCACTTGAATTAAAAGTCAGAATGTCTAGAAATAAAAAGGTGCCAAACACTACTATGTGCTTTTGAGAAGAGATGCATTTTACGTATAGAGAAAAGCTGAATGTAAAATATATACCATGCAAAGAGTAAGTAGCAGGTTCCAGTGGCCATCTGATACTAAATCAGATAAAGCAGACTTCTAGTAAAATAGTACTATCAAAGTAAAGTAAAGCATTTCATAATAAATAAAAGATTATTTCATCATGAAGGTATGATATTCATCAATGTGTATGTGTATAATAACACAACTTTAAAATAAATGAGGCTGCCAAAAATAAAGACAGAAAACATAGCTGGAGATTTTAACTTGCTCTCAGCAACAGATAAAGTAACTAGACAAAAATGAGTGACAGCATAAATGGTGGGAATAAGGTCATCAACCGCTTTGATATAACTCATATTTACAAGCAAGTACACCCAACAAGGAAGAAGGCATGCGTTTTCCAGGTACAGATAGTACACACGCTATGCTGGGCCAGAAACTAAGAAAATTTAGCAGAAATGAAGTCTTACAGACCACACTCTCAGACCATTATATAATTAAATAAGAAGTCAATAACAATAATAAAGCCAGAGAAGTGAAATATTTGGAAATTTAAAATATAACTTGTAAATAACATAAAGGTCAAAAATGTATAAGTAAAAGAAATTAGAAAATACGTTAAACCAAAGGACAATAAAAAGATAACACATTAAAATTTGTACAGAGCAGGTGAAGCTCCACTTTTAAAAGAAGTTATGACTTTAAATGCTTATATTAGAAAAGAAGAGTGGTCTAAATTAATGCTTTAAGAAGTCATGCTAAGGTAGAAAATAGTGGACAAAGTTAATCTAAAGTAAATAGAAGTTAAGCAGTAATAACGAGAAGAGCAGAATGAATAAAACAGAAAAACTGGAGAGAAATAAGAATGTAAACAAAATTAATACCCCCCTAGCTAGGCCGACCACAACAAAGGAGAGAGAATCACTGGCAATACAGGTGTAAAAGAAGATAGGTACTGTTGCAGATCCTATAGTATTAAAAGAATAATCATAAAATATGATAAATCCGCTTTATTCAACAAATTTCACAAGCTAGATGAAATGAGTGTTTCTTGATACTAACTTACTGAAATAGACAAAACATGAAAAAATCTGTATTTCACATCTTTTAATAAATTGAATTTATTACCAAAATCATTCTCACAAAGAAAATTCCAGAGCCAAATTATCTCATTGATATATTCTATCAGACATTTAAGGATGAAATAACATCAATATTGCAGAAACACTTTCAGAAAATAGAGGAGGGGACAATTCTCAACTTGTTTGATGAGACCAGCATAATCCTAACACCCATGGTTTTTTTTCTAAAAGCTTTATGATTTTAACTTTCATGTTCAGTTCTAGGAAACATGGGAAATTACTTTTTGAGTATGACTATGTTAAGTCACCTCTCCATTACCATAACAAATTACTGAGATAAACAGCTTATACAGAGATAGTCTCTTAGTTCACTGAAAAGAAAGATTTGTGCTAATATTGTTCGGCCAACATATCATGCCTGTATCGTGTACTCTGAGTAACTACTGCAAAGACAACAATATGCAAATATTAATTATTGCAACTCTCCTATTAACCTGTTTTGAAATTCTGTTTTATTGTTTTTTTTCCTCTTTAAAATAAAAAAGAGGATGTATTTTGGCTCAGTTTGGGAACTTCCGGTTAATAATTGGGCAGACTTACTGTTTTAGTTCTAAGAGGAGGGACTGGTGGCACATCATGGCAAGGGATGATGGCAGGGCATCCCACATGACACGCAGCAGTCAGGTCTCACCACATGACTGGGAAGAAAGGAAAGGAAGTGGAAGCGGCTGGGGTCCTGCTAACCCTTTCAAGCATGTGACCCCAGGGACCTGAAGACCTCTCCCTAGGCCTCATCTCTTCAAGTATCCATCATCTCCCAACAGTTCCACACTGGTGACTGAGTCTTTAACACATGGGCTTTAGGGGGACTTCCAGGTCTAAACCACAGCAGTAATGGAAGTATGGGCTGAACCATTATAGAAAATAAAACTTATAAACAAGACTTCACTGGAAGTAAACACTTTTGTTCATCAAGATGCATCAAGACCTCTAGGAAGAAGAGCACGACTCCCTACTCCTACAGTATGGGCTGCGCATAGTGCCTTCCTGCCCAAGCAGACAGTGTGGGAAGGGGAAAGAAAGCAAAGTTGTTGTGGGGAAATCTTACAAACCCTACTTCCGCTAGGTGACCAGGGTTACTAGTGATAAGGCATGTTGCTATGATGTAGTAAAAATAACATTATACCTCTGTAGTCTTCATCTCATAAACTCACTAAGCCCAGTCAAATCACAAGAAAAGCATCAAACCAATTCCAATAGGGAGCATCCTACAAAATGTATGACCAGTATTCCTGCAAACTAGCAATAGCATCAAAAAAGAAGAAAAGACTGAGAAAATGTCACAGCCAAGGGAATGCCAAAGAGACATAATAACTAAATGCAACATAGTATCTAGGATTGGACTCTGGAATAGCAAAGGGACATTAGCTAAAAACCAAGGAAATATGAATAAAGTATGGGCTTTGGTTACGAATGTGTCAGTGTAGGTTTATTAACTGTCACAAGTGTGCCATAGTAATGTAAGATGTTAATGACAGAGGGAGCTGAGTGAGAGATATGTGAGAACACTGTACTATCCTTTTGATTTCTCTATATATCTAAAACTATTCTAAATCAAAAAGTCTATCTTTAAAAGACATCATTGAGACGAGGTAGAGTTTAACTACTGACTGTGAGAAAGTATTTGCAAAATAGACATCTGACAAAGGATCCAGAATATTTTTAAAAAATTTATAAAACTCAACAAGAAAGAGATAAACAACTATAAAAGAATGGATAAAAATTTTAAACAGACATTTCACAAAAGAATATAAACAAATGACACACATGTAAAAAGCTGTTCGGCATCATCAGACCTCAGGGAAATGCAAATCAAACCCTGATGAGCTATCATTACACCCACCTGAATGGCTGAAATGAGAAGAAATAAAAGCACTAAATGTTGGCAATTTGAAACATTACTTAGGGGAATGTTAAATGGTACAACCACTTTGGAAAACTTTCTAATGCAAAAGTTTTCTATCAACTTTAACATGCATCTGCTCTTTGGCCAAATACTTCTATTTCCAAGTATTTACCAAAGAGAAATGAAAACAAATATCCACAAACAGTTTTATGGAAGAATATTCATATAAGTCAAAACCTGTTGATAGCCCATATGTCCATCGACAGGAGTATAGATAAATTGTGGTAAATTCATTCAGTGGAACATATTTCTGAAATAAAAAAACAAAATCACTGATACATGGAACAACCTGGAAGAGTTTTGAAGACATGTTGAATGAAAGGAGACTCATAAAATGAGAATATATGACTCTATTTTATGAAAGTCTAGAACATGTCCATCCATCTATGGTGTGAAAATCAAGACACTGTCTGCGCATGCAGACTAACTGGGAAGCAGCACTGTGGAGCTCTCAAGGATGATGGGAAGTTTCTAATTCTTGGTAGAGGTTTGGTTACTTAGGTGCATATGTTTCCCCAAGTCTGTCAAACCAAACACTTCTAATCTGCGTATTTCATTATGGACAAATTTAATCTCATAATAAAAAGAACTATAAACATTGTTATTCACGTTGAATTTATAATTAGGAAGCATATATGTGTAGTACATAAAGGAATAAGGCACTAATATCCTCAAATATGTGAAGACGCCTACTGGTTGATAGCAAAAAAGCCAACAACCCAATAGAAAAAGAAGCAAGATGATTTAGCAGGCACATTACAAAGCAGGGCAGCAATGACCAATAACAAACGGTGCAGAGTACTGGGAAGACTTCTTCAGAGCTATTCCTCCAGCTGCTTGGGTGCCACTAGCAGAGACAGTCAAAGTCGATGTGAGATCCTGAGCCCATCTAAAAAGCTGCTGAGGGCTTTAGGGCAGTGCCTCAAACATCCTCCTCCTCCCCACCACCTAACAGCTGCAGGGACCTCGAATAAGTCACCTAAACTCCCCGCAACTCCTCTTCCTCATCTAGAAAACAGTAAGAAGAGTCATCTTTGTCCTTCCTGCCTCTGTAAGCTGTCACGCAGGTCAAGACCATCTTGAAAGCTCTTTCTGACCTGGAGAGTGCTATCTACACATCAGTCATGCTCAACAAGAGCAGCAGGTGACAACTTGGATCAGACCCAGGCCTCTGAGCCCTCCTAGCACCATTTCCTCAAAGCAGATCCTTGGATTTATCTCCCAACGGCAGCTCAGATGGAGGGTTGCCTGTGTAGAGAAGCTGTCGTGATGATTGAGCCTAAGGTAACTCACTCTGCTTTTTAACAATGGAGATTATATCAATGACAACAAAAAAACCTGGTACCAGGTCCTTGCCCACCGCTGGGTAATGATGCACTATCACACACAAGAATCAAAGGCTCTAACTAACGAGGGATCAGTAAGCTGAAAGTGACCCTGCAATGGCTTGACATGCACAGATACATATGCTTTGATATACACAAAGGTCATGACCATACGAATGAGGCTATTACACTGTCAGACCAGCTTTGGGAGGGTCCTCTACAGGAAGAGCCTGTTGTGCTGGTGATACTCTAACTCCTGATAGTAACAGTACCTGGAATAGCTCTGTCAGTTCTGTCTATGAGTGAGGGACATGTTGCCATAATCTGACACATCCAACACTTCACCTCTAGCCTTGCCCGGGACACCCATTGGGATAAGTGCATCCAATACCTCGGTCTCGATCCCTGGAAACATCCCCCAGGGGCAGGCCTTATTTTCATCACTCATCAGGTGAGGAAATGGAGGCCTGAGGAGGTTAAGGGGATCGCCCAACTTCACAGAGCTGGCCAGTGCTGTTGGGGCCAGGCCTTGAAATGTCCATCATTCAATCCCTCTCCTTTTCCCTCTCCTCCCTCTCCTGCCTCTTCGCCCCTTGCTCCTCTCTCAGCACTCCTTCTTCAACATGAAAATGATGAATGCATTCTGGGGAGGGCCAAACATGAGGGTACACTGACAGTTTGTAACCAAGAACCCATATACCAACCGCTGCCTCACTGACCCCACCTATAGGTGAACTCTGGAAGCACAGTGTTCTCCTACCCCTTGCAGGGCCACCAGCAGGATGTATGGAAAGGAAGCTTGTCTTCAGCTCCTCCCCTAGGCCCTGCATGTATCCAGCAGTTGCTCAGTTATTTATAGAAACCTCTCTCATCTGAATGGAGAAAAATGACAATCCAGAAGCCCATGTCGCATTTGTATTATAACATTATCTCAGCTCATGAGAGCTCACTGCATGCTGGCAGACATTGCAGTCAAAATGGTGGGCAAGCTAGGAAGGCCACCTGCCTGGGACAGTGGCCTGGGAGCTTGTGCCAAACATGCTAAGCGTGAGGGCAAGGAAGCAAAATAGCATGTCAGAGGGCATTTTTCTCTCTTACAGACTCCATTCCCCCATGCCACAAAAGGCACAGCGACCCTAAATTGAAGATTTTATAATGGTTAATTCAGATAAGACGAAAAGTCCAATAGAGGACTCCTAGCTTTGTAGAGATAAGAGATGAGTGAGTGGAAGCTGAATTCCTTATGGCCCTTATGTAGACTCCTGATTGCTGTCTTTTCCTCCCACTGTGTGTGGCCACTAGAGCCTTCCCTGGGCAGCCAAGGCAGCAATTAGGAGCAGGGATTTCCTCAAGATTCAGGCAAAGACCAAATCAAGGTTTGCGAAGTCCAGAACTATACTCTGACACCTCTTTTTATCCAGTACACCGACATTGCCCAAACACGCAGAGGTATGCCTGACCCATCTATTTATTGAACTAACTAATATTTACTCAATGTCCACTATGAACTAGCCAGTGCACTGGCCATTAGGACAGAGTGACAGGAAAGACCAGCATAGTCCCTGCTCTCTGAGAAGAGATATTCTAGTTGAAGAAGAGAGGAAATGAAGGAGCCAACAAGTACATAATGAATGCATAAAATTATTTCACTATTATAAAATATTATCAATAACAGTATAATAAATGTTATGAAGACCCAGTACAAGATAATGTGATAGTGACCATGAGGTAGGAAGGTGACATTGCCAGTCAGGAGTTCAGGGAAGGCGACACAGCACATCCCCAGCACACAAGGAATGCACAAACAACATCAAAATACAGCAGTCTCTCCCTCTTAAATACACACACATATACACACTTACAAATAGTCATGCAGTGGCAGGGATGGAAAGAACCCTGGAAGCCATCCAGCTCAGTGACCTTCAACCATCTAAAAACAATTTTTATCTTAGCAGAAACCATATCCTTGGCCTTACTCTTACTCACAAAGTACACCTGACAATACCTGAGGACACATTTTTGGGGATTTTCTTTTCTGCAGGAAAGAGCACTGGGGATTGAACCCAGGACTTTTTCAGCGGGCTACATCCCAGCTACTTATTTATTTAGTTTCTTTTGAGACAGGGTCTCACTAAGTCTCTAAATTGACCAGGCTGGCCTCAAACTTGTGGCCCTCCCACAACAGCCTCCCAGGAGAACATTGTTTTGCTGCCAAGTCCTGTGACGTACACAAGCACACTCCAAGGCCCAGGAGAGAGAAGGGCTCTGCCTGAAACTGGTGAACGAGCTGGGGTTGGGAATTGGGCTGCTAACTCCTTCCTGCCTTGCTTTTCAGAGATTTCTCCTAATTTTCATCTGTAGCTACCTAGCAAATGTAATTGATGAGCTTAAGATGGTCAATGATTTCTCCGAAGAATGAGGGTGCTTGTTGAGGACAGAAAGGCAGAAGCTAGGTAGGAATCGGCACAGTGTCACAAGTCAGCCCTGCTGCCAGGGTAGAGCACTGCAACAAATGAGCATTTTACTCTCTGCCAAGGACAGAAGGTAGGTATCAGCTGTGTGTGTGTGTGTGTGTGTGTGTGTGTGTGTGTGTGTGTGTGTGTGTTTGTGTGCATAAAGGGGAAGCCAATGCTACCTGGGCCCTGGCACCAGACTTAAGATGGGCATAGACCATGGACTTTCAGAGGCAAGAACTGGCAAAGACAAGCCTCTCTTGGGGAGCTATCTTCAGGACCTACACATACTTTTGAAAATTAATGATGCTGGCAAACGTTTAGCTTAAACAAGAGATTTTTTTAAAGTATAGAACCAGTCAAAGTATGGAGAGCCAAGTGGCATGAGGAAAAGTATGAGGGGTTGGAAGTCAGTCCCATCTAGGTAAGAATCTGAGTTCAGCCATTAAGCTCCTCTGTGATCTTAGACAGGTAACTGCAGACCCTGGTAAACCTTCGTTGTCTGCAAAATGGAGCTGTAAGATCTATACCATTTGTGGAGTATCTAGTTAGGCTCCAAGCAGGTACAGAAATCACTCTACCTCAACCACGGCCTCGCCACGCACATTGCTTCAGGGCTGCCTCTCCCTCCAGCCTGTTGGCCTGAGAGTCTCCAGAAGAAATGGTGTCCACCTGGCTCTTTCCACTCCCTACCTCTTCGTGGTGCTTGTCCATACCCATTCTTCTTAGATATGCAGGCAGTTCTATGCTCAGATTAGGGATGTCTAGCTCCTGGGCCCTCTAGGGAGATGGCTATAAGAGTCCAAGGTATGCATGTGGCATCTCAATGCTTTTTTTACATGCCAGTTGTTCCCACTTAACTGGAAGCTCACTATAAAGGGGAACAGGTCCGCCCACTTGCTGGAGACTTGGTAACCAGCCCAGTGCCTGGTACACAGATGGCCTCAGTAAATGTATGTTGAATTGATAATGAAGCAAGATCTTCCTCTGCCACAGATAAAATTCATGGTGTCTCAAGAAATTAGGACTGTCTCAGGCCAGTGACTGAAGCAAGGATGAATATCCTAGAATTGAAGATGTTACAATTCCGAGAATTGAGATGGCCTAGTTAGTGGACAGATAGAGACTCACAGCCCAAGGAGAAGAGGGACCGCCCAGAGTCACCCACAAAGCTAGTAGCAGAGCCAGACCAGACCTCACCCTTCTTGATCCTGGGTAATCGTGCACCTCAAGCAGTCTTCTCACCTCCCTCAACCCAGGCGAGCTAACCTGGGAGCCTCAGAGCCAACCAACGCCCTGGCAGGTAGCATAAAAGCTTTCCCCCGCAGCTGTTCACTGGGTATGGGGCTGGACCATGAACAGAGCTGCTGCACAGTGAGGCCCCAGGCTCCGCCTGGCTTCAGGACCTCCTCCCCGACCTTACAGGAACCTCAGGAAATCCCATTCTGACCATTATCTGCTTCCTTCCAGCATCCGGGCCCTCCTGCTCTGACAGGCTTGCTGCCAGTCTATCCCCTAGCCACTCTATCCTTGGACCACAGTGAGCTCAGACACAGGGTCCCTAGCATCCTGGCCTGCAGCCAGGGTTACCACCCAGATTCTTTCCCAGGGTTCTGTGGAAATAACTTAAGGGTTGCTGCTGCCTCGCTGTAGCCACTCCCTCACAGGCCAGGCAGATGGCTATAGGTTTACCACTTCTAAGATGGGTGCTGAGTCAAACAAGGGCTTCGAGATCAGAGGCCAGGATGCCAGTGCCCACCATGTCTTCTACCAGCTGTGTGCCTTGGAGCAGGCAGGGAAAGGTCTGCTTCTCATGGGACTGGAAGGGTTCAATGAGATAAAATTTCCTGAACTGACTGCTTCCCAGAAAGGCTGTGAAAATGGCAGGATTCTTTCCCTGAGGAGGGCTTTAGGAGGAGTTCAAGGAAGCCTCAGAATTTAACTGTAGGAGGGATACGTTTGTGAGATTTTTTTCCCAAGAGGAAGATTCTCTGGCTTTAATGGAGGTCTAGTGAGGTTCCATGGCCTGCCAAATGTGAAGAGCCTCTGATCTAGACAGCTGCTTCTCAGGTAGGAAGCTGATGGAGTTTGGTTGAGTATCAGCTATTTTTGCTCCTTAGGGCCTGGGTTCTGAGATGCAAGGACTCAAACATTCATGGGATGCCCGGGCTGGTTCTCAGTGATCTGGTTGTGGGAAAAGTGCTCACTGCAGTGCAGAATGAGCCACTGGTGCCCGGACTACAGAGAGCAGAGGAAAGAACAGCAGGGATGGTTGGGGTGGGACGGAGTATAGTGAGGAGTGCGGGAGATAGTGAAGCAATAGTTGAATGTGGCTTGAAAGAAAAACTGGCTTGCCAAAGGTCAAGAGCAGCAAGACAAAGGTACACAGGACATAGAACAGCAGCACAGGACATTTTGAGAGGAGGCCTATTACAGTGGTTAAAATCATCGACTGAAGCCAAAGTATTCAGGTTGGAATCCTGGGGCTCATCACCATTGCTAGCCATATATCTATTATCGGCTCCAAGGCTGCTTCCTTAGTTGTGAAATGGTGAGTGATAGCACCTACCTATGGGGTTGTGCAAAGGATTGAATTCCTGTGCATAATTCCTCAGAAGAGGGCCTGAAACTGGCGGCATTCTGTGTGTGCCTGCTGCTGTAATTCTTACTCAGGCAGCAAAGCTGGAGGGCAGGGCGTGTGTATGAGTGTCACAGGAAGCGAACCCAGGCCAGCAAGTGAGGTCAGATGGCGGGGCGTGTGTTGCTAGGCAGGGAAAGGACTCTGGGATTGAATCAGTACATTCAGGGGCATCATTAGCTATTTCTGAAAAGAGAAAGAGACACATTCCTAGGTGCTGGATGAAGGAGCATACAAAGTGTGATGCTTGGGCTCTGAAGGGGAGCCAGTGACTTATTCATCTAATCAGCCGGCCATTCACTACACTGTGACTCCTGCTAGGCCCTTCATGGACCTGGAAGGAAAGTTTCTGGAAAGGAGCTGCTCCAGATACTACACGGGGAGCTGACTCTCTGTCCTAAACTGGCTTGCTCTGCACCTCCTTCCCCCAGGCAGTTCAGCATTCCTCTGTGATGGAGGCTGGGGTGTGGGTGGGTACACAGGGGCACAACCCTCAGCTGAATCTATCCATGGCCAATGAATCTTGTTCTGCTAATGCCATAGTCTTGCAAGCAGAATGAGTCTGAGGTAGGAAGAACTATAATCCCTCCCCAAGATGCCCATGTCTTAATGCCTGGAACCATGTGACCCTACATGAAAAAGGGAGCTTTTGAAGATGTGACTCAATTAAGGATTTGGGGACAAAGTTTCATTGAAAGTTAGTCAAATGAACCCAATATAATTTCAAAGGTCCGTGTAAGTAAAAGAGGAGGAATGCAGAGGGTCAAAGTAAGAATAGGTGACATCATGATGGAAGCATTGTCAGAGAGAGGCAGCAGGGGTGAGGAGAACTGAAATTAGAAGACAGCATTGCTGGCCTTAGGTCAGAGCAGAGGCCCACAAGTCAGAGAGTGTGGAGACTTCTAGATACTACAACGGCAAGAAAATGGATTCTTCTCTGGAAACTCCGAAAGGAACCAGTCTTGTTGACACCTTGATTTTAGCCCAGTGAGACTCCATTTGGACTTGTGACCTTCAGAAATGCATGAGGATAAAAGTGTACTGTTTAAGGCCAATACATTTGTGGTACTTCATAAGAGGTGATTGAAATATATAGTGAATATTTAAATTTAAAATTTGTATTAGAGTAAAAGACCCACAGCCATCAGTCCCCCACAGAATATTCCCTCTCCCTTTAAACACATCTATCCCATCATCCTTGCCACTTTCTGAAGGAGTTCTGCAAGTCATTTGTCTTTACTAATTGTGATAAAAAATACAGTGAATACTGCTGTCAAGTGCCATCCAGTGGAAAGACAGACTCATAAAAACATTACAGTGTGTCCTCGTCTGCCTCGGTTACTGGATCTGACACATCCCAAAGTCAAAATGACCATGGAAGATAAACTTTTCTAATCAGTTCAGGACATCGAGGCAGCTAGGGCAGTACAACTAAAGACACTCATGAAAGAGGACTCCCAGAACTGCTTCAGAAAATGGCCAGAATTATGGGATAAACGTGTTTAATATGAGGGGGAGAATCTTGAGGGAGATTCATGGCAGTGTGTCTTTTATTGTGACAATGTTTTTAAAATTTAAATGTTCACCGTATTTGCTGATCACACTTTGTAATTACAGCAACCATTGGAAATAGATTCTGAGTCTGAGGTAAAAAGGAAAAGTAAAGCTGTGTAGGAAATGTATTTTAGAAATAAAGCCAAACTGGGTGAAAGAAAAACACAGGGAAATGAATCATATTTACCAAGTACTACTGGGGAAGCCTGGATGTGAATCTAAAGGGAGACCCACTTAAACATTTACCTCTGTTTGAAAATTCCAATTTATGCCACTTGGGTTATGGAACGATGTACATGTGGAGAAATTGGAAGAAGCAGAGGAAGAACAGGATAGAGAAGTATTTTAGAGTTGAGATCTGAAGGGAATAAATGACACACTGGGAGAAGAGAAGCTGAGGAGTCCATGGTGACTAACATGGGAAACTGCTTATGGAGGGTAAAACCAAGACTTAGGTTTATCTATAGATGGGTACACAATTCAGGGATATCAATTTCAGCTCAGCATAAGGAAAACTTTCCCAATGGCTGGCACTATGTGAAATTATCACAAGTTGCTTTAGGAAGCTGTGAATGGCATGCAATTAGGTATATTCTAGAAAATATTTGTATCAGTTACCTTTCCTGTGTGATGAGACACAATACTTGATGCCCACAACCTAAAGGACAAAAGGTTTAATTTTGCTCATGGTTTCGGGAGAGTCAGTTCATAGTCTTGTAGGGTTCAAGGTATAAATATGATGACAGAAAGTTGCTCAGTTTATGACAGCCCAGAAACAGTGCAGGGAAACAGAGAGGAAGGGTCAAAGGACCACACATAGTGCCCAAGGTGATATGTCCATGACCCACCCAGGCACCCCAGGAGTGTGCTTTACTAATCTTCTAAACATTTCCTAATCCAATGAAATTGACAAATCTGGATTAGCAGTCACATCTAACTTGAATTTCTGCACCAGACAGAGTAGTCACTACCACCTTCATCCCACTGATTCTAGGTTGTATCTTATACCTCCTTTCAGCCTAGTGAAGATAAAGCAACCAGTGCTCTTCTCTGTCTGCATTTGAAAGAAGGAAATTAATGTGGGTTCTGGGACCAATTCTTCCTACCTCCCCAACAAATGATGATGGCAGAAAGAACACACACAACCATGGAGCCTGAAGTGTATGTGTGGGCATCATCCACATACAATTCCTCAGCCCCCCTAGGAATGACAGGAAAAGGCCAGTGCATTTGCCTATGGAGGCTGTGGCCCCAAGATGAGTGGAGTAGTCTCTTCAGCACAATACGCTAGGAATGCAGGCAGGGGCCAAAGGCAGGAGGGCCTTACTGTGGCTAGGAAGGAAGACAAGCAATCTTCGAGGTTGGAAACGGGTGGGAGAAACCAAACATATTGGCCCAGCTTCCCCCTCATTTTAGCATGTTTGCACTATTGACCAGTGCTCCTTCTGCCCCCAAGCTGACTTCAGTGCTCCCTAGTATCATCCTGAAGAAAGGGTTCTTCCGCATGTTCCCCCACCTCTGGAGTGTTGCCTAAGACAGGCTCATTATGAAATGTAGATACTTGATTTAGATATTTTGAAGGCAAGGGCACTGAGGCACCGAGGTTAGAGAATGCACCACCAGAAGGTAATGGGTGCTATCAGTGTTAGGAGAAGAATATTGGAGTCTGCTGGGACTGAACTGACCCCAAAATTACTACACATCACAGAGGAAGGGGCCTGTCCCTTCCCCTCTGCTTGCATAGGAGGAGCCTAAGTTTCTCTCACTGGGCTGATAACAGCATCCCTCATGCTCGGCCTTCCTCCCTTACTTTCAACCTGCCCTGATTTATCTCTTCAAAGGAAACCCCACCTTAAATACCAGAAAAATGCTGTGTCAGTTCTAGAAGGCACATTCATCACCTCATTGACATTTGGAAGTCGCGAAAATCATTGCCCTTACCCAGGGCTGCATGATTACAGTCTCTCCTTCAGATCCCACTCCTCCAGACTTCTTGTGGCCGAGAAAATACTTCCAAATCCTCTTCCTGAGGAAGGCCAGGGGAAGAGGTGAACAACATGGAAAATCAGCTGCTTGGCTGGTTTCAGTCAATATGACACTGAAGGTTTACAAGGTATAATTTTTTCCCTCCTTCAAAGAAATAATTTATAGTCCCAGCCATGACATATTGCTGGCTAACGGTCTACATAGTTTATTGACAGCCCATGGAGCATCCCTTCTTATGAAAACCTTCCCTCTGCCCATGGTGACATCAGGAGAGTAGTGGCTCAATTCTGTTTTTCTGAACAGCTTGGAAGAGGCAGGAGCAAGTGTGGGAATGTTGATGTCCTGGTTTTTGTGGACATTGTCACTTCGCTGCATCCTCTCAATCAAAAGATCTAGAATGTGGCTGTGGGACCCCAAGCAAGTTAGCTCACTTCTCAGAGCCTCAGCTTCCTCAAGAGTTAGAGGAGGGCAATGCTACTCTTGCCACATGTTATGGTTTGTGTCTGGATGTGCCCCCAAAGCCTCATGTAGTTATGGGGTGGGCTTCTAGAGTTCATGATTGATCCATGGTCCAATGCTGGGATTATGGGCGTGAGTGCTACACCTGCCCTGGGGCGGGTGGTTTGCATACAATGTAAGGGAGGGAAAGAGGCTTGCTTGCTGCTCCTCCATTTTGCTCTTGCTGTTTTTGCTATCTTCCACCACCATGAACTGTTGCCCTCTGCCATGTGCCATTCTGCCTTGGAGCCAGCTGATTATAGACTGAAACTTCCACAAACTGTGAGCTAAATAAACCTTTCCTTCCTTAATTCTGGATATCAGGTATTTTGTCTCAGCAATGACAGAAAAGTAACTAAGACACCACAGGAAAAGCATCAATCGGAAGCTGTTGTTACTCCACCATGATGACCTCAAGCGCCACTCACTATGGCCCACACCGCAAGGCACACACAGAGGGTGCCTGTCAGGGACTAGGCTCTGTCCCAGTATATAGAGATTTCTCTTTTGCCTGGCAGAATATTACTGACTTCAGTTTAGAGAAGAGGGGACTGGGCCTCTTGGCTACCATCTTTTGGCTTGAAATGTGGCAATGGAGGGAGGCTGGCCATCTGGTGTTGGGGCCCATCTGCCTAACCACTTCTGCTGCACTACTCCCACCACTGCTTCTCTAATGCTTTATCAGAGACTGTGGGGATGAGCTCTTGGGAGAGCAATTTTCTGGAGTGGAGGTCACTCCTCTGCTCTCCCTATGTAACAGAAGCCCCTGCATGAGCCTCCTATCTCCACAGTCACTGGTTTGTCCTGGCCCAGAGCCACACTAAGAGCTCCTCCACATCCAACCCACCCAGATCAGGCATCTCTGGGCCCTGCTCAAGCTTCACTCAGCTAAGCTGGCCAAGCACAAGCACCCATGATGCTACTAGATAGCCATGTTGGGGGCTCTGTGTGTTTACTGACCTTTCCTTTTCAAATATGAGGAAAAGGTGCACTAGCCACACAATGTGAGAGCAAAGGAGAAAGAAGAAAACATAGAAATTAAGAATGAATTTTGTATATTTGTATAAGAGGCTTGATATTGTGGAAAGTGTATTTCAAGGCATGGATAATTTCACAGCTCTTCAAGCAGCAAAAGAGAACAAGAGGAAAACAGAATGAAAAAAATTGGGCTACTGTTTCTCCTTTCAATCTTTAGGGGTTAGACATCACCAAGGAATGAGAATGCCCGAATTTGTCTGTAATTTCTTTTCTCCTAAATCTGAAATTCTAATGTACTGCTAATGTCATTTAACACAAAATGAATCCATTTTAATTCGCTCTTAGTATGTACTTTAACACAAAAGACTTTTTACTATTAAAGATCCATATTTTTTCATTCACTCATTCATTCATTCGTTTGAGAAATGTGTGCTAAGCTCCTTCTCTATGGCAGTCACTACCTGGGCCATAGAAGGAGGGGGTAGAATACCAAGGCATTTCAACCTCAGGCCCTGACCTTGACCCTTGTGGATTAATAAAGAGACCTACATAACCAAGTGGAATGTGATCAGTGTCTCAGGAACAGTAGGGCACTAAATTGAAGGTTCTAAGAAAGGACAGAAGACTCGCAGCTGGAAAAAGAATTCAGCAGGCCTGTCCACCTCCTGGCATCTCATGACAACCAGAAAGGGGTAATAAGCTTGCCTACCAACTTAAGTCAGAAAGAGTCTTGCTTTTCAATCGCAGCTTGGCAATGAGCAAAATGAGCAGCGTGGGCAAGTCCCTGCTTCCTTCTGGGCCTGTTTACTTGAATGAGAAGTAAGAGCGCTGAGCCTCATAGATCTTGTATGTACTTCCAGGATGAACAGCTGGAGCTGAGGCCCAGACTTCTGGCTTTCAAATCCCTGGCCTTTTAGCCATTCTTTCCTCATTTCCAGTCGCACAACAGCTCCCAATAGCTCAGCCTTTGAGTAAGAAGCATGGAAGCTGGGAAAGAGGGCTGAATGTAGCAGGGGACCAAACACTTTTTTGTTGCCCTAAAGTCTTGAGGGCATCAATCAAAGACCCTTGTTTCAAATATGTCTCCAGGCAAGAGATATGTCAGTGCCAATGATGTGAAATGCTCAGCAAATAAATGTACTTCCTCCCATCCTTACTTCGTTTCCATCCCATTTTATCAGGTATGGGGGCCGGGGATATAGCTCAGTGGCAATAAGCACTTGCCTGGCAAGCCTGAGGTCATGAGTTCCATTCCCGGTATCAAAAAAAAAAATGACTGAAATATCAGGTATAAAACAAAATTCACCAGAACAGATTGAAAAGTAGTTCAAGTGAGCTGAAGGGTACATTAACCAAACTGCAGGCGCCTTCCTGAGGGCCATTATAACTGGCCACTCTTGGGGTTTCCTGGATACCACTGGGAACCAAGGCCCCTCTTGAGCACTCAGCCAGCAGATGTTTCTGCCACTCACGTGGCTTCTGAGCACTGGGCTAGAAGTGTTTGAGTGAAGAAAACTGTGAGCCTGCCTGGAAGGAGCCATTTTCACCCTCTACCTCTCTCCCTGACACTCCCAAGGGATGATGGTATTAATATTTCTCCTCTATTCACCCTGACACTCAGTGCTTCTGAGGAGAAGTGGTGCTTCAAGACTCCCCCTAGGGCTCACTATCCTGTGCTAGTTTCCCAGGATTGCCATACTGGACAGCTTATAACAACTGAAATTTATTCTCCAGCATTGTAGAGGCCAGAAGTTCAAAATAAGTGTTAGCAGGGCCACAGTGTTTCTAAAGACTCTGGAGTAGAACGCGTTCTATGGCTTTCTCCTAGTTTTAGGTAACTGGGCAGCAATCCTTGGCCTTTTTTGGTTTGTAGCCACATTGCTCCCATTTCTACCATCATTTTACAGCGCCTTCTCTTTTTGTGTTCTCTTCTTTTGTATAGACGGTTGTCATTAGATTTAGGGTCCATCCTGGTCACCTTAAATCCAAGATAATCTCATTTCAAGATTCTTCATTGAATCTTCAAAAACCACTTCTCCAAATATGATCACATTCACATGTTCTGGGAAGACATCTTTTGGGGTAGGGGGCAGAGGGACATCACTCAATACACTATATCTCTCTCAGAGCTGTTATATTTGAGCCAGGTTATATATAAGCCAGGTGGAAGCACTCAGAGAAAGATTCCAGCCTGGGCAATTAGTGTTTTCATCCCTTCTACTGGACAAGAACATTCTGGACAACTTGCCTCCTAAGATCCCTTCTAATAAAGCAGAATATAAATTCTGCGCCATGCCCCGAGTTTGCATGCAGGCTGTGTCACATCCTAGCTACTGTGGGACACTGGAAAAAAATCACCACACCTCTTTGTGCCTCAGTTTCCTTGTCCGTAAAATAAACATGATAATACTACCTCTCTCAGGGAAAGAGTGAGGCTCAATAAGGGTTTGGTAGTATTCCTAGTATCATGCTCAAATTGCTACTGGGCAAACTCATATCATCACACTCTTATTCCCCAAAGCAGAATCTTACCTGGAATTGTACATGAATGCAAGCAAGTCAGAGACCCTCAGTTCTCTAACAGCTCCCGTTAACAGAAAAATGGAGGCTCACAGGGCACAACTTACTAGACATTTCCATAGATGGTCTTTTATATAAGAGGTGCCGTGGTACTGGGACTATTTGTAAGCAAAGGAACCCACATTTACACCATCGAGGAAATGTCTTCCTTAAAAGTAGGCCCCTTGAGAGGCTCTCCCTTTTTGCTTACAGAATCCTGCTGTTACTCAGAATATGTCGAACCCTGGTAGACTTTAATGCCTACTACCACCCTGGGTTAACCAGCCATGGTCTCTATATTCTTTTAGAAAGCTGCTGGGCTGATGAGAACAGAGTCACTCTCAAACGGTAACAGCCGGCCAACTCCGAAGGCATACTCCCAAACACCCACTCTGCTCGGTGGGCTTCATGCTGATGAGCTGGCCACCACTTCCCACCAATTCCTCACCTCAATTCCTCCTTAACAAGCCTGTGATTAGAGGTTTATTGTCCTTTTGCTAATGGGGAAACTGAGGACCAGAGAGGTAACCAGCCTCCCCTGGTAACACAGCTAGTCTATGAGTTGAACTCAGACGTTTTGCTTCTGAATTTATCACTTTTTTTTTACTAATCCAGAATGAACAACAAGTCTTATTACTTTGTAAGTAATCATACATGTTCAGAAAAATTTTCTGATTGTCTATATTGTCTTTTTTCCAGCAGAAGTATCCTCTACGGAAGTTCAGCCTGAACTCAAGGGGAGAGGAACTGATCTCTGCCCTCCAGACTTGAGCCCAATACTTTGTTTTGCAGACAACAAGTGTGTGTGCAAATACTCAGAAATGCCAGTGCAGTCGGGTGCCATGGCCTTTAAGGTGTGCCCTCATCTTCGTGTTCCTGGGCTTCCCTGTCTCTCCATAAAACTTACACAAAAGAGAGATGGGGTTGGTCCCAGCGGGATTTTGTGAAGCCTAAGCTTTCATATGGTTAGCAATTGGAAGTGACCTCCAATAGAAGTACCTCTGAGCTGTCCTATAAGCAACAGCACTGGCCAGGAAGGGGATGCCACTCAGAGCCTCGCCATGAAATAGACTGGCAAAGCAGCCCAGAGAGCAGACGGCTGCTGAGGTGACTCCGGAGGCCTTTCTGAAACTGGAGCACAGCAAGGTGGGGTGGGAAGCAAGGGAGGAGACAGTGCATTTTCTCCCTCTAGGTAGAAAAATAGGGCATTTTAGGATGGAAAGAGGCCAGGAAGCCCACTGAGAGCTGCTTCTTCCTTTCCCTGCCATGAATTCTGGCACAGTATAATTTTCCTCCTTTCCGTAATACTTGCCGAGCCATTTTGAAAAGCTAAAACCATCATTCCCACAGTGGTTTCCATCATAGCCTTTGGTGATATTTTTCCTGTGCTGTAACCGTCCTCCTAGAGAGGGGAGGCAACGGTACTTTACCTCTGGTGCTGAGCTTCCCTAGTGGGGCAATCCCTCCAGGGTCCTGAGCTGCAGGGCATTACCGTTCTTTACTCAGTTTCTTGAGCCTTGCAGTCTTCGCTCCTCAGCAAGCCATCCCATTGCGGAATCAAATCCTCAGTTCTCAACCATTACAGGAGAAATTTTTTCTCCCAGGGGGATGTAGGGCCTTTGCATAGCCTTTACTGAAGGAAAAAAAAAATCCCTTTATCCCATAGGGAAAAAGTGTCTAGAGCTCCCTGAGAATTTTGTTTTCCCATGAGGCACTGTTGCTAACTTGGACAAAATTTCTGGGTCCCAGGTGAACTTGGCTATTTCTGCCAACTCCTCCCTGCAAGGTACTTTCCCATCCTGCTAGTTTCTGGCTTTTTTGAGAGCTGGTCCTTAAAGACAAATGGTTTTTGAAACCATCAGTTACCCATCTCAGTGTTTGAGCTTATTTCTTGCTCCTAGCTATGAGAATTAAATCGAAACAGGAGCCAAGAATTCCCTACATTGTGCCCTGACTTTAGCCCACCCCTCTCCTCACAACATTGCCGTCAAAAAAAATTCTGCATTTGAGAAGATAGTGCATGTCAAAGTGTCACCAGATGGGGTCTAAGGAGGTCCCCTAAAGAGGAGATGGGGACCTTAACTAATCCTACCCACAAGCTAAATTGTAGGCTTTTTTTTTTTTACTTATGTCATAGAAAAGATTTACAAGACACATCAGTGCGAGGCATTAGAAAGGTATATTGGGCACATTGTACAAAGTATATAGGGAAAATAGAATGGAACCCTCAAGAGAGAGGCACAGTATGGTGAGCACTGGGGGTTTTATATGGTCTTGGGGTGTCCTCAAGATGGGTGATCTAAGACGTGATTTCTCAGTGTTAGTCTGTCAGGTTACCCTTTGGCGGGCTGGGTTAGAATGCAAACCATGTGCATGTATTTGAAGCTTAGAGATACTTTAGAGATATTTTGCCCATGTCATAGTGCTGCTTCTTTGAGGACAGAGGTTTGTGGAGGAAGAGGGGGGCCGCAGTTTACAGGTGAAAGCATGGCGCTCCCAATTTATGTGCTTATTGCATCTTTAAGACCCTTAAGAATCTGGTTTTTTGGAGTGCATTTGCTAGCAGGGAGCCTTAGGTAACATTGTGTTCTGAAGTTGCAGTTTTTCTTAGAACAATTTTACAATTACGATTGTTCTTGTTTCCTTTCTATCTCTATTTCTTAGATTCTATCTCAAAAGGAGGTAAAGAGAAGAAGTAGGCAGCAAGTTGGCTCCTTCACTGTCTATGAACACGCCAGGTGCTCTCCCCTGGACTCTGGTGCAAAATCTGTCTTCACCCTTTCCACACTGTGCTCTACTTGTCTGTCTGCTTGTGTGCAACCCTCCCCCACCCTTGCAGTCAGAAGGGAGTCTATGGGGAGAGAGCCATCAGTGTTACTGTTCTGAGCAGAGTACCAGGTCAGATGAAAAACTACAGTGATGATCCAGTGCTGAAAATTTATTACAATAAAAGGTACATTGCCATGAATACTCAAAATCCTCCCCCTCTCTTCTAACATACTTATCTCATCATTCTTGCCACTTTCTGAGGCAATTCTGGAAGTCCTTCATGAGTGTTTTTAGTTGCATGGTCCTGGCTGCCTTGACATCCTAAATTAATTCAAAACATTTCACTGTCATGGTCATTTTGACTTTAGGGGAGAACCAGAAGTCACAGCATGCCAGATCCAGTAAGTAAGGTAGACAAGGACACACACTAATGCTATGAGCCTGCCTTTCCTTTGTATGGCACTCGGCAGCAGCATTCCTTGTATTTTTTTTTTAATTATACCTTGCAAAGACACTCATGCAAGTGAACTTCTAGAACTGCTTCACAAAGTAGCAAGAATGATGGTATAGGTATGTTCAAAGTGAGGGAAAATATTTTGAGGGGGTTGATATTTTGGGGCAGCATTTTGCAATGTATATCAAACACCAGACTTCCAGTGTCCACAAGCTCTTACTGCCATACTGACCCACAGATGAGCCCTGCTTCAGATACCGGTACTGGTCAAGCCACAGATACATTCTTCTCTCCATTTTTAACAATGCCTAGGCCGTCGCAACAGCTTTAAAAGGGATTCACCTCTGCAGCCCTGCCTTACTGCCTCACCTCTAGCAGACCAACTTGCTAAGAACACAGCTCAGCTCACAAGAGCGCTCATTCAAATTGCTGTCCAGGGACTGGAAACTGGGTCCCCAAACCACAGAGAACAAAGCACGATGTGTAAAACAGAAGCTCTTCAGAGATCATCCCTATTGCAGATTTAACACAGCACCTGTCGCCAAACCCTTCCAAAAGCTTCCAATCACCACTCAGTCATACTGCTCCGAGCAGCTCTTCCTGGTCCTAAGAGAGACGCACTTTTCCTTACACATCAATGAGATCCCAGTAGACAGCCTTTGCCAGAGCAGTAAATGGGAGAGTTGCAAACTGCCTCATGGCAAAGCATACTCAGTAACAGCCACTATTTCCTGGGCCTTCTGAACTATTCTCCTCAGGGTCCACATCTCAGGGTAGTCTTATGGGCAAGGCTCTATTTTTAAGAAGTTCTTGGGCATTTCAGGATAGAAGTTTTCTTGAATCAGACCTAAGAAATGTCCATGTATGCTGCAGTGCCCTCTATAATGATAGAACAAACAGCACTAGCCCCAAAATGAACATTTATTGAGTGCCCTCCTTGTGTCCCACCCTGTGTCTGACCATCCCCATTCACCCCTCTGAAGCTCATTACAGAAGGCTGAAATGACTTGGTCAAGATCATAAAGTTCTTACGGGGGACAAGCAATGATTACTTCCCAGATTTCCACGACCCCAAAGTTTTGACTGTCAGGGCCACATAGCATATTTCATTGGCTTTAGGCTCTCTTGCTCTGAGTGTCAAGTTTGAAAGTAACACAGGAAATAGAGCCCTTGTGATTCAAGATGTTGGAATGAGGGGACAGGGCACCCCTCACAGTTACCGGTTTCCCCAACAGAACTATCTGTAGGTCTGTCTCTGTAGGTGAGCATAGGCCAACTTCATAGGATCCAAAATTAGGTATTCTGCTAGAAGAGGCCCAGGACACCCTTGGCCTTTATGGGGAAAGGATGTCTGGTTCTCAGAATCATCTAGACAAGTGTCAGAAAACCCGTCCTTTTTAAATATTGTGACCCTCTATGCTGTGGATCCGACAAAGCCACTACTTTCTATCAAGCACTGTACTTGGTGCTACGTTGCAGTTTGAGGTGCAGCAGATCCAGCATCTACCTTCAAGGAACTCAGCCCCCTGAGAAGCCAGATCCAAAGGAGAGGGTGATGAGCGCCATGAGGAAGGGCAGAGGGCTATAGGGGTTCTGAAGATAAAATGATCACACCATGTGAAAAGAGTGTCCTTTGAGCTGAGCCCTGAAGCATAAGGCAGCTTTTAGACAGGTAAATGTGATAAAGAAATAGATGTTCTCGGTAAAGGGTCAAACCAAAGCAAAGGCTTGAAATCAAAGCAAAGGCTCGCAGAGTTTTAGGGTGAGAGAGAAGACCAAACCTGGCTGGAGCACAGGGCATGCAAGGAGAATGGGATAGGAGGCTGAGGAGGAGGCTGGGGCTGGGCTGTGCACCACAGAATTTTGCTACGGTGTTCACAGCCACAGGGGCCAAGCTTGGACCAGATGCTCTGCATTTGTTATTATCTCCTCAGTCTTCACAACAGCTCAGGTAGGCATCATTATCTCTCCTTGACAGACCAGTAAACAGAAGCTCAGAGACAAGAGTGAAATCATTGTCCAAGGTCACTTATGAGGATGAGCTACAGAAGGCATTCAAACCCAGATCTGTGTGGCTCTAATGTCGACTGTCTTTCCCACTCCTGCACACTGGGGAGATGAGCTAGGGAAGGCCCTGGACAGAGCAGGTGCGTCTCTAGCAGAAGCCCCTGTGAGGACATCTGCTTGCGCCTCCTGGGGTCAGGGCGGCTGAGGTCTGGAGGACTGTTTGGTAGGATCCCATACCCCACCCCCCAGCAATGCTCTTCTTCCACAACAATGACCGATTCTCTAGCAGCTGCTGAGCTCATGTAAACCAGAGCTGCTAATGGACATGCTGGACAAAGGCATGGTCCTGCCGAAACGTGGAAGTTCCTACCAGCAAAAGCCTTATGAAATGCAAAACGTCTGGAAAATATGATCAGCCGGCACCATAGAACAGGATGCCTCAGAGCTAGGAAGGACTGGAGAGAGTCTGGAGCCAAACCGCATGGTGCAGATGGACAGAGTGAGAGGAGCCATGCAGGGCGGCAAGCCTCCCCAGGGAGGCTCACCAGAGTGTGGTAAGCTGCTTTCTGGCCTCAAGTTCAAGGCTGATGTCCCTATAAATTCTTAAGAACAATTTTACATGTTCCAAGCGACTTCTCTCAGATAAGTTGTTCTGAGTCTAAACCGCCAAAAACAAAATTGTTGCCTGGTTCTACAAGATAGGCATCCCCTGCCCTCCTCATCTGATAACAAGAGCAGCAATAAAACAGAGCACCCTTCAAACGCCTGACCAAAGCTCCAGTCCTTCACCACAGCCCCAGGAGGTCACTGGGGCATGCATTTTAACCCTATTTTACCAAGGAGGAAACGGAGGCTCCAAGGAGCTCAGATACTCGCCGGTGGGACTCAGATTGGACTTGAGTAATCTATTTCAAATTCAGTGCTCTCTCCACTCCCGTGGCCTTCTCTGTAACCGGGACCAGTGAAATAGATTTCTACAAAACTGAACTGTGGTATTTTCCGAGCCACTCTCAGTTCACATAAAGAATTTGTGTGGGGCTTCTTCTCTTCAGCTTCCTGTAGTCCACATCCTCACACACCTGGGCCCAGTACAATGGCTCTAAATTCCAGCTAATGCCTCCCTCTGCTCCCAGATTGCTATGGGAAATGGGCTGGCTCTCCCAGTCCTCCCTCTGTTTAAAGAAAAAAAAAAACCAAATTCGCATGCAAATAAAGTGGAACTTTGTATTTGCATTTGGGGAGATTCAGCCAAGCCAAATATGATGACCATACTAACTAAATATTACAGGCATTTCCTTTCCAGTTTCCCTGCCTGTCACCCACTCAATCTGGCGTAGAATGGCCATGCAAGAATGTGAAAAATATTTTTGCCTTCTGAAACTGGGATTTAGCGTGTATAGTGAAGGGTTGGACTGAGAGAGTTAACTGTGGAAATATTTGCTTTCCTCGAGCCAAGTATCTGAGGAGTTAGGTTTGTTTGGGAATGAGCTGTTGTTGTAGGGAGGGGGAGGGGATCTCAGTGTGATGCAGATTTTTAAGGCACACTTAGTACAAAAGGCTGGGACATGTATCATCTTTGTTATATTTCAGGTTACTCAGAGGCAGATGGGCCAAGAGGTGGAAAATATTTATGAAGAACCAAATTTGAGCCTAATGGCTGCTTAAAGTATGGTCCTTTTCCCTTCTGTACTGCTTCCAAGGACAGTGAATGCAGGTCTCAGATCTGGGATTTCCGAATGGTTGAAGCTCAGCAGCAAGCATGAGGCAGGCATTCGCAAGGCCCACCTGAAGTCCTCAGTAAGGGTGGCAGGACAACTCCCGCCCTGAGCAGAAGACCTTTCAGCTTTCTGAGTAAAGAGCTCAAGTTAAGGTCTGGATGCAAGGAGGGTTCAGAAGTGAGATGGGCCAACTGCCTTAATGTGAAGCTGCAGGAACCAAGATCCAGAGAGGGCGTGGACTTACACAAAATGAAGGGCAGAACAGGACAGAGCTGGGACCAGTTTCCAGTTTCCAGACCCTGTGGCCATAGTACTTCTCCCTCCCACCACTTGGGCCACAGAGCTAGGGGCGGGTAAGAGGTAGGGTACCCAATATTTTCCTTATCACTTATGGCTTGCTTTGAGGGGAGCCCACCCACCCTGGGGGGTGAGGAGGAAAATACGACAATGGCTCCAGCAAAGAGCAACCAGGAGCAGATCTAGGATACTTTTACAATAGAAACAAGAGAAAGGACATTTACTGATAAGCCCTGGCCCACTGGACTGGGTCTTCTTTCTCAGATATGTTCTGTTAAACATTAATCAGCTTCACTTCACTTGGGGGGGGGGGCGCTCAAACAGGCTTCTCTGTGGCTCTGATGAGCCTACATTAGCTCCAGAGAGCAATGCCCTAGAGGATGGGGCAGATGAGGTGCCATTTAGAACGCATATTGTTTTGGCAGTTCAGTTTTGGAATTGAACCTAGGGCCTTTGTGCTGAACTGTATCTCTAGCCCTTTTTGTATTTTTTTTTTTTTTTTGAGACAGATTCTCACTAAATTCCCAGGCTGAGCTCATACTTGCAGTCCTCTTGCCTCAGCCTCCTAGAATGTGGAATGCGGTTTTTAAGAGGGTGACTGACAGACTGGGCCTGTCTCCCTGGTGCGTGCATGCGTGTGTGCGTGAGGTAGGGGGGTTGGAGGAATAGCTACCGGTAACCCAAAAAGGAGTTTTAAAGAGAGGGGAGGAGTTCTCAGGATTTGTAATATGAGGTGACTTAAGGTGAGGGTGGGGCTTTCACAAAGGAAGTGAGGTGGCACTTAAAGGTCAACCTGTGACCTGTGTACCCCGCAGGACAGCAGGCCATGAGCTACCTGGAGCATGCTCCCTTGTTTAGCCCCTGCAGCGAACTGTGTGTGTACCTGTGTGTGGGACCATCCCTTGCAACCTATGATGAAAGCAAGGCTCAGAGCACTGAAGTCACTCCCTGTGGTCACACAGCCAGCACGTGGGAGAGCAAGCACTGAGGCCAGGTCTTCTGCTTCCCTAGCCCATCTTCTTTTCATTGGAGCACTACAGCATTGAGGACGGGAGGTAAGCTCTAGAATCAGGGAGATCTGGCTCAAATCTCAGCTCCATTACTTCTTGGACTCCTTATTTACTGGATGTGCAAAGGTACATGTTTACAGCATATACCTAAAGACCTTTCTTGCATTCAGAAAGCAAGTCAGAAGGAAGTGAATTCCAAAGCAACCTGCATCCTGTGTGCATGGGCCACTTAGCTAATCCACACTAGGCTGTACGATGGAGGGGGTAGAGATGGAGGAGACAGCTCAGGTCTTCTTTATTTCTCTTACATACCTACTGCGTGCTTCTCCAACACTCTAGGTATTGGCCCCATCCCTCTGCTCCCTCATCCCCCAGCCCTGACCCAACACTCAGCTCAGCAGTCTGACCCTGCTGGGCTTCTGCACATAGGCACGTGAGAAGCACATCAGTGACATTTCCTGAGCCTCTACCCGCCTTCTCCACCTTATCTCCATAAAGGGAGGACGTCTTTCTTCCCTGTGGTGCTGGGCATAAAAGGAACAAACAGACCCTCCCTCTGAATTCATGGGCACAACTGGAAGAAGGCTTTGTAGCGGAAGAGCCCTGTTTCCCTCAACCTTGGATGCAGTCACCAATGCTTCATTCAGCTGACACAGTGACTTGAGCACTGCCCCAGTCAGCCCTCATGCCAGGCTCTGCCAGGACACAGAGGTCAAGACACACAAGCCTTGGCTGGATATACAGTCTCTCCTCAAATGGTCGTTTTTTTTTTTCCCCCGTTCCGGGAATTGAACCCAAGGCCCGAAAGCCATGGAGCTGGCTGGTCATGGACTGAAATTGTGAGCCAAACAAAACCTTCTTTCGAGAACAGAGAGTATTTAAAAAAGAAGAAGGGGATTAAAGGAAAAGAGGACGGATGCAAGAGCATAAGGGGTAATGTGGGAGTAGCAATAATCACAGTGCATTATGTGAATGTGTGGATATGCCAAAATGAAACTCAGTTTTCTGTAACCAATGTGTACTAATAAACAAAACAAACAAGGTATGCTTTTCCTCCTTTTCAGTTGTTACTGTCAGATATTTGTTCATGGCGGCTAAAAGCAGGCTGGGGATATAGCTCAGCGGCACAAGCACCTGCCTGGCAAGCACAAGGTCCTGAATTTGATTCCCAGGACCAAAAAAAAAAAGAAAAGAAAAGAAAAAAAATCACAGTGACTAAAAGCTAACTCACAAAAAATGATTGGTTTGGCTGAAGGTGTTTTGGAAGGTGGTAGCCAAGACCACCTGGAAAGGTACAAAGTGTGATCATTAAATATGGCGAATGTATAATTTTAAAAATGTATTGCAATAAAAGACACATTGCCATTAGCCTTCTCAAAATATTCCCCTTGCTTTGAATACACTTATCCTAGCATTCCTATCACTTTCGCAAGCAGTTCTGGAAGACTTCTTTTGTGAGTGTGGGGTGGTGGCTGTAATCAACAATACAGTGAATGCTGCCACTGAGCGCCATCCAACAGAAAGGCAAGCTCTCACGACATTACAGTGTATCCTCACCCATTGGATTCACTGGATCTGGCATCATGCAACTTCTGGTTCTATCCCAAAGTCAAAGTGACCATGAAAAGGAGACACTGATGGATTCAGGACATTGACACAGCCAGAACAGCACAACTACACACCCAGGAGAGAACCTTCCAGCTTCTAGAAGTGGTACAAAAAGATGGGATGAGTGAGTTTGAAGTGTGTAGAAGGGTATTTTTCTGGGATTAATACTGCTGTGTCTTTTACTATAATACCTTTTTAAAAAATTTAAACATTCACCATATTTGACAGTCATACAGAATAAATAGGGGGAAGAAGGCTGGAGGGTAGAGGTCCCTGACACCAGGGCTACAGGTTGGTACCTCGAATTGGAAACCAGGATAGATACAGGCATAGCTTGAGAGTGGTGGGCAGAGTTTCGTGGGAGGAGGAACATCCTTCAGACGCGGGGCAATGGAGGGGACATCCTGGAAGAGGGGAGACAAGTGAGGGGCCTTCTCCCAGCACACTTGTAAGACATGAGTGGTCTGCATGCCAGAGGTCCAACCGTGAGTGACGGCTAAGGGAAACTGAGGAGTTTCTTGCTGAGCAAGTGGGGAAATGATGAGCCTTATGATCAAGAACCCAAATTGGTCAGCTCTGGCTTGTTTGCATACACTTGTCACTGTCCTTGTAAGACTGTGTTCCCAAGGACATAAGAATTCTGCTTCTCTCCACAAGAAGCTGTTGCTGGGCTTAGTTGAGGGTAGGCGCCCAGAATTACGTGAGGAGTATCTCAGGATAAACACAATCATCTGCAGAAAGGAAACATGCTTCACTCCTGTTTTAACACTGTAGAAAGACCCTCTCACAAAGGAAAAGAGAATTGAAGATGAGAAAAATTTGTTGTGAAAAATGGCAACATAGTATTTAAAGCCAAAACTTCAGAAGCATTCCTGGAAGTCAATTCCTGATAGCAAAGGAGAGTGTAAACTTCGGAGTGCAATAACTCATTGTGACTTACACTGTCAGCCAGAAGGGGAGGGGAGTTTATCTACAGAGAATCAGCTCCATCTAGCAGCTTTAACCACCAGTGGCTTTCTATATATTTTGGCTTAATAAGTATGTACAGGGGTTCAAAGGCCTTTTCAGGGCCAAGGAAAAACCTGCTTTCAGAGGTTTTTCAGATAAACACTGTTTATCTCCAGCAGACCTCAGGATGAATGCGTACCATGAGCCTCTGTTGTGGAAGTTCTGCAAAGCCCTCAGTGATACAAAACACGAGCCCTGACCCCTGACAAGAAGCGTACTCCCAGTAAGACACCGACAGTGCAAAGGCCATGTGTATGAGCTCATGGTCCTACTGCCTTAGTGCATTTGCCCTGGCATAGAGATGGCATGCAATGCCCCGGATGTGGGGTTGATCTGAAAGGGAGGGCTTGCACTCTTCTGGAAGACTCGGGTCCACTGAAGCGGGTAGCTCACACAGGTTTGTGGCGGCGTTGTGATGATCACCCAGAGCTATTGATTCCTAGGCCAGGGCACCTTCCACTGGGCCATTTTGCCTGTCTCTCAGGATAACCACAAATCAAGCCAGTTTAAACATCTTGATGGAACTGACGATCCAAATTAAGAGCCATTAATTTGGCTAATACTACCTTTTCTTTTCATAAACGGTGAGCACTGACCAGTAAATGAGTGCAGAAAAGCTAGTTGTTCAAACAGGTCCTTGACTAGGGTTGGGCACAGAGGGCTTTGTGATGCAGATGTGAGCTGCCTGTCACAGTTAAATGGTCTATCAAACAGCCGCAGATTAAGAATGGCCTAAATTGTATGCCATGTAATGGAATACTAGTCAGCAACAAGAAGAAATGAGCTATCAAGCCACAGAAAAACATGGAGAAAACTTGAACACATATTTGTAAGTAAAATAAGTCAGTCTGAAAAGGCTACATATTTTATGGTGCCATTTGTAATACATTCTGAAAAGACAAATTAAAGAGACAAGAAACATCCGTGGCTTCCAGGAGCTGGGGGGGAGGGAAAGGAGTAACTGAGAGGGGTATGAAGGGGTTTTCTTAAGGGAGCAAAAATGTTCTCTGCAATTTTGTGACGATGGACATGTGCCAAACACATACATTCTTCAACATCCATTAAACTACACAATACAAAGGGTGAACCCTAATGTAAACTAGTGACTTGAGCTTCTGGTAATTAATCCATTTTGATTCATCAATTTTAACAGATATAGACACGGATGCAAGGTATTATTAAAAGGAGAAACAAAATACACAGGAACTATCTCTGCTTTCTGCTCAATTATTCTGTAAACCTAACACTGCTCTAAAACATAAAGTCTACTAAATTAAAAATATGAATAAGAGTCAGCTGAGGTTTCCATGTGGGGAAGAATGCAGTACAGATCTGGAAAACTTCTATTCCATTACTGAAGTAAATAAAATAACAGACCATGAACTCTTGTCTAAAAATCTATACTGAAATATCCAAATGAACACAGACCACTTTGGTCATGTATCTAAGTACTTAAGCCTATCCACATATGGGTAACACATAGTCATGATCTTTTTGATATGCGGTATGTATCTAAATTGTCTCAGAACTATATGAAAATGTACAAAACCCAAAATAAATTAGAAACTCACAGTGCAGTTTTCATTCTATGGTTATCAAGACATTGCAAAATATTCCCTTTAAGGATCAACCACATTAATTCCTATGATTTTCCCATTAAAGGCAAAAGATTTGATATACACCAAGAAATGGAATGTGCTAAGCTCCTACTGATCTTGTGCTAAGTCCTTGAAGCCTAGAAGCTGGAACAAACAAATAAATGTGACAATAAAAGTATGAAAGAACACAGTAGACAAATGCCATTTGGTCTCATGCGCACAATTGACAATTGCAGAACATAGCACTTAGACTAAATTCTATGCAGAGATTATGAAGTTCAAGGTACTTCAGCATAAGTGTCATTTCCTCTGGCCTTTGTTCAGTTAGATCTCTTTAGGTAAGCCCACTTTCAGGTACCTAAAGAGATCCCTCAGAAACTTCTTTTCATGAGAAAGAAGACATGGTATCAGAGAAATGGCAATTCTTCCCAAAGTTATCCATATATTCATTGCACATTAATAGAAACCCCAATATTTTTCATGAAATTTGATAGGCTGATAATGAATTCACATGGACGAATGAAGGGCCAAGGATAGTTAGAACACTCACTGAAGAATGAAAGAGTGCACACAGCCCATGCTGCAAGCTAGGAGTTTTATCACAATTCTACAGTGATCAAATCATATGGTATTAGTATAGGGATGAAAACCAAAGCAGATTAGTGAAAGAGAACAGAAAGCTAGGAACACTCCTCACAGATGTAGAGGGCCTTGATCTGTGACAGTGGTAGCAGTAGAGAGAGGAAAGGAAAGGACAGACGAGTCAATAAGTAGCACTTAGATCATGGGTTACCATGTGAAGAAAGGAAACCCCTACACAGAAATAAGCTCCAGATGATTATAAAGCAAAATGGAAAAATGCAACTGTAAAAAAAAAAGAAAATATAGATAATATTTATCAAGTAATATTTCTCAAGTAGAAAAATGCAAATCAAAAATTTTTCAGTATTAGTAGGTTTGATCTTTTAAATTAAATCACTTACACAGCAAAGACAAAATGAAATTGAAGGATAACTACAGACTTTGAGAAGAGTCTGTAGATAACAGATATAACTGGTTATGATTTACATTTCAAATATTTGAAAACTCCTTCAAATGACAAAAAGCCTAATTAAAATGAGCAGGGGGTGCAGCCCCATGGTTGAGTATATGTTTAGCACGCACAAGGCTGTGGGTTTGACCCTCAGCATTGAAACAAAAGAAATCCAGATTGGAAAAATACAGAAGGACAGAAAATAGATTAGTGATTTCTTAGGTCTGGATAAGGTAAGGAGATAAGATTAGAGTTCAAGAATATAGGGCTGGGGCTGGGGATTTAGTTCAGCGGCAAAAGCGCCTGCCCGGCATGTGCAAGGTCGTGAGTTCGGTTCCCGGTACCGGAGAAAAACCAAAAAAAAGAATATAGGGTTTTTCTTTAAAGTGATGAAAATATTCTGAAATTGATTATACTGATGGTACAACAGATCTGTGACTATCCAAAAAGCACTGAATCGTGCACTTAAAATGGGTGGATTGTGTGGTAGCTGAATTACATCTCTTAAAAGTGCTTCAAAAATTGAGCATGGTGGCACTTGCTTGCAATCCTAGCTACTCAGGGGGCTGAGGCAGGAAGATAGCAAGTTTGAGGCCAGACTGGGCAAAGTAGCAAGAAGATCCTATTTAAAAAAAAAAAAAAAAAAAAAAAAAAGCTGTTTGAAGACATACATTGGGAAACTGAGGTGGTAATTTAAAACACTAACAACTCAGAAGATCCCAGGACCCAATGGATTCACTGCTAAATTCAACAAGAACATCAGGGAAGAGCTAACGCCAGTATTCCTCAAACTCTTTAGTGAAATGCAAAGGGAATCAGTACTTCCAAACTTATCCTGGGAAGCGAACAATACCTTGATTCCCAAACCAGACAACTAAAAACAAACAAACAAAAAAACTATATGCCAGTCTCTTTAATGAACACAGATGTGAAAATCCTCAACAAGATACTGGCAAACATAATTCAACAAATCATTAAAAATGTTATATACATCATGACCAAGTAGGCCTAAACCCAGGGATGTGGAAACAACGAAGACAATACATCACATAAACAAAAGCAAGGACAAAAATTATCATTTCAATAGATGTAGAAAAATCCTCTGACACTATCCAACATCTATTCTTGATAAAAACTTGAAGAAAATATGTACAGAAGGACCTTATTTCAATCTGATAAAAGCCATTTATGATACCACATCATATTAAATGGGGACAAGCTGAAAGCTCTCCGTCTAAAATCAAGAACACTATCACCACTCCTATTCAATGTATTACTCAAAACATTAGCCAGAGCAACCAGGCAAGAGAAAAAAATAAAAGAGATATGTAGGAAATGAAGAAATTAATCTATTACTATTAATAGATGACATGATCCTTTACATAAAAGACCCAAAAAAGTCCACCAAAAGACTAGTAGAACTAATAACCAAATTCACCATTGTAACAGGATACAAAAGCAACACACTAAATTCAACAGATTTCATGTACACTAATAATGAACCCACTGAGAAAGAAATTAGGAAAACAATACCATTCTCAATAGCCTCAAGAAAAATTAAACACTTAGAAATTAAGCCAACCAAGAAACTAAAAGACCTATATAACAAAAACTACAGTACTTAAGAAAAGAAGGTAGAAAACATCAGAAAATGGAAAGATATTCTCTGTTCCTAGCTGGATGGAACAAATACTGTCAAAATGGCCATACTATCAAAATTGATATATACATTTAATGCAATCCCAAGCAAAATACCAACAGCATTCTTCATGGAATTAGAAAAAAAATGTTAAAATTTGTATGGAACAGAAGAAATCCACAATAGCAAAAGCAATCCTGGACAACAAAAGCAAGACAGGAGACATCACAACCCCAAATTTCAAGTTATATTACAAAACTACAGTGACAAAGGTAGCATGGTACTAGCACAAAAACAGACACAAGGATCAATGGAACAGAACAGAGGACTCAGAAATAATCCCATCCACAGCCAATCTTCTGATCTTTGACAAAGGGGTAAAAAATAGACATGGGAGAAGTAAAACTTCTAACAAATGGTTCTAGGGAAACTGGTTACACACATGTAGAAGATTGAATCTAGATCCATATGTAGCACTATGTGTGTATATTCTCAAAGTATTTCTTCCAAACTAGTAATTGTTGGGGTGAAGAACAGTAACTTTATGTTGGAGATTCCTGACAGAACTCATCTTCATGGTTAGCATCCCTATAATGTATATTGATATCCTCTATCCCTTGATGTTCTAGACTGAGCAAGGCATATCACCCAACAATGCATAACTTCAATCTAATCATGAGAAAAATTCAGCTGGGGATATAGGTCAGTGGGATAGTGCCTGCCTGGCAAGCACAAGGTCCTGAGTTTGATTCCTGGTACCAAAAAAAGAAAGAAAAAAAAAAGAAAGTTGGTGTCAGGAGAAAAAGTCGGACAAAACCGAATTAAGGGACATTCCAGAAAGTAATTGGTGTTTTTATGATAAGATGTCATGGATCTGAACTAAAGAGGTAGGATAACTAAATGCAAAGTAGTATTCTGAATTGGACCAGAAGAAGAAAAGATGTTAGTGGAAATGCTGATAAAAATCCAAATACGGGCTATAGTTTATTTAATAGTACTGTATCCAGGGTTCATAGTTTTGAGGACTATACTATAGTTCTGTAAGATGTTGACATGGAGGAAGCTGGCTGAAGGGTGGGCAGCAGTTCTTAGTGGTGTTTTTACAATGTCTTTGTAAATCTAAAATTACCTCAAAATAAGAAGCTTGAAAAAATGGAGCCCCCTGTAGCCTCAACCACAGACATACATCTGTGTATTATAATAAACCGTATTAGACTAAAAGTTGTAATCACAGGATCTCAGTGTTGGAAGAGCCTCTGCAGATATTTCATTCAGTTCATTCATTTGACGTTTTAGATACATTTGGGCCCAAGTTGAGGCAAATAGCAGCAGAATGTGGATTGGAACCTCTTTCCCTATCTCAGCTCTTGCTGAGTCTTCCTCATGTCTTTAACGTTCACCTCTGAAGCACTGCAAACACAACCAGAGATATTTTGAGTACGTATTATGATTAACATCTAGTTTCTAGACTCTAGAGCACAGGCACGCAAATATATTTTCTATAAAGATCCAGAAAGTCAATATTTTAATCTTTGTGAGATTATACGCTTTCTGCAACTACTACTCAGCTCTGTTGTTACAGCATGAAAGCAATCAGAAATGACAGAAAAACAAATGGGTGTGGTTATGTGCCGATAAAGCTTTGCCAAAAATAAGGCAGTGGGCAAAATTTGACCTGTGGGTCATAGTTTGCTGAGCCCTGCTCTGGAAGACACCAAAGATGCTTTTCATGTAGTACAGTGAGTAGAAGATACATGCATGTTCCCAGCTGGGGAAAAGTGGTAGAGATGAGATCATGATGGTGAGATCTTCAGAAATGAAGAAAGAATAGCAATGGAAATGAGGTCACTTTGTCCTTTGTGTAAGGTCACCTCAAGCAGAGGATGATCAAGTAGTACAAAGAATGTCAAAGACACTAAGGCTGTAAATGGAAGGATGAGCAGTCATCCTTGTGACATTTCACTTTGCCCTTTTGGCAAGAGAGGGAAACACCCAGAGCTGTGGAGCTTTCAGGTTTCAAAAGGAATGAATTAAATCTAACTTCAAAATAATTGGTCTCTAAGCAAAAGCATACACACATGTGCACCTAGAGGAACAAAGTGTTGTGATTTAAAGTGGTTACAAATAGTGACAGAATAAAAAGTATAATTCTGTTAAAAGGACATGATTTATCATAACCCTGTTTAATATCGACAGAAAGCAGGCATAAGTGAGCATGCTGAAAGCAGGAGAATAAGTATTTCTTAAACATGATTTTCGTGATATTTCCCAAGAAAATGTTACCTAATTGGATTCCTTTCTTCTTTCAAAAGAATTGTTCTATTTAATAATGGTTATTACTTATTTCAAAAGTGCCCAGTGATAAAAGTAATCTTTCTCAGCTAATGTAAAACTTCAGCAGTATCATTCCTTCTCATTTTTCTTATTTACCTTTAACCATAAAAGAAAACAAACTTGAAAAACACCAAATGCACTGGGCACGTTGAAATAATTTCTACTCCCAACCATTACTCAATATTGACATAATGCTTCATTCTACAGCTCTGAATGCCTTGTTAGTTTTCCAGTTAAATACTCATACCCAAGTTTTGCTTCAGTCTCAACCAGAGATTTACATCAAACATGCACGTTCCATCAGCCCTATTGTGGCTCAGCTGGTTTCACTAATGTGGACGGCAAGTGCAATCTGACTAGGGTTCAGCTAGCACTCCCAAACATGCTGTACCAACAAGCCCTACTGGTCAGCTCACCTCCCTGGAAGGCCACCAGAGTATACAACAAGAGAGCACAAAAGAAGCCAGCAAGGACACAAAGCTATGCTAACCAAGAATACTAGAGTTCCTGGGTGGGACAGGTCCACATTGAATAGTTGTCCTCATTGACCAGACCCTAAATTTGTTCTTGTCTGACCATAAATTTAGAATTCTAAATTCAAGGCTAGGAGATTTTCAATACAGGCAGAAGAAGAGATGGCACAAGGAACAAACTGCAAGAAAACTGAGTAAGGCTCCTCACATCCTGGTTACCTTGCCATGTGGGATTCTCTGCTCCCCCGGCCTTCCCGTTTGGAGCTGATTGTTAGTGAAGAGCCTGAAATGAACACTGTGTCAACCAAAGAGTGGAACCGAGGGTGAGGACAGCCAGGGCAAAACAGCGGGGAGACAGGTGTCTATGAGGAGGGAGAAGATGGGCTGAAGAAAAGGGATACAGGGCCCTTTAAGGAGCACACAGTTTGCTGTCGCTCAGGTTTAAATACTCACTCTTCAGGTTTCTGGCTGTGTGACCCTGTTCAGAGTGGCACATGGGGCACGTCACCGAGCATCTCTGAGTGCACTGTTTCCTGCCTATCAAGTGGATATCTACCCTGTGTCCTTCCACACTGGAGGTAAGTATTCAACAACACAATGCATGGAAGGAGCCCCTAAAATGTTCTGGCACTGAGCAAACCTGTGCTGATTGGAAATGTATCCCTGGAGTGTATGGGAAGAGGCAGCTTGAGTAGCCCGCTCGAGAGAGGAAAGAGCCCAGAGCTTGGCTCTTTGGGAACACAAGGGGTCTTTCTAGCCACTGCGAGCCTCTGCTTCCAGCCCAGTACCAGACAAACAAGTTGGGGAACGCGACCTATTGGAGGCACTCAAATAGCGTTCCCTAATTGGAGGTCAGTACCCCCGAGCAAATATATCACCAGTTTCCTCAGGAGACTTTGCGGGATGCAGCCACAAGGCAAAAGGATTCCCCAGCAAGCTCTCTCAAAATCCCAACCCTAGAATAGATGTTCAGCTGAAGGCCATCACAGGACGCCGCTCAATCAAGGTGCCTCTTTTTCTCAGCACTCTGTCCACCTTCACCTGGTATCTTTTAGTTAGTTGTCAAAAGGCTGTGCTCTCTGCCGCAGCCACTGCTCTTCTGGCTGCTGGGGCTGGAACACTGAAGTTGCCTGGCAATTTCCTAATTCTGCTCTTAGGCTAAGGACAATGCCATAGCAACAGCTGAGTGGCGAGGAAGAACATCTAGGGTAAACATTTTATCCCGAGTTGAGTTCTGTGTCTTGTTCAGCACATTTTGGATTTATTACCCTCTCCAGTTGCTGTGACCTCAAGGAATGAAAAGCCATTTGAATGGTAGTATGAAAAAACTAATTTAAGAAGGAAAATCTGCCATACATATATCAAATAATGTCTTTCAAACTGATACAAGTGACTCACTGCCTAGGACTATCCTTTTGAATTATTCATGCTTCTCTTCTTTCCTCCTTTAACACAACTGAAAGCTGGCATCACCATTCCACCTCAATTCTGAGGAGAGGGCAAAGAAGGGAAGAACGAATCTATTTATTAATATTTGTGAGGGAGTACTTTGAAAATAAAGGAGAGATGCTTTTTAGCAATCAACTGCATTGAGACAGTGCCTACTTTCACAAATTCAACACATCTTGGCATCATCTATTTGATGGCATCTATCACAGTCAATTTGTAAGAATGAATTGAGTGCTTACCATACGTGAAAAAGAACACTCTGTGCTATAAACACCGAAGCCTAAGTAATCATGGAGATGTGATGTTGTCACCGAGTAAGCAGAGAATAGGAAATGGAGAAAGAACCTCAATTTCTGACAAGTTACTAAGTGCTAAGCTCTATTCTCTAAGTTCTAGATACACAGATACACAGGATGAATACACACACACACACACACACACACACACACACACACATTTATTCTAAATACAAATGATGTGAAAAATAAGATTTGAAGTAGCTAGACATCATGGCCCTGGCTACATAGGAAGCATGAAACAGGGCGAGGACTCACTGTCAATCTCTTTACTCCAAAGACTGCGCTCTTTTCTCTATATCATACTGGTATGTAAAAATATGATCCTTCAGATCTGGGGCAGGAAGTTTACATGATGATCCTGGAATGTCTTATCGTCCTTACTAAGCAAGGACTACCAGGCTCATGTAAGGACTCAGGAGATAACAGATTTCACAGTGTCCCAAGAGGGGCCAATGTGAGCCTCAATATAAACAAGGACAATGAATGAAAACATACAAAATACGTTTAAATCCATGAATTTATCATTATATTTTAATCATATGGACTAGGATAGGGATGCTAGTGAACTAGCTTGTTTTTCATCTGGCATTTAACCTGCCTTCCTATGCCAACTGTACCTTTAGATAACTAAGCAGTAGATATACAGAAATATTGTAGCTAACAAAGAAAGAATAATAAAATGAGAACATCACGATTTTGCAATGCTTGATGAATGAATGAATCTAGGCTTGTTGATCAATGGCTGTTAACACCATAAAAACAAAGGCACCCAGACAGTATGTGCCTCTTAACAGAGCACAAAACTATGCATGAAACAGTCTCACCAAAAAGCAAACAGTTCTACTAACCTGAATCTGACTGCACCTTCAAAATCACCTATAAAAAAACCAGAATATTGTGGATTGTGTTACACTTAACAGTGAGAATGCCATCACCAAAATGCTGAGTGTAGGAAATACTATGGGGAAAAACAACTAATTTTTATCAAAATATTAGTTGCAAGAAGAAAAGAGGCAGGGAAACCCTATATATTAAGAGACTTAAAGGCCTCATCAATCAATTACACTATCTAGCCCTTATTTAGAGGTTTATTCAAACAAAAAAAAAATCCATTTATGCATTTGTAAGGTAATTGGTAATGTGAACACTGTCAGGATATTTGTAGCCTTTAATGACATTTTATCCATTCTTAGATGTTACAATTGTATTGTGGATATGTTTTTAAGAGCCTTAATCGTTTAGAAAAACATAGTGAACCATTTCTCACTACTGCTCTTTGTAGAAATTGGTGACTCCAGGTTTGGGTATGGAATTGTGCAAGACAAGCCTGAAACATCTCATCAAACCCAAAATCAAGGAAGTTGTCACGACAAAAGAAAACAAAAGCCCACTTGAAAGAACCCCCAGTGACATATGATGATACAATTTTAGCAACAAAGTGACTAATAATTACAATTGATCAAAACACATTAAATATATAAAAATCTATGAGTTTATAGCAATATTTCAAAACTTGATTAGTCACCGTTGAAGGCTGCTAGGATACAAACTCATTCTGAAAATTGATTTTCTAAAAAAGTAGGTCTTAAACATTTATCTTGCCTTTTTGGTATACATTGTAATTCAAGGTAACTAAAATGGTTCATGAATAAAGTAAAATTATTCTTTATAAAAGAATTCCAACTAATAAATGTGGGAGGAATAACAGAATTAGAAAAATGTCATTGTGTCGCCCTTAATGAAATGATGGATCTAAGCCATAAAAACAGACTGACTGAAAAAATGACATCTTTGAGAAAATAAGAAAAATTTGAAGATGATTAGGTGTTAAGTAATATTTATGAATTATTAAATTGTTAGCTATATTGTCATACTAGTGATATAATTTATGAGGTGTGCGTATGTATATATGCATATGTGTCTAGGCACAACTGCTATATGAGAAGAGGGGAGATTTTAAAAATTGAAAGGCATTATTACTAATTAAAACAGAAATATTAGGGAGAAAAGTCATTTTGGGGTAAAAAAGATGAAAACTTCTGCACAGAAAGTTTGGGAAGTCAGCCATAAAAATAGGTCTTAATGTGCGGTAGGAGGCTAAAGGTTCAGACTTAGCACTCAGAAGAAATGTCAGAGCCAGGGAGACATTTGGGAGTTGTTTATACAGATGCCTCTAATGAGCAAAGCCTTAAGATTAGATTTGCACAGAGAAGGGAGAGAACAGGGCCAAGGTCAAGCTCTGGACAGTATTTACATCACAGGGGCGTGCTAGCAGTGGCGGAGGTAGACGACGTGTTGATGAGGCAGCTAGGAGAAACAAGAGAACAAGAAAAACATCCAAAAACAGGAAAAAGGCAGGAATTCCAAAAAGCATAAGGAAACCCAAAATAGTTTGGTCTCATGGAGGCTAAAGAGGGAAAGAATTTTGAGGGAAGGGTAGTCATTAATAAAGCCTGGATCAAGCCAAGAAGGACAAGGTTGCAGAAAATGGAACTATTCCTTTCCCCACATTTGTACCATATATCCTAATTAATTTCAAACTGGCAATGACCTGACTAATAGTGAGCCTGTAAGGAAGTGTCTTAATCATCAGCCTCCATCTGGCCCTTCATTCATCCCTTCCTTCATTCCCCCACACCTCCAGCCATTCATTTAACCAACATCCACAGAGCCACTACTCGAAGCCAAACCCCTGCTATGTTCTGCAGATACTGAGACAAATAAAATATCTGCTCTCCAGAAACTCACAGCTTAATGAGGAAGACAGACCTAGACAAATAATTACAACATAGTGTTAACATTTCAGCAACAACTTATTAAATGTAAATTCTAGGCCAGGCACTATGGGAGGCACTACAGATACAAACATAAACAAGCGGTTCCTGCCTGCTGAGAGCTCAGAATATAGCTTGGAAGGCAGATGGAATTACAATTGATTGTGATATGCACTAGAAATAAAAGGACTACACAAACTGCAAAAGAGCAGTGAGCGGGAAGTAAGGCTCATGAGGAAGACCTTTGAGGTAGGGGCTGTTTGCCAATTTTATACATGAGGAACGTAACAGTTTGAGCTGGGGCTGCCCTCAAAGGCCATATACTGAAGGCTTGGTTGCCAGCTGATGGTACTATTGAGAGGTAGTGGGAACTTTAGGAGGTAGGGCTTAGCTGGAGGAAGTAGGTCATTGAGGTGTGTCCTTAAAGGTGATAGTTGAAAACTGGAGATTTCCTCTCCCTCTCCCTGCTTCCTTTCCTCTCTGAGGTAAGCAGCTTTGCTCCACCATGTGCTTCATGGCCACAATCTTTCTGCCTTGCTACAGGTCCAAAAGCCACAAGAGCCAAGTGACCACAGACTGAAACCTCTGTAACCATGGACCAACGTGAACCTCTCCTCCTTTAAGTTCATTTTTCTCAGTTATTTTGTCACAACAATGGAAAGGTGATTAATGCAATGAGGTTCAGGTACAGGGAGAAGAGGTGATTTTTCCCAAGGCCAAACAATTGTTTACAGCAGAGCCAGAGTTCAAATGTGAGTCGTAAGACTTGGAAGTTCTCTTTTTATCTGATAAGAGGAAAAGCAGGAGGAAGGAATTAGAAGGAGCATGATGGGTGGGGGAGAACAGCAGCAGCTAACTCTTACTAAATGCTAATTGTGGATCAGATATTCTTCTAAGTGCTATACATGCAGCCAGGTAACCCTCACATCCTGTGATGCAAAAACTCTATTTGTCCATTTTTTGATGTTCCCCAGAGACAGTGCATAAGATCCTTGAGATCACAGAGCCATGATTTGAACTCAGGCACCCTGACCCTCAGGAAGGGCTGTAATTTACCATACACTACTGGACCTCAGTACTGAGACGGGTTAACCTTACCAGCCAAGAACCACGGGCTCAGCCCCCTTCTACCACACCTAAGCAGACACCTGCAGAGAGCAGTGGTCCCCGGTTTTGGCTTGAGAGGAGACTAATTAGCACTACCGAGAACTAAGAATCAGCATTCAGTGATACTTTTCCATTACAGAGAGACAGGACTGGGGTGAGAAGGTTCAGTGCTCCCAATCTCCTCCCATAAATTCTTGGGCTAACAAGTCCTTGTTGGAGCTCCTGGTCTATGGCTTACAAAGACTTTCACGTGTAGAAATTGATTAGAATGTCACTGTGGGTAAAACTACTTAAAAAGTATAACAGAAACAAGACAGTTCTTGATCATGGAGATTTTCCCCAGAAGCTTAACTATTTCTTTCCTCTCTGATCCACAGATTTTCCCAGATGTCCTCTGGTCTTCTTGGAATTTCTACTAAGATTTTCAGCTATCCCACCAAGAATGTTCTTTCTACTAATGTATGGAGCGTATATCCCCTGGCTCCAAATTCATTTCCCTTTCCATCACAGCAGGAGTCAATGCAGCCAAAGGAATAGAAAAAGCGTCACACCACAGGAGCTGGGGATTCACTCCTTGCATCAGTCCCCAAGTCAATTCCCCTACCCTGTTCAGATCCCTACAGCTGGACCTTCTACCTCGAGGCTCAATTCCACCCCAGTTCCGAGACCAGCTTCGGCCCTTGGAGTAAGGTGCTCTCCCCCATCTGGTGTCCTCCGAGCAGCTGGCTGAAAGGGCTGAGATGTTAGCAGATAATCTAATAACCCCTACATCTTTACCATCTGTCAAACTGGTTCTTGTTCTGTAGGTGCTGAGTGCAAAAGGTGTTTCCTTACTCCATAGGCACAACCTCCATGCAACAAAGGTAGAGAATATGGAGCCCCAAGGTGATTTAGTGATGCCTCAAGTCAGTTGCTGGGCAGCAGAGCCTGGACTGGGAACTGCTGTTTCTCAACTCCATATTTGTTTACTCTTTAAATTCCCTGATCACATTTAGGAATTTAGATATCATCTAGTGTGATCTCATTATTTCAAGATCTGGAAACAAGCCAGAGAGAACAAGGACATTCTCCAAGGCTGAGGAGCTAGTTGACTGGGGAGTAGAGCCCAAGGCTCCTGACTCCCAGCTTAGTGCTCTATGAACAACACAACAGCTTGTTCTGAAAAAAAAAAAAAAAAAAAAAAAAAAAAGGTCTCGGTCCCGAGTTCAGCAAACATGGTCATTTTAGCTCAAAGCTACCACAGCTTTCTAGGAAAACAGCCAAATGGTAACTGCGAAAGCGTCCTACAATTGCAGGCCTGCCCTCCAAGTACCAGACTCATTCTTCATGGACTGTGCACCTTGAGCATGATGGAAAAGAATGTGGCAGCACGAAGTCCAGTGACAATCAAGGCACGCCAACTGCCACAAGCGTGGCACGGTGGAGTACCATCATTGAAGTGGACCCGATAGTATTTCTGGAATGTCAAGCATGAGCTCTAAGAAACAGCCCCATTTGGCAGTTCCTTCCGAAGCAATAAAAACAGTTAAATGAGGCCCAAGCAGCGCAGGATATTCTTGTTTACATGCAACCCTTATCTTGAGGCTGTGGGAAAAGCAGCCAAATTACACAAGCTCTTTCCTTATAAGTGGTGCTTTGCGAAACAGAGAAGGCCAGCATTGCTGTCGGTCTGCTGTTCTTTCTTGAAGTCAGCTTCCTTTGAAAATGAAAAATGTCCTCACAATTCAGACTCCAACACTGGGCGAATGTATTAGATTTTCCCTTGCAGTTCATCAATAGATGTGAAAGTTCAATGAGCACGGTGTTTGCTTTGAATGAAGAACAACAGAAGGTGGATGACTCACTCGTCAATGTAGCTACGAAGGAATTGGAAATACCTTCTATTTACGTTTATAAATGCAGAGGTTTCTGACGGGACAGGAGGGAATATTTCCTACAGAAGAAAATCAACACCTAAGGCTCAACTAGTCCTCTTTTTCCCCTTGAAAATGTCACCAGAACATACCTGTTATCCACCCTCGTGCTGTTGGGCAATGGTGGCCGCGGAGCCATGTGACTGACAAGGGCAGTTTGTCTCTTTGTCCATAGGGTGCCCAGGCCAAGTACACACAGGAGTGCCTTGCCCTACTCCACAAGCACAAGCCAGTTAAAGACAGGGTCCACAGGCTCAGAAAATGCCACGCTTCTTGCTTCCCTCAGCATCCAATATAAATAGCCACAAGCCTTGGAGGAGTGGCCTGTCCTACATGCTTCCTAGGGCCCTAGCAGTAAAGGAGGAAGTTCTTTTTGAAGGCACCATCTTCATGGCCAGTCCCTCCAAATGTAACTTTTTACAGTTGGTTTCACTCTGACTGTATTCACCTAACATGGTTTGTACAGGCCACGTTCTGCACTAGGTGTCAGAGATTGCGTGAGGGATAAAGAGCAAAGCACTCTGTTCTGTCCGGTGAAGGAGGGATTGCGCTTGGTAGTATTTGAGCTGGTCCCAGAGGACATGAATAGTGTTTCAACAGGCATGGGGGAGGGGATGGAGTCCTAATGAGAAAGAAGATGTAAGAAGGAAAGAAGTTAGCTAATGGCTCACACTCTCATTTGCTTAAACAGTTTGAGTCACTGGGTTGTAAATAGTTGGGGCTGTTCTCTAGATGTGAATGAGTATATTCATGGAAAACATGCTTGTTATTAAAATGACGCAATGCTTTTCTGCAAAAGACTGCATGGAGTTGAAAGCAATGGGCCTCCATAACTATGTTAGCATGCATTTATAAGACTTCTGAAGCTTCTAATAAACAGGAATTTGGCCTGTGTCTAATTGGGTTTTAATGGCTCAAGCAAAATTAAGAACTAGAGTAATTTGGTATGGTTTTTTTTCATTCAAACTTTCTATCATCCTAATCTCCTTAGAAGCTGTAAATTCTAACTTACCCTTATCAGATCATAAGTAAAACCTATAAGCAAAGGAAAGAAGTAATAAGAATATTGTTTAGTTTTATTAGATAACAAATGTTACAACCCTGGCCCTATGTCTTATCAGTAATGCCACAGGAAAAAACTATTCATTACTCTCTAATTTGTTGATGATATATTTTATGAAAATCAAAATCACCTCCTTGATCACTTGATCTCACATATGTAAAGATGTGTTTTACATCTGTACCCTGATGGTGACATTATGATTATGTTATTAACTGAAGAAGCAACCAATGCCAATGACCAATCATTTTTTATTGTTTGAAATTTTCAGGAATATTCTAAGGTTTCAATCTTCTCTTTTAAGTTCTAATATTCTGAGATATGCATCTACAGAATGTTAGGGTTTTTTTGTTTTGTTATCCCACTTCTATTAAAACTACCAAATTACAATTGATCTTCGCTCCAAAACCCAACTGTGAACATGTTACAGAATACAAAGGTGCTTGATGGATCTAGGGGAATCAAAAGGCAATAGGTCAGGCATCTGAGTGGACTAGAATTGGGGATGCAGCCTCAGGAAGAAGAGGGAAAAGAACAACAGACAGGCATTTAAGTAAGGAAAGTTGTTTTTTTAAAAAAAGGTGTTTTTTCTTTACTCATTACCCTGAGAAGTTTACTGTTTGTCCCCCTGCCACTGGAAGACACAGAAGCAGTAGGCCCCTGGTCATCAGGGTGGGAGGTAACTCAGGTGGAGTTCAGGACTGGCGAGAATAAAAGGTGCTCGGTATCCAGTGCAGGTGGATTGACTGGGCCTTAAGGGTTTCTGCCTACCTCCAAACACACGTCAACACTCAGAACGCTGGAGGTCTACAACTGGAAAGGTTTCTTTTGAAAAAAAATGCCTAGGCTAAATTACCACTTGTAACACTAGAGGTGTTGTCTCCTCGTTGTCAAACTCACTAGCGTTGGGGGAGACATTAGCTAAGGTTTAAATTGCTTGCCATAGTTAAACACTACAACCCAAGTCAGACAATAAACTGGGCAGAGTAGGAGCTCACAAGCAAAACAGCCAAGGGGCATCACTGGAAAGCATGGGGGGGGCAATGCAGAGGAGCAGCTGGGACTGGGAGGGTTGTATACTGTCCAACACCAAGTCAGTGCAAAGGGCCGGCGGCAAGAAGAATTAAAGGGACTCCACACATCCACCCCCTATGAGCTGTCAAAATTGAACAGCTAAATCTTTCTAGGAATCTCTAGAATTCCACATTAAAGACAAATCTCTAGGAGTGGAGTTAAAAGGATATTTTATTCTGATGTCTGAATAAACACCTAGTTCATCCTAATTCTCCTGAAGACAGCAACTATACCTGCTGAACAAAATATAAAGAAACAGCCATATTAAGACACTGGAGAGTGAATTTAAAAGCAGGTAGACTCTGGAGGGGAATTTACACTTGAAGGAAGGTAACACACATCTTTTAGACTGGGGCCAAGCCAAGTGATTAAGACATCAAGAGTAAAGCAATGATAATAAACTGACATTCTGATGTGAAGAAGTAAAGGACAGAGCTCAGACCAAATGGGGCCATTGGAAACAGAGTGAAATCCTGTAAGGAGAGAGCCAGATACACGGAGCCTCAATTTCTGTACACTCCACCAAAATTTCAGTTGACTCCTAAACCACACATATACACACAGACTTCAATTAAAGGTGCAAGTGGTGAAATAACCTTTCGGCTATTAACAGAGACAGAATTTAGAGTTTGCATCTAACTGAGTTAAGTAACTACCAGAACAAAACAATAAATATTGTTTTAAAACCCAGAATTCAGTCTCCATAATATTGTACTTAAAAGATCCAGGATACAATACAAAGTTACTCAACATATGAAGAACTAAGAAATTGTAATCCTCTTCAGGAGATCAAACAATCAATAGAGAGTAAACCTGAAATGATCTAGAGGTTGGAATTACCAGGCAAGAGTTTTAAAGCACTTACTGTAACTATATTCAAGGGAACAAAAAAAATTCAAATATATGGCAATCTGGAGAACATACAATAAGAACGACTGTGAAAACAAATCTCTAAAAAGCCAATTACTTTTATATCATGCACAGGATTTAGAGTAAAAGGCTTAAAAATTTTGGTTGCCTTAAATTTTGAAAACATGCTAACATTAAACTCCCTTGTTCTATGTTGGTTCATACAAGTGATATCTAAATAAATGACAAATATTTTTAAAGTCAATAAATGTATGAAAGTGACAAAATGTAACATTGTGAAAGTGCCAGTGATCTCAAATTAATGTGTATTTCAATGTTATTACGATTAAAACTCTAGCATTGCTTTTTCAGTTTTTCTTTTTTATTAGTCCCTGTTTGAAGTACATAATGTTTACATTCCTGGGGGGGAGTGTTGGTAGGTGTAATTCCTTTTTTTCATCCCCTTTCCCCTTCCTTTGCTTCTCCCTCCATCTCTTCACCCCTTTCTCTTTTGCAAAAGATCTATCTTCCTGTTTCTTATTACCTATTTTTACTTTGCTCTTCGTTTATATTTTAGAGTTCTCATATAAGAGAAATCATGCAGTATTTAAGCTTGTGTTCTGGTTTATTTCACTGGACATTATGGTGTCAAGATGCATCCATTCTTTTTAAAACTTTTCTTTTGTAATAATTATACACCTATAAGATGATGTAAAAATATTTCATAGTCTACTGAAGGCTTCCCCTGGCATTCTCCTGTGGTGACACTGTATATGATTAGGGTAAAAATGCAGTTAAATAGACTACAAAGATTATTCTGTCCTCACCAGTATTGATACGAATTTGTGTGAGAGAAAGAGAGAGGGGCATAGTCCTGTACAATAATAACACTGGTATAGTGGATTCAACAGTCATCATCACAATCAGGATAGAAGATTACTGCACCATAACAGAGGCATCCTTTTATACTACTTCTCTATAATTACACCCTCCCCGTTGCACTTGTTTCTATCTCCTTAAAACTACTAATCTATTGTCCAACTTTACATTGTGTCACTTTAAGAAGGTTACATAAATAAAATCATGTGGTATTGACCTTTTAAGATTGGCTTTTTTGGGGCTGGGGATTTAGCTCAATGGCACAGCGCTTGCCTCGCAAGCACGAGGTCATGAGTTCAATTCCCAGTACCGGAAAAGCAAAACAAAACAAAAAAAGATTGGCTTTTTCAGCTTTCGACAAAGTCCAACATGCATTCATGATAAAAACCCTAAAGAAAATAGGAATAGATGGTCTTTACCTCAATCTGATCAAAGCCATCTATGACAAACCAACAGTCAACATCATACTAAATGCACAAAACTAAAAGCTTTCACTTAAAAGTCACGAACAAGACAAGGATGTCCACTCTCTCCGCTCCTATTCAATATAGTTCTGGAAGCATTAGTCACAGCAATTAGACAAGAGAGAGAAATAAAAAGAATAAAGACAGGAAAGGAAGAATAGAAATTATCACTATTTGCAGATGATATGATACTTTACATGGAAGACCCCAAAAACTCCACAAGAAGACTCCTTGAATTAATCAACAAATTCAGTAGTGTGGCTGGATACAAAGTCAGCACTCAAAAATCAATGGCATTTCCATACACAAACAACAAACAGACTGAAAGAGAAATTAAGGAAACCACACCTTTCACAACAGCATCCAAGAAACTGAAATATTTAGGAATCCATCTAACAAAAGAAGTAAGAGATTTATTCAATGAAAACTACAGTACTCTGAAAAAAGAGATTGAAGAGGATTTCATTAAATGGGAAAATATTCCTTGCTTATGGATAGGAAGAACTAATATTGTGAAAATGGCCATACTACCAAAATTGTTGTACAGATTCAATGCAATTCCCGTTAAAATACCATTAGCATACCTTACAGATCTAGAGAAAACATTCCTAAAGTTCATCTGGAACCAGAAGAGACCCAGAATAGCAAAAGCCATCCTGGGCAACAAGGACAAGTCAGGTGGAATCACAATCCCTGACCTGAAATAATACTACAAAGCTACTGTAATAAAATCAACATGGTACTGCTTAAAAAAACAGGCCTGAGGATCAATGGAACAGACTGGAAGAAACAGCCACAACTACAAACACACTCAGCCACCTAATCTTCGATAAAGGGGCCAAACAAGCTCACTGGAAGAAAGATAGCCTCCTTAATAATGGTGCTGGAAAAATTGGCTTGCCACTTGCCGAACACGGAAAATAGATGCAAGTCTATCACCATGCATCAAACTCAAGTCAAAATGGATCACAGATCTGAACATTAAAACAGAAACACTAAACCTATTGGAAGAGAAAGTAGGTAAAAATCTTGAAGACATAGGGGTAGGCAGAGACTTCATGAACAAAAACCAAACTGCATGGGAAATATTTCAAAGAATCAACAACTGGGATCTTATCTTACTGAAAAGATTTTGCACATCTAAAGAAATCACCAGCAGAGTAAAAAGAAAAGCCACAAATTGGGAAAAAGTTTTAGCTGGCTATCCCTGGGACAAAGGTCTTCTATCTGGAACATATAAAGAATTAAAAAACACCAAACCCCACCAAATTCAAAGACCCAACCCTAAAATGGGCATCTGAGATGAATACACACTTCTCAAATAAAGAAATACAAATGGCAAATAAAAACATGAGAAAATGTTCAACATCATTAGTCATCTGAGAATGCAAATTAAAACAACACTGAGATTTCACCGAACCCCAGTAAGAATGGCTAGCATTAAGAAATCAACCAGTAAGAAATGCTGGCGAGGCTGTGGAGAAACAGGAACTCTTCTTCACCCCTGGTGGGAATACAGACTGGTGAAACCACTGTGGAAATCAGTTTGGAGATTCCTCAGACAACTAGGTCTAGAGGTCCCATTCAACCCAGCTATCCCCCTGCTGGGTATTTTCCCAGAAGAACTGAAAACATCATATCACAGCGATATATGTGCACCCATGTTTATAGCAGCACAATTTGTAATTGCTAAATCGTGGAAGCAACCAAAATGTCCATCCACTGAGGATTGGATAAAAATATTGTGGCGTTTTTATATAATGGAATATTACTCATCTATAAAGAAAGATAAACTCGAGGCTTTTATAGGTAAATGTTCACAACTAGAGACCATACTCATAAGTGAAACAAATCAGAATTGTAAGCAATGTATTATCTCACTAGTGTAAGACCCTGAAAGAATGAATAAAAATTAGGAGGAAGGATAGACATTGTGAAATGAAAGGAAACTGCTCAAAAGTAAAGAGCAACTGGGATGAGGGAAAAGAGCAAAGAAGGGGAAAACTATGTATATATATATATGTATACATATATATGTATATATATAGGATCGCTAACATAGTTGTACTACTGACATATCACTTTATTGAAAGGAATAGTTAACGATTAATTATTTGATCAATCTTGCATGTCTATATTTGTTTTCCTGAGTAACCACTTTGAGGTTATCAATACATAATAAAGCAACCATTGTTAATTTCCTGTCACCTTGTCTGTAATTCAGTATTGCTTGTATTCTTCTTGTGGTATTTTATAAATGGATGTCTGTTTCTTAATATGTTTCCAGTCTTTTATTTTTAAAATAAAATAAGATAAAATAAAAGAATGGCTTTTTCCATTAAGCAGCAAATTCTTCATATCTGCCCAGGATTTTATTGATATCAATATTTCATTCTTTGCATTGTTGAGTAGTATTCCACGATATGGATATACCAGAATTTGTTTACCCATTTAACCACTGGAAGGCATTTAGGTTGTTTCCAGTTTGAATATGGGTTATAAGTGCAATTATGAGTATTGCTGTTGTGAATATTTGTGTACATATTTTTGCAGGCATGAGTTTTCATTTATCTCGGATAAATACTCAAGTACAATTCTTAGGTCTTATGGTAACTGGATATTTATTGTGATAAGAAATCATAGGGCTGGGTGTGTAGCTCAGTGACTGAGCACTTGCCTAACATGTGCAAGGTCCTAAATTCAATCCCTGGCTCCACCAAAGAAAAGAAATTAGCATGCTTTCTTCCAGAGTGACTGACTATACCACATTACATTGCCATGAGCAATATGAGACTTATTTCTCTGCACCCTCACCACCATTCCATGTTATCATTATTATATATCACTATAGTATTAATTTGTATTCCCTAATGCCTAATGATATTGAACAACTTTTCATTTGCTTATTTGCCACTGTGGGTTCTCTTTGGTGAAATATCCCTTCACATGTTTTGCTCATTTTCTCATTGAATTGTTTGCGATTTTTTTTCTGTTGATCTTGAGTGTTATAGATACTTAGATGCAACTCCACTGTAGGATATCTGGTTTGCAGGTATTTTCTCCCAGTATGTAACTTGTATGTTATTTTCTTAACAGAGAAAATTTCTTTCTATGTTCATAATGGAAAATTTCTTATCATTTTCTTCTATAGAAAACAGTTTTTATTTTTTAATTATAATGTTTAAGTATTTAGAAGTTTAATCTGATGAGTTCCAATTTATAAACATTTACTTTTATGGGTCATATTTTGGATATCACTTGTAAGAATTCTTTATCAAACCCCAGACGTGTAAATTGTTTTCTTGTATTTTTTTCTGAAAGTTGTAGTTTTATATTTTACATTTTATTGTATGTATGTATGTATGTATGTATGTATGTATTTTGTCTTTTTGAGACAGGGTCTTGCTCTGCAGTTTAGGCTGGCCTTGAGCTCACTTTATAGCCCAGGCTGGTCTCGAACTCACAGAGATCCTCCTGCCTCAGCCTCCCAAGTGTTGGGATTATAGGCATGTACCACCTGGCCTTATATTTTACATTTTAGTCCTTGAACAATTTTGACTCAGTTTGCTTCAAAATTTATTCAGAATCAATGGACTAAAGACTAAAAAACCAATTCATTTCCTCCTAAGAAGAAACACAACCACTAAGCAAATATGTAAAATTCAGTCTACTTATCAATCAAAGAATATGAAATTATAACAACAAAACTGATATTTCTAAGTAATCAAATTGGTACAAAAATTGAGCAATTATTTTCTGCCTAATTCCCTATACTCTGGATTTGGTTGATAGCATCATCATAGTGTTTTCAAATGTAGGTTTTATGATTATTCAGGGTTAGCGAGGACACCAGACCAGAAGACAACTGACACTGACAAGATAGTCTGTCAGTCACAGCTCCCAGAAGGGACAGCCACACCATGTCCCACCATGTAGGGCCACAGGAGGAAGCAGCAATCAGGAGGCAAATGATCAAGGTGAAAACATGACAAGAGCCTTTATGGTGTTTTTCTCAGGAAGGAATGCACAAGGCAGGGAAGAGTGCTTGAGTGGGCTTAGAACTGGATAGTTGAAATGACTTTAGTGGGCTCTGATGTACAGTGGGGTGCCTTAGTTGCCCAATACCTGGGGAGGAGGTGTTCTGGATTGCAGGAGCCTGGTAAAAAGAGGTCGATGGGTATGGGCTGAAGATAAGTTTGTTTTGCCATCAAGATGTGTTTGAAGGGCTGGGGATATAGCTCAGCGGCACAAGTACCTGCCTGGCAAGCACAAGGTCCCGAGTTCATTTTCCTAGTTCAGAAAAAAAAAAGAAAAGATATGTTTGCAGGCACATTCAGATGTGTTTGTTTGTTATCTTTAGGAATTAACTAACTTTAGGAAGGACAGTCCTTTCCTAGGTTCACAAAGTCCCAAGATGTCAAAGCATCCTACAACTCAGAGAATTTTTAAAAAATAATTAACAAACGTGGTACTGTGGGGAGTGGAGGTTTAGTTAGTGGGGTGATTAATATGTTTTTGCAACTATTGTGTCATGAGTTTTCCCAAAAGCAACAAATACACAATTGAATCCTCTCCCATAATAGAGGGATTTTTCATTCCAGGCAGTGCATGTGTAGGATCTTTGGTCCCAATATTTCAAAATATTGTGTTTCTAAAGTAAAATAAAGCTAATGAGCAATAGTAAACTAGCGCACTATAGGAGTAAGAGGACAAGTGCAGCAAAAGTAAACTCTCCATAATCTCCTGAGTCTCCCTGGTGCCATCTATTTCTGTCCAACTCTGCACCACCTAGTCACCTAGATTGGGAGCAATGGCTTAACCTCTGAACTACGAAAGACTGAAGTTTCTATCACCAGATTCTCAAAAACGGTACTGAGCATCTCTTCCCTATATTTTTGGCTTTCAAGTTCAAGCATAATCTCTTATGGAAATTCCTAATGCAGGATACTTGATACATGACAGACGATAACAGAGGATGGGTAAAAACATATCTTATTTAAAAGACATTGAGAAATAGGTCCAAGTGTATATGGAAATTTGGAATAAAAGTGGCATGTCAAATCATCAATCTCAGTAGTGGAGATACCTCAAGTTGCCTTTAAATAAATGGTACTGGGATAACTGGAAAACTATAAAATAAGATCCATACCTTGTACCATACATGAGAATCAACTAAAAAACCTAGGAATCTAAATGAAAAAGATGAAGGCATACAACTGCTAGATGCAAATATTTATAAATTCCTTTTGGTTTGTCGTGCAGGGAAGCATTTTTTAACTATGCTTCAAAATACTGCGGAAATAGAAAACCTGTGTCAAATCCTTTTTGTTCATGGTATAAGAAAAAGTTTTCTACAACCATGATGCAAAAGCTAGTAAAAATAAGACTGACAAATTGAACTATATAAAAGCAAATAATCTTTGCACAACAAAAAACACAAAGTTAAAAAGACTATGGAAAAACTGAGAGAAAGTATTTGTGGCATATATCATAAAAGGCTAATTTCTAAAATATGATGAGCTCTCAAAAACTGAGGAAGAAAGGAACAAAAATCTGATTTTTAAAAAGAGAAGATATGAACAGATAATTTACAAATATACATAATACACATATACTTGTAAATGGCCCTTAAACTAGCAAAAAGATGTTCCAACTGATAATCAGAGAAATGGAAATTAAAATACTGCCAAGATATATCATTTTTCAGCTATCAGGTTGATAAAAAATTTAAAAATAGGAGAATACATTTTTTTTCCCAAAAGCATACCAGAATATTTATTGCAGCACTCTTCACAATAGCTAACATATGACATCAGTTTAGGTGCTCATCAATAGAATGCATAAAGAAACTATGGTGCATACACATACAGTAGATTCTTACTCTGCCGTAAAGAAGGATGAAATTATGTCATTAGCAGAACAGTGGATGGAACTGGAGGAGACTGTGGAGAAACTGTTATTCTCAAATACTGTTGGTGGAAATACACATTGGTACAAAGCTCAGGGAGGAGAATTTGTTAATAGCTAACAAAATTAACATGCCTTTTGATAGATCAACCCTACTTCTAAGAATTAACCAGGAAGATACACCTTTAACAATACAAAAATACACATGCACTTGTTTCTCTTTTTTTTTCCAGTAGTTTGTCATTTAAAAATACTAGAAGCAACTGAAATGCTCATAAGTTGCAGAGTTCAAAGAAATGATATGTCCACTCAGTGGAGTTCTAAGGAACAGCTACAGGAAAAGAATAAGAAAGATCTCTATGAACTGTTATAGACTGTTACTCATATTTGCAAGATACAAACTGTTATAGACTGTTACTCATATTTGCATACATACACAGTAGATTCTATACTGTAGAAAGACTTTTTATAGTATGTTATCCTTCATGAAGGAAAAATGAGATATAAAAAATGGACAGAACTGAATAATCTTACTTACCCATAGGGGGTGGGCAGGTACAAGGTGAAAAGACGTAAGGCTGAGAATACCGTATGGTAGTGGTGACCAAATATGTGGATATACTATCATTTAGATACTGAAAGCCAGCCTTCTCACTTTTGGAGAAAGAAATTAAAACTAAGTAAAGAAGAAGGCTAGAATGGACCCTGCACTGTTAGATCAGAATGAGAGGTAGAGTATGAACTCATAGATTTTAAGATACACAGATAGGACAGAGACTAAGCATTCTGAAGGCAAAAGTATATTGATAAGAAGGGTATCTGTATAGTCTCAGAGTACCTCTCCACAAGAATATCATTAAATACAAGAGGAAAATAGTCACGTCACAGTCGGAAAGCTAGCCAATGCCCGCTTAACTGATTAAATTAACACCACTAACGATGAGATACTTACATATCATGAACTCTCAGCTACGATGCACTGAAGAAGGCACGCACACTTCTGTGCTGGTCTTGCCACAAGGATATAAAGTCAATATTACTACAAGAAAACGTCAGACAGAGCCACATTGAAGAACATTCTACAAAATAATTGTTGAGAACACTTCAAAAATGTTCAGGCCATGAAAGACAAGGAAAGACTGAAAACTGTCCTAAAATAGAATGGGATCCTGGATTAGAGTTCAAAACAGAAAAAAGATATGAGTGGGACGACTGATAAAACTTGAATAAGGTCAGAAAATTAATTAATAATAGGGCATCAGTATGAATTTCCTGATTTTGAGATTTTACTATGAATAGGTACAGTGTTAACACTTGTTAAAGCTGAGTGAAGTGAACTCCGTATTATGTTACTTTTCTTGGTTCTGGGGACTGACCTTACAGCTTTGTACATGCTAATCACATGTGCTCCCACTGAGCTATACCCCCAGCCAAGTTTTACCCTATTTTTGCAATATTTTATGTCTAAAATTACTTCAAATTTTAAAAAATTGAAAAATGGTTCTGCCCACACTAACACCAAGTTAATTAAGGACTCCTTAAGCTATGCTTCATAGGTCAAATAGAAAAACTGGATTGCAGCTGGGAGGGTCTTAAGACTCTATGGTGATGGCGAACCTTTTAGAGATTGAGTGCCCAACCTGCAACCCAAAGCTCACATATTTATTGCGAAGTACAAGCACTACAATTAAACTTGAATTCTCAGCTACTGGGATGATGCTGGGGTGACTTGGCTCGTGTGCTAAGAGAGAGGGCTCTGTGTGACACTGCTCTTTCAGGGTTACAAACCAAGGTTGGGAAAAGAGATAGCTAACTGCTAAGTAAGAGCAAGGGATTCTAGTTTCTGGATAAGACTGAAAAGAAAGATTATATCTATGGATGACTACTGAATCCCCTTTTTTGTAACTGAAAGGTTACATAAAAGATCAACGTAATGAAGAAATAATAAAAAAGATAACATAGGCTTCAGTTATCCAAGATAAGAAAATAGGAATGGAAATTTAAGCAATCCAGTTATCCAGCTGGATGAGGAAGTTCAGATTCTAACCTTCCCTTTCCTGGGATAACACCATGAACAGTGGCAAGAATTAGACAGAATAAGAAGGGCCCCCCAGGAAGTCGGAATTCTACATAAGACCTCTAAGAAGAAAAGGTAATTTTATTTCTTACTCCACCTATTCTCCTCTCAGGTCAGGCTGGATCCAATAAGGAAAGAAAGTTTAGAATCCCCTTATTGGTCTCTCAGCCATTGACCCCTTACTGACAGTTCCTTTCCTGTTACAGTAAAATCACTTTTCCTTTTATTTCACAGTCAGCCACTTTAAGTTCAAGACTTTTTAGTTCTCATCTAAAGCTCTCCCCAGCATGGTCTTAGTTTTTTTCTAGTCATGTGTTTGTTTCTGAGGCACACAACCCAGTGGTTAAGAACATAGGCCTTGGAGCCTGATTGATCAGGTTTGAATTCTTGTTTTGTCATCTCTTAGCAGACGACCAAGTTATTTAATTGCCCTAAGCCTTAGTTTCTTAAATTGTAAAGTAGGAATGATACCACCTATCATTAATGATTTTGCTCTGGTAATTAAATACGAGATACATGGGAAGCCCCCAACACTATGCATGGCACAGAGTAACAACCAGATTCACAGGGATCATTACTAGCTCTAAATGGATCCTGTGATTTCCTCACCTGGTTGTTTTCACTCAAACTTTCCTCCCCCTAAAATGCCTCTGCCTGCAGAAATCTACCTGTTATTTAAGTCTAGTCCCTGAGGTCACCTTCAAAGAAGTCTTTCTTTTTGTTTTACCAGATCGTTCTAACTCTGCTTTGAATCTCTGTTCACTTGTACTCCTCCTCGGCACCACCTTCACACTGATCTGTGTGCCGAGGCACTTCCCAAGGGCTGAGCCCGCACTGACCAGGTGCTCTGAGTCTACTTCCTGAATTAAATCCACGTGGTGCCCAAATCTTACATCATTTCCTGGAATTTTTAGTTAGAGTGCCAAGTACCTGAGCAATAACTCAATTAATTCCATATGCCAGAGTTTCTGCTAACAACTTTGAAGCCAATGTTAAAAACACATGACCAAGAACTGAATTGAGGTGAGGAGGCAAAGACCAGGGGATGACAGGGAGGAACTCTGCTGGCATTTGCCACTGATGATAATGCCTGCTCTGGAATATGCATATGTCATATATATGTTTTGGGAGTCTGCCATGGCGATTTTCTGTTCTGCCAAGCCTCATTTCTTTGAGATTTGCAACAAAAGGATAACTATGGAAAGTTTGAAAAATAGTTCACAGGCATCTATCTGAAGCACATAAAAATGAAAATGGGTGGAAAAGTTGGCACTTGCCTACAAGAAAGGGATGAAGGAATAACTCCGATGCTTCCCTTAACCTTGATGTCTCTTGCTCTGTTTGCTTCAAAACATAAACAAAATCTTCCAAGGGAAAGTAAATGTGGACCACTACCCACACACCCAGTTCCTCCCTGCAAAGCAACAGTGTCTGATTCAAGGATGGGGACTTAGGGTTTGATACTGACAGGTATGTACTAATGGTATGTTAGTGCATTAGAAGCTTGGTCCTCAGTGTGGTGATGTTGGCAGATGACAGAATCTTTAAGAGGTAAACTCCAGTGGAAGATGATTGGGTCCCTTAGGAGGAAGTGAGGTGGCCCTAGTGGGACCCTGAGTTAGTTACTGCAAGAGTGAGTTGTAAAAGAGCAAGCCTGGCCCCTCCTTGCTCTCTGGATTCCTGTATCACGACCTGATCTCCCCCTCTCGAATCCTAAGCATAATGCCATCTACAGTGATGTAATACAGCCAGGGGTCCTTGCCAAGGATGGTGCCATGTTGTTTGGACTTTCTGCCTCCAAAACTGGGAAATAAATAAGGTTCTTTTCTGTATAAGTTACCCATCTTCAGATATTTTGTTAGAGCAATGGAAATGGACCGAGACAATTACCCATACTGCCTCAGAGGGGACATGTTACAAAGTCACAGATAAGCAAATGGAGCCACCTTGCTAAAGAGGCAGAAAGACTGATTTTTCACCAGTTCTCTAGCGATATGTTGACAGTTTCCAGACAAAACAAAATCCTTGTTGGTTATGTTTCCTTCTTATTCCTTGCTTGAGCATGTTTACTGACATGCAAGCATATCATTTTCCATCATAAATGACTCAGAAGGAGTTTGGGGGTTGTGAAGAACTAAGTAAATGGTTAATGTGGTGTCAAAAGAATGGGTTCATTTAATATTTTGGTGGTGAAATAAACAATGTTAAATTACCATTGACTCACTCATAGGCAACAAGGGAGATGTAGTCTGTAGCAGTGCAAAATACTGACACACACTGGGATGTTCTCTGCTCACAGAAATGAGAATAACTATTGTCTTGAATGGAAACAACCCTAGCTCTTCATTCCAGCTTATATTCCCTCCTTCCTTCCTTCGTGGCACAGATATTTAATGGATACCTATCATGTACAGAGTTTTGAGACAGCTACTACTGGAAAAAAAAGCACATAATATTGTGTACTCAGTTTAGAGGCTTAGCAGGAAAGGCAAGACTGAAAAAAAAAAGAGCAGAAATGAGCCACTTGGGGTTCCTACAAAATATGACACAAATTTGAGATTCTTGTTCGCTATCCTTGAGGTGCCACCAAAGTAAGGGGAAAGCTGATGGAACTGAGAAACTTAAGGAACATTTGTGAGAGGCTTCTGGGGAAGTCATTCATATTTATTGGAGATTCTGTTTTATTGGCCTAATTTCAAAGTGAGTTTTGTGTGACAAACTTTCTGAAGTTGTGTACACATGAAAGCATGTCACTTGTACATTTAAACGATATTTAGCTGGGTATAAAACATTAGGCTTCAATTTTTCCCCCTCAACATTTTGAAAATTAGTCATACATTCTTTTCTTGTATCTGGGTCACTTTTGAATACTGAGCTGTCAGTATAATTTTATTCTTTTGTAGCTAATCTGCCTTTTCTTTCTGAGCAATCTTGTCTTCATTTTTGAAATTTAAATGTTTATTACTATGTGTCTAGACATAGGCTTTATCTTACAGAATCTGTTTGACAAACCATGAATCCTCTAAAACTGATGTAATTTATATTGTGTAAGAATGGAGATTCTTAGTCTTTATTTCCACAAATACATAACTCCCCTCCACTTACATTTTTCCTTTCTCCTGTGACTCTTACTATAGTGGCTTGACACTTATTTCATCCTATGTCTAAGGGTTATTTCCTCTATACATTCCAACTATTTATCTCTTTCTGATTCCTTATGTGAAAGGTATTCAACTAGTATTCTATCCCATTAATTAATTCTTCAACTGTATCATTTTGTTATTAGCCCCCCCCTGGTTTCATCATTTCAACTTACATTTTACATAGCTGAGATTCCTTAATAGTCTTATTCATAGCTGTTTATTCCTGTTTCATAATACCAATATCCTCCCTTTGCTCTTCAATGATAGCCTAGTTAGTTTTCAATTATTGTTTTGATTGGTTCATTAGTTCTACTTTGTCTCCTATAAAGTCTGTTAAATTCTGTATACTTCATTCAGAATAGCTGCACTCATTATGAGATGTTATTTAAGAGGACTTCTAAAGTTATCACTTTTGTTTTTTGATTGAGAACACCACTTTGGTTATAACTTCCAGTCAGATTTTTCAGACTAATTTTAGTGACTCTTCTCTCATTCTACTTAGGTTATATATTCGCCCATCCAGAGGTTTATTGACACATCGAAGGGGTAAACTTGCAATTAAGAGAAGACATCACCAACTGGTAGTAACTACTATGGTTGCACAGCTCGAAGTATAAATATCAGTTCTCTGTGAGGTTGCTAGAAACAGACAATAGAGCTGGGCATTCTTAACTACTGATGTTCAACTTGAAAATATGTTTAAAAACTGACAAACATACATCACGACCAAGTTGGATTCATTCCGGGAATGCAAGGTTGGTTCAATATTCGCAAATCTATAAATGTTATACGCCATATCAATGGAGCCAAAGAC